>NC_134355.1:140410104-140739033 GCF_048569485.1 Anomaloglossus baeobatrachus
GAATTTCAGCAGATGACTAAGAGCATAAACTTGTTCCAGGGATGGATATTTGCTGCTGCAACAAAGATAAAGGAGATGGCGTCATCAATATGACAAGCAGCAGTATTTTTAAAACAATGATGACTATAGTGATGATTACATCAACCGGATACTACTTGAGGTTGCAGACTGACTAAGGGAAATATGAGCGTAAGAAGAAAGGGAGGAGGGAAACATGAGGCTTGCTCTGATTACGTGCCAACTTACATTTCCAAAACCAGCAGGTGATGTCACTTTATGGTAGTAACTACAGTTCTCCATCAGTACATAGTCTATACTGAGGCCTATACCCTCCTCCTACTCTTCAATGCCGTTGTATGGTTTCTAGGTCTTGTCCAACACTGAATAAACATCAACATGATCGTCCTCCCTGATTAAACTCACAGTTGCTTCTGTTTGGGAAATGGCATGAACTCTTCACCTCTCTGTTGAAGTCCCACTAAGAGATTTGTCCTTGCTCAAATTGCTACCACTGTCAATGTCTTTAGCACCATGGCTCAAAAAAAAACAGCAACAGAGCTCTGCGTACAGTATGTCTTATATTTCCTCCATCCCCATGTTCTCTGAGTACAGAGTTGTTCTGGACTTATATTTTCTTTAGAGTCAATACACTGTGGGTTAGAGTACTAAGGGGCAGAACATAAACAGGTATCAATGACAAAGTGCAAATTCCTCTATGCACAACATTATTTGTTATGTTAGCAGAGAAGGTGTACTGAGCAAAATACTGACTTCAGCTGATGATGTTGTTGTCATAGATGAGAAGAGTGATATGATGTTTATTTTATTATGCCATCCATTGCTTAAGAGGCTATATATATGCCTTTCAACAATTCTGCTTTTT
Organism: Anomaloglossus baeobatrachus; assembly: GCF_048569485.1. Taxonomy (NCBI): domain Eukaryota; kingdom Metazoa; phylum Chordata; class Amphibia; order Anura; family Aromobatidae; genus Anomaloglossus; species Anomaloglossus baeobatrachus. Next base: position 140,410,988 of record NC_134355.1, read on the forward strand.
TATGATCATTAGTTAAGGGTAGAGATGAGCTAATCCGAGGTTCTGTGATCAATATTCGTACCAAACATAGGCTTTCCAGAAAAAATAAAGTTTGGATTCGGAGTTCTGGTGCTTTACGTATGAACAAAACTCACACGAGCATCGTTGCATTTGGATACGATTGGTGCTCAGTACAGTGTGAGCCACTTGCAGTACTTTATCGGCTCACAATGGGGGTAATAACACTGTCATCAGATGTAGAGTGCAGCAATAAATAAAAGTTGGAAAAACTCTGCTCACCTTCCCCCGGAAGTGACTTCAATTGGGGTTCTTGTGAAGTCCGTTTCACAAACCAAACTTTATCTAAAGTCCAAATGAAGCCACCAAATTGAACTTCAACGGATACGCTGATCAAAGTTAAGGGACCTTTCTTTCTAGATCCTTTTTATTTATTTATATATTTACAAACTTCTTTGATTTGCATGGCTTTCTGTGACTAATTGTTATATATTTTACAACTATTTTACTACTTGAGTTACCTGCCATGAAATTTTTATTTTGGCTGACTTTATCATTTTTTAGATTTTTAATCTGCATTTTGAAGTGATGAAATGTTTAAAGGTTTTCTCCATACCTGATGAACTCTTTTGCAAGTCTTGAAGCTTGCTAAATCTTAATGGTTTGTAATGCACACACAGTTGGGGTTTGGCTCTCCTTGACAGTTTTAGCCGTGATCCTATGGCTACAAGAATGCACTTTGTGCATACTTGCAGTCATGTACTGACTAGAATCTCAGCCATGTCTTGGAATGTTCTTTTTAGATGCTGCTGAGATTTTAGTTGGCACCTTTACCGAAAGTATGGAAATCATACTTGTTGTCACGTAATGACCTCTGGAACTGGCATGTGAAGCCAAATATAGGAGCCTCTCATAGCCAGAAACCCATCAGTTACCTGGAGAGGAGGTAGGGAAGACCAGCCAGGTGCAGCGAAGAGCTAGTGTCTGACTATGGTCCTTGAATCTTTAAAATATATTTCCTTTGAAATGCTGGAACATTTCAGAAAAAAATATACCTGTCTGCAACAGTGATGCAAGGCTTTAATTCATACTGCTCACAGCTTGCGCAGCATAAGTCAACTGAAAGGTCCCTTTAAATGTATGTTTTTATTGAAATACAGCAGTGTTTCACAATAAAAATTCCTGTTTGAAATGACAGAGCCATAAAACAGCTGTAATGTACACATTAAGTCAGGTTAGGTAACTACTTAACACACTAAGGGGTACTTTGCACGCTGCGACATCGCAAGCCGATGCTGCGATGCCGAGCGCGATAGTCCCCGCCCCCGTCGCAGCTACGATATCCTTGTGATAGCTGCCGTAGCGAACATTATCGCTACGGCAGCTTCACATGGACTCGCCTGTCCTGGGACGTCGCTCTGGACGGCGACCCGCCTCCTTATTAAGAGGGCGGGTCGTGCGGTGTCACAGCGACGTCACACGGCAGGCAGCCAATAGGAGCGGAGAGGCGGAGATGAGCGGGATGTAAACATCCCGCCCACCTCCTTCCTTCCGCATATCCTACGGAAGCCGCGGTGACGCCGGTAGGAGATGTTCCTCGCTCCTGCGACTTCACACACAGCGATGTGTGCTGCCGCAGTAGCGAGGAACAACATTGGACCGTCGCGTCAGCGTAATTTTGGATTACGCCGACGCTGCACCGATGATACGATTACGACGCTTTTGCGCTCGTTAATCGTATCATCGAACCTTTACACACTAAGATGTCACATGCGATGCCGGAAGTACGGCATTTTCAATTTGACCCCACCGACATCGCACCTGCGATGTCGTAGTGTGCAAAGCCCGCCTAAGGCTCCATATTCTATTATTTTATATTGGCATCATAGAGTAGGCACTAAAAAATAATTTGATCTATGAACAAGTGACTACTTTTCTGTATTATGGAAACTTTGTTAAAAGGCACCTGTCATCTTTTTGTATTGCACATATTGCAAGAGCTGAGAAGTTGAAATGGGGTGAGTTATTCTAATTGAGTATCTAAGTAGTAACAATTTGAAGTTAACTGAATATGAAAAAAAAAAAAATAGGATTTCCACAAAGATATTCAGCTTAAAACTTTTAATCAGATAGTTGTTCCCTAAAATATTTGTGGCTTTGAAAGAAAAAGTAATAGAAAGTGAATGCGTAAATAAATATTTAGATCAGAACTTAGCAATGATGTGATAATGATGTTTATCATTTATAGCTCACACCAAGACTTTCAATTTAATTTCCTACTTTTCTAAGAAGAATTGAGGTTTGGAAGGCTTAGTGAGGAAGATTAAGGACTGGAAGTTGCTAAAAGAAGATTTGATTCCGGATATTAATCTCATAATAATATACAATTTTCTAATTATGAAATAACGAATCTTCAGAAAATTTGGAAGCTGGCAATGGCTTCGTATTATAAATGCTCTGTACCCAAACACAAACATATTTGTTCATATTTTGCTGTAGTTAACCACACATTTTTCATTAAGAAATCTCAAACAGAAAATTACTGTTCACCACAGTAAGCGAGAAATAATTAACATGAGCCTATTGAGGAAAAGTGAAGGAACATTTAATTTCGGCTCAACATGACCAAATTCTAAAGGTGCTATTGATTTTGAGACTTCAGCATTAATATATAAACTTAAGTGAAATAATAAAAAAATCAAAGTAAATATGAGACCTTTAATTATTCCTTCTGTAATTTTGTTTATATTTGTTAGCTCCATATGTTGTGCATCATATACTTACCTCACCCCATCAACATCTAAGACTTTTGTCAGAAACTACTATTTTGACTTAGCTGATCAGACCGCTAGGGGGGTAATCCTTCCCCTTGTTGGTGCATATGAAAAACCTTGCGTCCCCTATGAGTATCCATCCGTAATTTAATTCCTTACTGATGTTTGTAAATTAGTTGATGGGCCAGTCAATAGACCTATAGCAAGTTGGTCCAACTACTAATGGCCAATCATACCTTTAGAGGTTATTGCATTATTATATTGCTTCTGGTTCATTTATGACCGAGTATTATTCTAATGTTTAAAGTCTTGGTTGGATTATGAGATTTGACAATGGGCTGTATAATAACTTCTTTGCCTTACATCCCTGATTGATCCCCTGAACTTGACTTCAGTTTTCCACACAACCTTATACCCACTTGTTGATCCTTTTATTACCCTCGTCTTTCTAGTATTAACCCCACTTGTTGAAAATTCTTCCCTGAACTTGCCCCGCAACTGAGGCTTTCAGCAGACACCAAATTTCGATATAGTGATGACAGGGTTAAAACCAGAGCATTTAGAGAGACCTGTTATAAAGTGTGGCTTACGGAAAATTTGACTGGAGGTTTAAGGAGTTGACTGCTGCCTGTAAAATTGAGAAAGCCAAAGGGATAATCAAAGTGGATGTCATTTTTCGTTTTTCCCCCATTTTTTCATTATTTGATTTTATTCCCAAAAATACAAAAATAATATGATTCTAATCTAAAATCTGAAACAAATTAATGAAAATCATTGTTGTAGCAGTGAGGACAAAGAGAAAAAAATACATGAAACTAATAAAACTGATGGAAGGCAAATTTAAAATGAATATTGAAATTAACAGTATCCCTCAGCAAGTTTTTAACTAGGTGTGAGAGAATTGGTTCAAGTGAAATTGAAATCTATTCAAATGTTACAAAAATTCTCATAATACTGATTTTTTTGTAATTCACTTGTGCAAAATCAGCAAAATGATGGCAGCTGGCTGCCATTTTGCTGAGTTGTAAAGAGACATCAAAAGGTTAAAAAAATAAAATACGTATACTAGCTTTACTAGATACACTACTTCTGAGGCCCCTCTGCCCTTCATGGTCAACCATCTGATTCTCAAATCATTGTCTTATCATCATCATCATGAGCTCTCAGTCTTTGACCTTCATCATGATAGGCAAGGACTTTCGGCTCTGATAAGGCCCAGGACACTTCATTGCATCGAGACACAAGGTCGTGGCACACATTGTAACGTGATGACATCAAGATCTTTCGAACACGTTGACGAAATTGTTCAAAGATTCAACAGAGCTGGCTTGCCATGAAGAGACCCAAGAATTCAGTGCTCACAGTGGTGATAGGATGGTGCTACGAGAACCAGGTGGGTGATGGTGAAGAGCAGAGGGACCAGAGAGTTAAATAGTAATAATAATGAGTGTAAGCAGTGTTGGACTGGGACTGAAATTCAGTCCTGACATTTTGAAAAACACAGGTCCACTTCATCTACCTTCTACAATGCTCTTTAGATAGTGGATCTACAGGTAAGCAGCAAACAATGAAACATCCACTGAATTATGACTCATTTATTCGAGACAATAATCACAAAATTAGTGGTCATAAGAAGACGCCTTCTGGACTATTGCCCCATCCAAATAGGTCACTAATCACCTGATGTAAGAGGAAAATGATTATTCATCAACTGTGATTTTTAACTGTGATTTAAAAATCATCAATTTTCATTTAATTTAATATCTGTAGCATATTGCTGCAGATAAACAGGACATATACTCTTGAGAACATGACATTCTATGTGACTGTATTAGCAATCATTATGCACACATATAGTTGTGCTCCTCCTGTGTAAATAGGCCAGTAAAGGTCTGCTGATTGACTTGTATATAAAGTTGGAACCAGAAGTTTACACACACTGAACCCGAACATGCTAAGGCTTGTATCAAATTTCATCTCTATATATTGGTATTAAACAATATGTAAGAAAACTAGACTTAAAAAACATTTTATGAAGGGGGTGCACAATTGTGGGGACAAATCTAACAATAGGTTTAAACATACTTCACATGCTCCTAAGTCTAGTTTTAGTCCCCCCAATGACAATTCTACAGCTTTGACAACCTTTGAGACCATAGAGGTATTTATGAACTAAGTGGGCGGCATTTTAATCAACCTCATTCAAATCTAACTGTGAAAGAGAAACAGGCCATCATTTCACTACAAGAAGACAATAATATCCCTATACGCCTAGCCGATAAAGGGGGCAGTATAGTGATCTTAGATACATAAAAATATAAACTGGAGAGTGAGAGGCTACAATATGATAACCAAACATATGAGATGCTCAATGCAGACCTAACTGAACTGTATGTGAATTAGCTAAGTGTTTTAACCAAAAAAGGTTTCAATTTTGGTATCTTAAATAAAAGGGAATAAAATTACATACTTAATAGAACACCAAAGATTGCAATGTTCTACTACGTCCCAAAAATACATAAAGATCTGAATAATCCTCCCGGTAGACCAATTATATTTGCAATTGGTTGTTTGACTGTTAACTTATCTAAATATGTTGAGTGTCACCACTAAAAGCATGTGCAAACACTTCCATCTTTTCTCAAAGACATTGTTCAGATCTTACAAGATGTTCCCTGGAATCCTAACTATATACTGGGCACTCTAGATTAGACATCTTCATATACAGTGATTGAGCACAATAAAGGATGCAGAGCAGTCAATCATTTCCTGACCTCGGGATGGGGCAGTATCAGCAACAGCAGTCAGATTTTATTGTGCAATGTATTAGATATATTTTATCTCACAATTATTTTATTTATAACAAAAATTTCCTACAGAGGTGGGGCACCACTATGGGAAATGGATTCATGCCTAGCTACACTATTCTCTATATGGGTTGGTGGGAATCTAAGTCCAACTTCCTTAATGTCCAGCTATGCGTGGATCTGGTCCTATGGCATCATTTTATTGATGCCATTTTTCATTTGGAAGGAGTCAGAGGAGTCCCGATGTACGTTTTTCAAAGGAATCAATTCTAATGACTTATTTCTTAAATTTACCTTGTTATATAGCCAACAATCTGTCAACTTCTCTGATCTCTGATCTGACTATTTTTTCTGATGGGGATTAGCTGGCCACCCAGTGTTTCCGGAAGCCAGTGGATTCCAATAGTTATATTGGAATCAGCAGCTGCAACGTACCCGTCTGGCTGGCTAATGTGCCGAAAGGCCAATTTACCCGTCTAAGACGCAACTGTAACTACTTTGGAGATTATATTAAAGGGCCCACTTTTCTCAAACAGCAGTTTGAGAACAGGGTATATGATGCCAAATTGTTGGAAAAATCCCTGAGGGAGGTTCAACAAACATCAAGAAGCTCCTTGATTAATCTGATTAGCCATCGGGTGAGCAATTCAAATACCCGCAATTTAAGTGATGAATTGAAATCCATTCCAATTATTATTATTATTATTATTATTATTATTATTATTATTTATTTATAGAGCACCATTAATTCCTTGGTGCTGTACATAAGAAGGGGTTACATACAGAATACATATACAAGTTACAGTAGACAGACTAGTACAGAGGGAAGAAGGTCCTGCCCTTGCGGGCTTACATTCTATAGGATTTTGGGGAGGAGACAGTAGGTAGGGTTTAGGTCAGGTGGCAGCTCTGCATGGTGGTCAGGCGGCAGCTCCGCTTGGTGGTCAGGCGGCAGCTCTGCACGATGGTCAGGTGGCAGCTCCGCAAGGTGGTCAGGCGGCAGCTCCGCATGGTGATCAGGCGGCAGCTTCGCACGGTGGTCAGGCGGCAGCTCCGCACGGTGGTGAAGCAGAGAGGTCATTGTAGATTATAGTCATTTCTGAACAGATGAATTTTCAGGTTCCGTTTGAAGCTTGCAAGGGTAGCAGATAGTCTGACGTGTTGAGGCAGTGAGTTCCAGAAGACTTGGGATGCTCGGGAAAAGTCTTGGAGTCGGTTGCATGAGGAGCACATGAGAGAGTAGGAGAGAAGGAGATCTTGGGAGGACCGGAGGTGGCGTGTTGGGGTGTAGTGGGAGATTAGATCAGAGATATACAGAGGAGATAGATTATGGACGGCTTGGTAGGTCAGTGTCAGTAGTTTGAATTGGATACGGTGGAAGATTGGGAGCCAGTTGAGGGACTTGCAATGAGGAGAAGTGGGGTGGTATTGAGGTGAGAGGTAGATCAGTCGGGCAGCAGAATTAAGGATGGACTGGAGAGAGGCGAGCGCGTTAGCAGGGAGGCCGCAGAGGAGGTTGTTACAGTAATTGAGGCAGGAGATTATTAGGGCATGCACTAGCATTTTTGTAGATTGCGAATTGAGGAAAGGACAGGTTCTGGAAATATTTTTGAGTTGAAGATGGCAGGAGGTGGTGAGGGTTTGGATGTGTGGTATGAAGGACAAGGCAGAGACAAAGGTCACTCTGAGGCACCGAACTTTGGGTACTGGCGAGAGTGTGGTGTTATGTATTGTATAGATCAGATTATGTATTGTATTGGATAGATCAGGTGGAGACTGTAGGTGAGATGGAGGAAAGATGATTAGTTCAGTTATGGCCACATTGAGCTTTAGGAAGCGAGAGGTGAAAAAGGAGGATATAGCAGATAGACACTCCGGGATTCTGCACAGCAGAGATGTGACATCTGGACCAGAGAGGTAGATCTGAGTGTCATCGGCATATAGATGGTACTGGAAGCCATGGGACTTTATGAGTTGTCCCAGGCCAAATGTATAGATAGAAAAAAGTAAAGGTCCCAGGACAGAGCCTTGAGGGACGCCAACAGAGAGATGGTGGGATGAAGAGGTTGTGTGGGAGTGGGAGACACTAAAAGTGCGGTTGGAAAGGTATGAAGAGATCCAAGAGAGGGCAAGATCTCTGACACCAAGGGAAGAGAGGATCTGTAATAGGAGGGAGTGGTCGACAGTATCAAAGGCTGAGGACAAGTCTAGAAGTAGGAGTATGGAGAAGTGTTTATTAGCTTTGGCAGTAAGCAAGTCATTTGTTATTTTAGTCAGGGTAGTTTCGGTCGAATGATGTGGATGGAAGCCAGACTGTAGGTTGTCAAAGAGCGAGTTAGATAAGAGGTGGGAGGAAAGATCAGCAGGGACATGCTGTTCCAGGAGTTTTGATGTGAATGGGAGTAGTGATATGGGGCGGTAGCTGGTAGCAGAGGTTGGGTTGAGGGAAGGTTTCTTTAGGATAGGTGTGACTGTTGCTTGTTTAAAGGCAGAGGGGAAGGTACCAGTCATTAAAGATAGGTTGAAAAGATGGGTTAAGGCTGGAATAAGGATAGTGGTGAGGTTAGGGAGGAGGTGGGATGGGATGGGGTAACGTGCGCAGGTAGTGAGGTGCGCTTTTTTGAGAGAAGACGTGCAAGCTCTCCTTCGGTGATGGTGGGGAGGAAGTTTATGGGGGAGGGGCAGTGGTCAGGTATATGAAGGGGTTGTGGTGACTGAGCAGAGAAGACTTGCCTTATTTGGTCGATTTTTTCTTTTCTCATTATTCAATATACCGCACAAATAGGGGTTTTCAAGCGACTGGTAAAAAATGTTTTGGCCGATTATGCAACAGGACCCTTCTATTGGGGAGCTCCTACCACCCAAACCGAAGTTTGTTTTTTGTAAGGCACAAAGCCTGAACCTTGCTATAGCCTCAACCATAAAAAATGGGTACACTATAAAAAAAAGATCGACAACACACTATCCATCTAACCTCAAGGGGGACATTAGTATCTTGGGAACCCTTTTTTGTTTTTTTTTGGTCTGAAAACTAGTATGGGTGTACACTACAGTTAAAAAGTTTAGGGTCACTTAGGTATTTCTTTATTTTTGAAAAACAAAAAAGCACATTTTTTTTCAATGAAGTTACCATTAAATTAAACAGAAATACACTCTATACATTGTTAATGTGGTAATTTACTATTCTAGCTTCAAACAGCTGGTTTTTAATGCAATATCTACATAGGTGTATAGAGGCCCATTTCAACAACCACCACTCCAGTGTTCTAATGGTACATTGTGTTTGCTAACTGTGTTAGAAGGCTAATGAATGTTTAGAAATCCCTTTAACCCCATTACGACCGCGTTACGTTTTAAAACGACACCAAAAAAGGGTACTTATTCCTTTCTGCCGTTTTAAAACGGCGGGCAGAAATAAGTGTATAGCGCCCCCCCGCGTCAGAAAATCTCCGGGGTTTCAGCTACCGGGGGTAGCTGAGACCCTGGAGATCATGATTCGGGCCGGTTTTTCCGGTCCCCAGTTACGTGATGACCGGTATACACCGTATACCGATCAAGTTATAGTAAATGACCGCGCCGGTAAAAAATGATTTATCTCCCATCTGGCATGATCAAACATGCCAGAAGGGAGATAAATCTTTTTCCCGGTTCCCTCCGGTCCCCTCGGTATCCCCAAAGTGCCCCCCCCGACCCCCAACCCCCTCCCGAAAATCCAAGATGGCCGCGCGCACCGGCGAGCACAGCAGCGCGCCGGCCGCATTTAGACTTTTGTTATGGTTTCTGTTGTATGTGCCATAACACATGCGACAGAAACCTGCTCCCTAGGCCCTGCTGTGTCCCCCCTATGCCCCCCGGTGTTCCCCGGTGTCATACATACCTGTCGGAGCGCTGATCCCCCGCGGCCCCCTCCTCCGGCTCCTTCACAGCAGACGCCGGTCACATGTGCAGAGCGCGGCTGTCAGCTTCCTGTGTTTAGGACGCTGGCTGCTGCTGCTGCTCGGCACACTGCAGCTGTGACCCAGGGAGGGTGGGTGCAGATTCTTTGCACCCACTCTCCTCAAATGGAGGGTCTGCACTCCTAGAAAATGGGGGATATGTTCCCTGAACGTGTCCCCCATATTCTAGAAGGTCCAGAGTCGACGTGGGACGTCCAAATGGATTACAGCGGATTTTTTTTTTCTTTTCTTTTCAATAAATTGGTCAATCAGGGAATGTTTTGGGGAGTGTTTTTCAAATAAATTTTTTTTGTTGTCAATTTTTTTTTTTATTACTGTCAATTAGTTATGTCGGGTATCTGATAGACGCCGTGACATAACTAATTGCTGGGCTTGATGCCAGGTGACATTACACACCTGGTATCAACCCCATTCGTTACCCCGTTTGCCAACGCACCAGGGCGCGGGATGAGCTGGGGCGAAGCGCCAGAATTGGCGCATCTAATGGATGCGCCACTTCTGGGGCGGCTGCGGCCTGCTATTTTTAGGCTGGGAAGAGTCCAATAGCCATGGCTCTTCCCATCCTGAGAATACCAGACCCCAGCTGTCAGCTTCACCTTGGCTGGTGATCTAATTTGGGGGGACCCCACGTTTGTTTTGTTTTTTTAATTATTTATTTATAAATAATTAAAAAAAAAAACAGCTTGGGGAGCCCTCCAAATTGATCACCAGACAAGATGAAGCTGTCAGCTGTGGTTTGCAGGCTACAGCTGTCTGCTTTACCCTAGCTGGCTATCAAAACAAAAATAGGGGAGACCCCACGTCATTTATTTTAATTCTTTTTTCTTTTTTGGGCTAAATACAAGGCTAGGCACCCTTTAGTGTCACATGAAAGGCACTAAAGGGCGCCAGCTTAGAATATGCAGGGGGATGGGACGTTATATATGTTTGACATCTATCCATTCATCCATTGTAGCATTTTACGCTGAGTGCCCACAATCAGGGTTTGCAACGTTTTGGGCGCAGAGTGTTTTCCCTGCGTCCATAACGCTGCGTTGTGCAGTAGAAGCACAGTGGCAGGATTTTTAGAAATCCCGTGCCCACTGTGTTTCTTTTCTCCGCAGCATAAATCGACCTGTGGCGCAGCTTCCCGAGCCTCAGCATGTCAATTTATGCTGTGGAGATGAGTGTTCTTTGTAGGTAGAATAGAACTAAAGTCCACAGCAGCCTGAACCCAAATCGTGGGCATGGGCAGCTGCGTTCTCCCGTGGACAACACTCACATTTGTGCAGGAAGGCAGACACTGGGTACTAGACGCCGTGTCGCTGGACCATGGCCACATAGCCTAAAGGCTACTTTACACGCTGCGATATCGGTCCCGATATCGCTAGCGTGGGTACCCGCCCCCATCTGTTGTGCGACACGGGAAAATCGCTGCCCGTGCCGCACAACATCGCGCAGACGCGTCACACATACTTACCTGCCCGGCGACGTCGCTGTGACCGGCGAACCGCCTCCTTTCTAAGGGGGCGGTCCGTGCGGCGTCACAGTGACGTCACTGAGCGGCCGTCCAATAGAAGCGGAGGGGCGGAGATGAGTGGCCGGAACAAACCGCCCACCTCCTTCCTTCCTCATAGCGGCCGGGAGGCAGGTAAGGAGAGGTTCATCGTTCCTGCGGCGTCACACATAGCGATGTGTGCTGCCGCAGGAGCGACGAACTACATAGTTACTGCTGCAGTAACGATAATCGAGAATGGACCCCCATGTCACCGATGAGCGATTTTGCACGTTTTTGCAACGATGCAAAATCGCTCATCGGTGTCACACGCAGCAACATCGCTAATGCGGCCGGATGTGCGTCACCAATTCCGTGACCCCAACGACTCCGCATTAGCAATGTCGCAGCGTGTAAAGCCCCCTTAACAGTGAGAAATTTGTTGCTACAGCAACATTTTTGTGAAGTACCTGTGGATTCAAAATGTTTACTATACTCCTGAATAAAATCCTTGAGGGGTCCAATTTCCAAAATGAGGTCACTTGTGGGGGGTTTCTGATGTATAGGTACCCAAGGGGCCCTGCTAATGTGACATGGTGCGCGCAATTTACTTCAACTTTTCCAAAATTCAAATGGTGCTCCTTCCATTCCAAGCCCTCATATTTATCCAAACAAAGGTTTTTGGCCACATGTGGGGTATCCCTGCGCTCACAAGAAATTAGATAACAACCTGTGGGGTACACGTTTTGTTGTTGCCTCTTGAAAAAGTGAAAAATGTGTCGCTAAATCAACATTTTTGTGAAAAAAATGAAAATTTCAATATGGCAACCTAAGCTTATCAAATTCTGTGAAGTATTCGTGGATTCAATATGCTCAATATACACCTAGATAAAAGCCTTGAGGGGTCTTATTTCCAGAATGGGGTCACTTGTGGGGGACCTCCACTGTTTAGGTACCTTAGGGGCTTTCCAAATGCGACATAGCGTCCGCTAATTATTCCAGCCAATTGTGCAGTCAAATGGCACTTTTTCCCTTCCGAGCCCTGCTGTGCACCCAAACAGTTGATTTCGACCACACATAAGGTATCAGCATACTCAGGAGAAATTGCACAATAAATTTTATGCTGATATTTTTCCGTGTACTCTTGATAAAAAAAAGCTATCTGGTTGAAGTAACAATTTTGTGGTAAAAATATATTTTTTTTATTTTCACAGCTCAACATTATAAACTTCTGTGAAGCACCTGGGGGTTCAGGGTACTCACCAAACATCTAGATAAATTCCTTGTGGGGTCTATTTTCCAGAATGGGGTCACTTGTGGGGGACCTCCACTGCTTAGGCACCTCAGGGGCTCTCCTAATGCAACATGGCGTCCGCTATTGATTCCAGCCAATTTTGCAGTTAAATTGCACTCCTTCTCTTCCGAGCCCTGCAGTGTGCCCAAACAGTTGATTTCCACCACGTACAAGATATCAACAAACTCAGGAGAAATTGCGCAATAAATTTCATGGTTATTTTTTTCCTGTTACCCTTGTGAAAAAAAAAGCTACCTGGTTGAAGTAACAATTTTTTGGTAAAATTTTATTTTTTTATTTTCATGGCTCAACATTATAAACTTCTGTAAAGCACCTGGAGGTTCAGGGTACTCACCAAACATCTAGATAAATTCCTTGAGGGGCCTAGTTTCCAATATGGGGTCACTTGTGGTGTTTTTTTGCTGTTTACGTACCTTAGGGGTCCTCCAAATGCGACATGGTGCCCGCAATCTTTTTCAGCCAAATTTCCTTTCCAAAATTCAAATATTGCTCCTTCCGTTCCAAGCCCTTTCATTTCTCCAAACAAAGGTTTCAGACCACAAGTGAGGTATCACCGCGCTCATAAAAAAGTGGGTAACAAACATTGGGGTAAAATTTTTGGAATTACCTCTTGAAAAAGGGAAAAAATTGATGCTAAAGCAACATTTTTGAGAAAAAAATGAAAATTTTCAATGTGACAACGTAACGTTATCAAAATCTGTGAAGTACCTGTGAATCCAAAATGCTCACTATACCCCTAGATAGAAGCCTTAAGGGGTCTAGTTTCCAAAATGGTGTCACTTGTGAGGGGTTTCTGCTGTTTAGGTACCTTAGCGGACATGTAAATGCAACATGGTGCCCACAATCTATTTCAGCCAAATTTGCTTTCCAAAATTCAAATATTGCTCCTTCTGTTCCGAGCCCTCCCATTTGTCCAAACAAAGGTTTCTGACCACATGTGGGGTATTGGCGCGTTCATAAGAAAGTGGGTAATACGTTTTGGGGTTCATTTTGTTGTGTTATTTCTTCTAAAAGTGAATAAATTTGGGGTAGAGCAACATTTTAGGTAAAATTTTATTTTTTGCTTTTTTTCATTCCACTTTGCTTTAGTTCCTGTGAAGCACTTGAAGGGTTAATAAACTTCTTGGATGTGGTTTTGAGTACTTTGAGGGGTGCTGTTTTGAGAATGGTGTCACTTTTAGGTATTTTCTGTCACTTAGGCCTCTCAAAGTCACTTCAAATGTGATGTGGTCCCTAAAAAAATGGTTTTGTGAATTTTGTTGAAAAAATGGGAAATTGCAGATGAACTTTAACCCCTTCTAACTTCCTAACCCCAAAACATTTTGTTTCAGAAATTGCGATAATGTAAAGTAGACATGTGGGAAATGTTATTTATTAACTGTTTTGTGTGACATAACTCTCTGGGTTAAGGGCATAAAAATTAAAAGTTTGAAAATTGCAAAATTTTCAAAATTTTCATCAAATTTCCGATTTTTTCACAAATAAAAGCAAAAAATATCGTTCTAAATTTATAACTATCATGAAGTACAATATGTCACGAAAAAACAATGTCAAAATTATTGGGATCCGTTGAAGCGTTCCAGAGTTATAACCTCATAAAGTGACACTGGTCAGAATTGCAAAAAATGGCCTGGGCATTAAGGACAAAACTGGCTTCGTCCTTAAGGGGTTAAAACCCTTGTGCAAGTATGTCAGCACAGCTGAAAACAGTTTTTCTGATTAGAGAAACTATAAACCTGACCTTCCATTGAGCTAGTTGAGAATCTGTAGCATTACATTTGTTGGTTCCATTAAACTCTCAAAATGGCCAGAAAAAGACAACTTTCATGTGAAACTCGACAGTCTATTGTTTTTCTTAGAAATGAAGGACATTCCATGTGAGAAATTGCCAAGAAACTGAAGATTTCCACCAATGGTGTGTACTACTCTCTTCAGAGGAAAGCACAAACAGGCTCTAATCAGAGTAGAAAGGGAAGTGGAAGGCCCGCTGAACAACTGAGCAACAAGACAAGTAGATTAGAGTCTCTAGTTTGAGAAATTGATGCCTCACTGGTCCTCAACTGGCAGCTTCTTTAAAAAGTACCCACAAAACGCCAGTGTCAACGTCTACAGTGAAGAGGTGACTTTGGGATGCTGGCCTTCAGGGATGAGTGGCAAAGAAAAAGCCATATCTGAGATTGGCTAATAAAAGGAAAAGCTAAAATAGGCAAAAGAACGCAGACATTGGACAGAGGAAGATTGGAAAAATGTGTTATGGACCAACGAATCAAAGTTTGATGTGTTTGGATCACACAGAAGAACATTTGTGAGACACTGAAAAGATGCTGGAAGAGTGCCTGACACCATTTGTCAAGCATGGTGGAGGTAATGTGATGGTCTGGGGTTGCTTTGGTGCTGGTGAAGGGGGAGATTTATACAAGGTAAAAGTGATTTGGATTAAGGAAAACTATCACTCCATTTTGCAACGCCAAGCCATACCCTGTGGATAGTGCTTGATTAGAGCCAATTTCATCCTACAATCAGGACAATGACCTAAGCCACACCTCCAAATTCTGCATGAACTATTTAGGGAAGAAGCAGCCAGGTGGTATTCTATCTGTAATGGAGTGGCCTGTTCAGTCACCAGATCTCAACCCTATTGAGCTGTTGTGGGAGCAGCTTGATCGTATGGTATGCAAAAAGTGCCCATCAAGCCAAACCAACTTGTGGGAGGGGCTTCTGGAAGCATGGGGTGAAATATCTCCAGATTACCTCAGCAAATTAACTGCTAGAATGCCAAAGGTCTGCGAAGCTGGAATTGCTGCAAAGGGAGCATTCTTTGATGAAAGCAAAGTTTGAAGTAGAAAATTATTATTTCAAGTAAAAATCATTTTTTCTAACCTAGTCAGTGTCTGGACTATATTTTCTCTTCATTATGCAACTCATTTGATAAATAAAAGTATGATTTTTTGTGGAAAATACAAAATTGTTTGGGTGACCTCAAGGTTTTAGTAATGTGTCCATCCTGATCCCTGATCCCCATCTTGTAGTAATTTCCCCATCCTTGTCCCCTTCTAGTAGTACTATGCCCATTCTTGTCTTAATATTTGTCCCCATGTTATAGTAATGTCCCATCCTGTAGTAATTTCCCCTTATATGCCGTTCTTCATATACACACATTTATCTAATATATAAAGCTGAGTGTATGTGTGTGTGTGTGAGCGTGTGAGTGTGTGTCCACTAAAGGAATCCGCACCATTGCATGTACAATCACAAAATTTTGCATAGACACTCCTTTTAATTCAGGAAACATCATAAACTATGTTTTGGCGGTAAATTTTAACCCCGCGCTTTACAGTTATTCGCCAAAAAAATTGACTCCATTAAAGTCAATGGAGCTGGGAGCCACAATGTAGCCAGAACTTAATAATAATAATTAATAATTTTATTCATTTATATAGCACTATTAATTCCATAGTGCTTTACATACATTGGCAATACTGTCCCCATTGGGGCTCACAATCTAGAGTCCCTATCTGTATGTCTTTGGAGTGTGGGAGGAAACCCACGTAAACTCCTTGCAGATGGTGTTCTTGGTGGGATTTGAACCCAGGACCCCAGCGCTGCAAGGCTGCAGTACTAACCACTGAGCCACCATGCCACCCTAACTTCAGAAGAGTGTTGGCGTGTCACAATATACCAGGGAAAGAGATAGACAGACAGACACAGACAGACACAGAGACAGGGAAAGAGACAAAGAGGGAAAGAGACAGACAGACAGAGACAGGCAGAGATAGACAGGAAAATAGAGAGACAAACACAGACACAGACAAAGAGACAGACCCAGACAAAGAGATGGACAGGGATAGAGACAGACAGAGAAAGACAGGGAAAGAGGTAGAGAGACATACAGACAGGGGAAGAGATAGAGAGACAGACAGGGAAAAAGACACACAGAGAGAGAGAGAGAGACAGAGACTGGGAGAGAGATAGTTACTCTCTCTCAACGCCGGGTACTACAACAGCTAGTATATATATATACATATATATATATATATATATATATATATATATATATATATATATACTGTATATGTTAGTCCTTTTATTTTTATCTTATTTTTTTACATTTTTGTATTATTTTATAAATGTATAATTGTTTTTATTTTATAATTTTTAATATTTTAAAAATATTTAAAATATATAGATCTCCGAGTGTAACATTTATTATATAAAAGCAAAAAGCCTAAAGTCCTGATTGAGATAATTTGGTATTAAGAATCCAGGTTAAAAATCCACCTAAATTCTGCACGCGACATCTTATGTATAAAATTACGGCCACCCCAACAATCCTTCGTAACAATTTCCAAACTCAAAAAGCGTGTACCTATCAAAGCCCTATTATGTTTAAACGGTAGTATTTTGAAAGGGGGTGTGTCTTAATACCTTTTCTGATGTTATAGAAAAGTTCGCGAATACGAACTAAAAGTTTGCGGGACGTGCAACAAACATAGTATTTCCCACAGGGGAATATAATGGCATAAATAACTTCCCTCGAATAGCAAGTAATAAATTGTTTTATAGGAAAGATTATATCCCCATTGGGCATGGTAATATATGTAAAACTGTGGGGGTGAGTTTAAGGTGCACCTACTAAATATAATGTATATATATAAATACGCATATGGCTAAAGATTCTGTTTGGGGCTCGTTATTTTGATAACCTGAAAAACAGTACATGCAGCGTTTTTTGGGCTGTCAAATTGACGACTAGCGATTAATTGGAGATTTTGCAAGAGTGCTGGTGGGACTCTGGAAGGTTCGAAAGGTAGAGGCAGAGCTGGGGTGGAGGCAGAGTCTCAAGGGGGCCTGAAAATTTTGTCAGTATGTGGCCCTGAAATTCCTGGTGGCAGCCCTGTGCTTCAGCATTGCATTAGTACCCCACAATAAGATTTAGGTCTTTTTTTATCCCTATGTATAATAAGTTGTGTGCTCTGACCTCCCATTGCTATCCTGTAGGAATGGCACTGCTTGGCTGGCCCAGATATTTATAGTACCTGTTACATACCTCAGAACATTTAAGGATGAGAAAGAGGGACAAAGTATGCGGCGCGCATAGCGCGCCACGGCAATTTAAGCCACGCCCCCTAACAACACCCATTTTGCAATTTGTCACGCCCACATCCAATCCTTTTCAGCACTGCTGATCACATTGTTTAAGGCTGTGTGCCCACGATCAGTATTTGCAGCATTTTGGATGTAGCATGTTTTTGCTGTGTCTAAAACGCTGCATTGTACAGTACAAGCACAGTGGAGGGATTTCTAGAAATCCAGTGCCCATTGTGCTTGCCTTTTCTGCAACAAACACTGACCTGCGGAGCGTCTTTCCAGACTGCAGCTTGTCAATTGTTTGCTGCAGTTGCATGCGCCCTTCGTAGGGAGAACACAGCAGGAGACCGCAGCGCACTGAACCCTGATCGTGGGTCAGGACCCGCTGCCTCCAGGACACAGTGAATCCTGATCTTGGGCACAGGCAGCTGTGGTCTCCTGCGGAGGAGATATGCAGCCCCGCAGGTCAGGACCTGATGCCTCCAGGACACAGCGAGTTCTGATCGTGGGCACAGGCAACTGTGGTCTCCTGCGGAGGAGACGTGCAGCCCGCAGGTCAGGACCCGATGCCTCCAGGACACAGCGAGTCCTGATCGTGGGCACAGGCAGCTGTGGTCTCCTGCAGAGGAGACGTGCAGCCCCGCAGGTCAGGACCCGATGCCTCCAGGACACAGCGAGTCCTGATCATGGGCACAGGCAGCTGCGTTCTCCTGCGGAGGAGACGTGCAGCCCTGCAGGTCAGGACCCGCTGCCTCCAGGACACAGTGAGTCCTGATCGTGGGTACAGGCATACCCACATATATGGTACATATTTAAAGACAAATTCCCTAAAATACATATAAACAGACAAATCTATACACAGTCATCTGCACTGACATACATAGATATATACATCATACATATACACACATTGGAGGTAATAATATGGGGAAGCCGGCAGCAGACGCACTCACCTACCCCGCTTGTCTCTATCCAGCTCATCCTCAGCATGTGATCACTTGGCAACACTTTAACAGACCTAGCCACGCACAGTGCACACTGACATCGCTGTGTATGTATCACAAGGGAGGATGGGGGTTTTATATAATATATATATATATATATATATAATGTGTATACACTGTATATATACAGTATATATCACAGGAGGGGCTTGGGGCTATAGTATATACAGCACAGGAGGGTGTCAGGGTTCCGGGATTTCCAGGTTTCTTTTGAAAGAGCTTGCCCTTGGTTAACATGGAGTTTTGCTGTTCTGTTGCCCTACTTCCTGTCCATCTGTTTAAAAGGCCGCCCCTAAGCTTAGTCCAGTGCCTGAGTATACTGCTTGCTGTGTGCTCCTGCCCTGCTGCTCTGGTTCCTGATTGTGATTTGAATCCTCTGGAAACAACCGAATCTGACTCTGGACTTTACCTGGTCTCATCTAGCTGTGCCCGGACTCCGTCTGCCATCCTTGGTCAGTACTTCTGCCCGGTTTCTTCCGTTTCATAAACCACTCTGGACTAATACCGTACGGACATTTTTTGGACTATACCGATTGCCCTTTTGTGTCACGGCTGCTGCGCATTTAGGCCTTCTGGGGTGATTGCCAGACAGTCCCTGTATAGGGGTTCGCTCTTGGTGGTCTCCCTGGGGGAGTCCGGTGCGTGGTCCCGGGAATTCCCTTTCGCTCCGACTCTGGAAGGTATTTCTTGTGTTTATGTTCTGCTGTGTTTTTGTTCCGTTTATGTACATACCGTGGTTGCATATTATAAACATCTTTGCACCAAGAACTCGTCTCTGGTTGTCATTGCCCTAACGCAATCGAAATCCTCAGTACATACAATAGTATTACAGAGGGGCTGGGGGCTACAGTATATACAGCACAGGAGGGGCTGGGGGCTACAGTATATACATCGCAGGAGGGGCTGGGGGCTACGATATATACACATCACAGGAGGGGCTGGGGGCTGCAGTATATACATATCACAGGAGGGGCTGGGGGCTACAGTACATACAGCACAGGAGGGGCTGGGTGCTACAGTATATACAGCACAGGAGGGGCTTGGGGCTACAGTATATTCAGCACAGGAGGGGCTGGGGTTATAGTATATACAGCACAGGAGGGTCTTGGGGCATAGACAGTGCTTGAGGGGGCATACAGTTAGGTCCAGAAATATTTGGACAGTGACACAAGTTTTGTTATTTTAGCTGTTTACAAAAACATGTTCAGAAATACAATTATATATATAATATGGGCTGAAAGTGCACACTCCCAGCTGCAATATGAGAGTTTTCACATCCAAATCGGAGAAAGGGTTTAGGAATCATAGCTCTGTAATGCATAGCCTCCTCTTTTTCAAGGGACCAAAAGTAATTGGACAAGGGACTCTAAGGGCTGCAATTAACTCTGAAGGCGTCTCCCTCGTTAACCTGTAATCAATGAAGTAGTTAAAAGGTCTGGGGTTGATTACAGGTGTGTGGTTTTGCATTTGGAAGCTGTTGCTGTGACCAGACAACATGCGGTCTAAGGAACTCTCAATTGAGGTGAAGCAGAACATCCTGAGGCTGAAAAAAAAGAAAAAATCCATCAGAGAGATAGCAGACATGCTTGGAGTAGCAAAATCAACAGTCGGGTACATTCTGAGAAAAAAGGAATTGACTGGTGAGCTTGGGAACTCAAAAAGGCCTGAGTGTCCACGGATGACAACAGTGGTGGATGATCGCCGCATACTTTCTTTGGTGAAGAAGAACCCGTTCACAACATCAACTGAAGTCCAGAACACTCTCAGTGAAGTAGGTGTATCTGTCTCTAAGTCAACAGTAAAGAGAAGACTCCATGAAAGTAAATACAAACGGTTCACATCTAGATGCAAACCATTCATCAATTCCAAAAATAGACAGGCCAGAGTTAAATTTGCTGAAAAACACCTCATGAAGCCAGCTCAGTTCTGGAAAAGTATTCTATGGACAGATGAGACAAAGATCAACCTGTACCAGAATGATGGGAAGAAAAAAGTTTGGAGAAGAAAGGGAACGGCACATGATCCAAGGCACACCACATCCTCTGTAAAACATGGTGGAGGCAACGTGATGGCATGGGCATGCATGGCTTTCGATGGCACTGGGTCACTTGTGTT
Source organism: Anomaloglossus baeobatrachus (assembly GCF_048569485.1). NCBI lineage: Eukaryota > Metazoa > Chordata > Amphibia > Anura > Aromobatidae > Anomaloglossus > Anomaloglossus baeobatrachus. The sequence continues at coordinate 140,431,518 of NC_134355.1, forward strand.
TATTGATGACATAACAGCAGACAAGAGTAGCCGGATGAATTCTGAAGTGTACCGGGATATACTTTCAGCCCAGATTCAGCCAAATGCCGCAAAGTTGATGGACGGCGCTTCATAGTACAGATGGACAATGACCCCAAGCATACAGCCAAAGCTACCCAGGAGTTCATGAGTGCAAAAAAGTGGAACATTCTGCAATGGCCAAGTCAATCACCAGATCTTAACCCAATTGAGCATGCATTTCACTTGCTCAAATCCAGACTTAAGACGGAAAGACCCACAAACAAGCAAGACCTGAAGGCTGCGGCTGTAAAGGCCTGGCAAAGCATTAAGAAGGAGGAAACCCAGCGTTTGGTGATGTCCATGGGTTCCAGACTTAAGGCAGTGATTGCCTCCAAAGGATTTGCAACAAAATATTGAAAATAAAAATATTTTGTTTGGGTTTGGTTTCTTTGTCCAATTACTTTTGACCTCCTAAAATGTGGAGTGTTTGTAAAGAAATGTGTACAATTCCTACAATTTCTATCAGATATTTTTGTTCAAACCTTCAAATTAAACATTACAATCTGCACTTGAATTCTGTTGTAGAGGTTTCATTTCAAATCCAATGTGGTGGCATGCAGAGCCCAACTCGCGAAAATTGTGTCACTGTCCAAATATTTCTGGACCTAACTGTACATATTAGGCCTGTTTCAGATGTCAGTGATTCTGGTATGTATGTGCTAGTTTTTATACGTACCAGAATGACTGACCTATGCAGATCCATTATGATCAATGGGTCTGCACACACATTAGTGATTTTTCACTGACCGTATCTCCGTGCGGCATACATGCATATCCGTGATTGCCGCACAGAAACATGTCAGTTTTTTTCTGGCATCACTGATGTCCCACGGACCACACTATGGTGTGATCCGTGAAACACGTACCAGAAAAACATGGACATTTAAAATAAAAAGCTTTTTCAACTCACCTTCTCCAGCGATGCTGAGTTTGGCAGCTGCTCTCTGCTTCTTCCTGACCGGCACATTATGGCATGCATATTCATTTATGCAGCCAGAGCCGGCCCGGAAGTAGCTGCAGAGGTGAGAGAGCGGTGGCTGGATGCTGAATCGCGAGACTCTTCAGCACCACGGAGAGCAGGAGCGGGGGCAGGTAAGTATATGTCCATGGGCAATCACAGAGTACGGATCACGTATCACGGATTGCACATGGACAACAACTGTGTGCCATAAATCACGGAGTATGAAGGGACATATGCGTGTTTAACACATCAGTGAAGAATGTCTGTGTTTTTCACTGAGGGGCATACACGTTACTAAGGGGTACACACATTACTGGGGAAATACACTTTACTGTGGGGCATACAAATTACTGGTAGCATAGATATCTGCTCTGGTGTTGGGGCTTATACAGCTCTGGGGGCACATACAGCTCCGATGGGTGGATGGGGGCATACAAATCTGGTGTGGGGGCTGGGGGGCACACAGATTTGGTGAGGGGGGTGGCTGGAGGCATATAGCTCTGGTGAGGAGAGGGCTGCTGGGGCATAGAGACCTGGTGAGGGGGGCTGGGATACATATCTGGTGGGAGGGGGCTGGAGGCATACAGAGCTGGGGGGTGCTGGGGGGCATATAGATCTTGTGGGGGGGCTGGGGGGCATACAAATCTGGTGTGGGGGCTGGGGGTATACAAATCTGGTGTGGGGGCTGGGGGGTATACAAATCTGGTGTGGGGGCTGGGGGGTATACAAATCTGGTGTGGGGGGATGGGGGGCCTACAGATCTGGTGAGGAGGGGTGGCTGGAGGCATATAGCTCTGGGGAGGAGAGGGCTGCTGGGGCATACAGATCTGGTGAGGGGGGGCTGGGGGATACATATCTGGTGGGAGGGGGCTTTAGGCATTTAGAGCTGGGGGGGCTGGGAGGCATACAAATTTGGTGAGGGGGCCATACAGATGTGGTGAGGGGGGTGACTGGAGGCATATAGCTCTGGTGAGGAGGGGGTTGGGGCATACAGCTTTGGGTAGGTGGGGAGGTCACATACAGCGTTCCTTGGTGCTGCAGCTCCTCTTCCTCCCGTCTCTTCATCTGTGGACAGAGCTCAGCATGTTGATTGGTAGCTCCGCCCACAGATGCACTTCCTTCCGTACACAAGCAGCCCAGCTGAGAGCAGTGCACGCTGAGATGCAGGTGCCGATTTAAAGCGCCGGCAGCCAGGAAAGTGCTGCTGCCGCCCACTAATAACAGCGGCAGCACACAGAACCAGAGCAGTGAAGCAGCGCTCGGCTCTGCTCATGTGCATTAGGAGGGGGAGAAAGTCAGACAGGGAGAGAGTGGGTGGGCGGAGCCACGGGACAAAAGCCTCATGATCGTGACACCGAGAAACCCGCTGAAATCCGGTACAGTCCCGCTGTATCCAGGACGGTTGGGAGGTATGCTGTTATACTCCTGGATTGATTGTGTTAGTCTATGTGAGGTAATAGCTGTAACGCATTATGGGGAAGGCTCATGTCATTAGCCAGCTCTGAGTCTTCAGCAGTGTGTGAAACGTTGCCAGACATTTTTTATCCATTTGCTTTTGGATCCTCATACACTGTGTGCAGAATTATTAGGCAAATGAGTATTTTGATCACATGATACTTTTTATACATGTTGTCCTACTCCAAGCTGTATACGCTTGAGAGCCAACTACCAAATAAGTAAATCAGGTGATGTGCATCCCTGTAATGAGAAGGGGTCTGGTCTAATGACATCAACGCCCTATAAAAGGTGTGCTTAATTATTAGGCAACTTCCTTTCCTTTGGCAAAATCAGAAGAGAGATTTGACGTGCTCTGAAAAGTCCAAAATGGTGAGATGTCTTGCAGAGGGATGAAGCAGTCTTGAAATTGCCAAACGTTTGAAGCTTGATCACCGAATAATCAAGCGTTTCATGGCAAATAGCCAACAGGGTCGCAAGAAGTGTGTTAGGCAAAGAATGCGCAAACTAACTGCCCATGAATTGAGGAAAATCAAGCATGAAGCTGCTAAGATGCCATTTGCCACCAGTTTGGCCATATTTCAGAGCTGCAACGTTACTGGAGTATCAAAAAGCACAAGGAGTGCCATCCTCAGGGATATGGCCAAGGTAAGGAAGGCTGAAAAACGACCACCTTTGAACAAGACACATAAGATAAAATGTCAAGACTGGGCCAAGAAATATCTTAAGACTGATTTTTCAAAGGTTTTATGGACTGATGAAATGAGAGTGACTCTTGATAGGCCATATGGATCAGTAAAGGGCAGAGAGCTCCACTCTGACTCAGACGCCAGCAAGGTGGAGGTGGGGTACTGCTATGGGCTGGTATCATCAAAGATGAACTTGTGGGACCTTTTCGGGTTGAGGATGGAGTGAAGCGCAACTCCCAGACCTACTGCCAGTTTCTGGAAGACAACTTCTTCAAGCAGTAGTACAGGAAGAAGTCAGTATCGTTCAACAAATACATGATTTTCATGCAGGACAATGCTCCATCACATGCATCCAACTACTCCATAGTGTGGCTGGCCAGTAAATGTCTACAAGATGAAAAAATAATGACAAGGCCCCCTTGTTCACCTGATCTGAACCCCATAGAGAACCTGTGGTCCCTCATAAAATCTGAGATCTACAGGGAGGGAAAACAGTACACCTCTCGGAACAGTGTCTGGGAGGCTGTAGTGGCTGCTGCACGCAATGTTGATCATAAACAGATCAAGCAACTAACAGAATCTATGGATGGTAAGTTGTTGAGTGTCATCATAAAAAAAGGTGGCTATATTGCTCTAATTATTTGGGGTTTTGCTTTTGCATGTCAGAAATGTTTATTTCTAAATTTTGTGCAGTTATATTGGTTTACCTGGTGAATATAAACAAGTGAGAGGGGAATATATTTGTTTTTTATTAAGTTGCCTAATAATTCTACACAGTAATAGTTACCTGCACAAACAGATATCCTTCTAAGATAGCCAAATCTAAAAAAAACCCACTCCAACTTCCAGAAATATTAAGCTTTGATATTTTTGAGTCTTTTGGGTTGATTGAGAACATAGTTTTTGATCAATAATAAAAAAAAATCCTCTAAAATACAACTTGCCTAATAATTTTGCACACAGTGTATATCAAACTGCACAGTGCTCAAGTTCATGAGGACCTGCAAACTTGAGGATCTTTGACTCTGTCAATCCTCAGGGGATTGATCTGCTTATCAAACAGGTACATACAACGTGTTGATTCATTTTTTATTGCATTTTTTAAGAAAGTTACAGCAAAGAAATGCTGTCAATTATAGTATTTCTTAGATTTTTTTTCTCTTAATGGCGTTTATCATATAGGTTAATCTTTATATTTTGGTAGATTTAACATTTATGGATCCTACAAATTCTGATGTTTTGTTTTTGTTTCTTTGCTTTTAAACTGGGAAAAGGGGGTGATTTGAATTTTCATATATTCTAATGATAACCCATAAGTAACCCACAATGGCGTCAATGGGTGCTAATGGGAGCAGATGTGATAGTACTAGAGATGAGCTGATCTTTTTAAATTCAAATTCACTGACAACTAAATTTCCCAAAAGATTTATTTGCAGTGAATCACATAATTAAAAAGCCTCTAGTTGCCTGGAAAATATGTGTAGAACATAAAGTTCCCATTGGAGTCAATTGAACACAATTTGAGACCTGTATTTCAAACACAGTTTCCAAATGGCTTTAACTTATCTAGCTAGGAGAAAATCAATCGTAACCAGAGATAACAAATAGAATATTTAGCAAAACATTGCAGTATCAAACCTATTAGGTTACCTAAATTCTATGAATAGTCTAAAAATTATCCCTTTGAGGAGGGGGGGGGCAGATGCATGCATTGCTGTTTTTATAGGCATGTTGTACAAACAGAAGAATCTGAGGCATTTTCATACTGTACATTTAAGTGCATAACTGCACAATTAGTCTTGTTTGGCAAGTGTATAAAGTTTTGTAATTTGCAAAATAAAGAAATAAAAGATTTTTCATAAACCATAATATATTTATTCTTCTAATTAGGTAGACAAAAGTTTTAATGTATTGCTTTGCATGTGAACAAGTAATGACCTTTCAGAAAAAAATACCCCTTTTTATAGGGCCACAACTTGTTTACTTATCACAAAATGATTAGGTACCAAGGTACAAAGGCTTTTTATCAAGTCATCAAAATATTATCTCCTCTTTTTTGGAGAAGAACACTTCCATTGTTTTGAACATGAAGAAATTATGGCTTATTGTCACCAAATGTTTAAAAAAATTAGCCATATTTTAAAAGTTATTTCTTGTGCATACATAAACATGAGAGTACATTTGCCAGCATCAGTATTACTGTCTAGCACTATAAAATACTGTGGGCAGCAAAGATATGTATGTCTGGCTTGGCTGAGCAGTGGTTGCAGTAGAAACAGCACGGTAGAGAGTTAAGACAAAATAGGCAAGGAAATGTATGTGGATTCCTGCTTCTTATGCCACTTGGAGATCTCTGCCTAGGTCATTTTGGTAGTAGAATGCTCGTAAGGATATTGATGAGCATGATCATAAATGCAGAGTCTGTACCATGGCTAATACTTCTTACCAGGCCTTGCGCAGATTTTTTTTTTAACATAAACACAAACACTGATGCTTCTCATAGTTTTCATCGCAGTGTGTTCAATAAAATGAAGTCGGAGATCGCAGTACATTGGATCTTCCTGTAAAAGATATGCCTGCAGTCAGCACTGCCTTTACCGCATGTAGTAGAATTCTGCTGGTTGGTCCTCTTTAAGGTTACTCGGTTGCACCCAAACAAAGACGGCTTGTAACTTAATAAGATCCATCTGAAACTCTGAAAATGACCTAAGAATTAGACCTGCTGCACTTCAAAATGACACTTCTGTTGATTAGCAAATAACTACAGTGGTACTTCGGTTTTTGTTGACATCGGTTATCGTTGGTTTCGGTTATCGTTGATTTTTTCCACTAAAAATTTGCCTCGGTTTTCGTTGGTTGCCTTGGTTTTTGTCTGCATGCCCACGTGACTATGTAGCTAATTTTGCTACAACAAAGCGTAATCCACGCATTCTCCTGATGTGCGTGGCATTATTTGAGTATCACCCCACTCATTAGTTTAAAAATGTATGTAAAAATGTAAGATAAAATGTATTTATTCTTTATATTAGTGTTTTATGTTCATTTAATCTTAATTTTATATTCATTTCTTATTGTTTTTAGTATTAAACACTATCTTTATTCTCTATAAAATGTGTTTTTGGTATGTATTTTAGAGGGTCTAAAACAAATTAATTAAATTTACATTGATTTCTATGGAAATCATTGCCTCGGTTTTCATTGGTTTCGGTTTTCATTGATTGTTTTCAGATGAATTATCAACGAAAACCGAGGTATCACTGTAATTGTCATGAAGAATCTGAAAGAGCTGCCAAAGATGTTCCTGGTGTTCCTCTTGAGAACATGGGTAAATTAATATGTCATCCAGATAAATCACCAGAAACCTACTCACCAGACAGCAAAAAAATTTAATTTATGAATCTCTGAAAAATTCATGGAGCGTTGATCAATCTGCACAGCATCACCAGATTTTGAAGATGGCCCTTAGGCATACTAAAAGCAGTTTTTACATTACCCAGTAAAACAAATATAAGGTTATATGCCTGAATTGACAAATGCAAGTGTAAAACCAAAAACCTATTTAAGCCTTCTAGGAAACCTATAAATAAAAACCTGACGCGTGTACCAGAAAATCTCAAACTCTTGAAATCTGCATCCACACACTTAAAGTTCCTTTTTTCTCTCTTTTTGAAATTAATTTATGTACCTAAAACATTGAATCTTAATGGAACCAAAATTACCACAGTCTTTAGCCACAGACTATAGATTATTGGACTAATGGATGTAGAGTGTACTTTTTACATCATGGAGCACTGGTTACTTCCATTTTACTGTTGTGTTTTATTTGAGATTGCTTGCTTGTCAGTTTAAGATACACAATTTGAAGGGAAAGGGGATGTAACAGTAAAGGCCCAGTCACACACAACGACTTACCAGCGATCCCGAAAACGATGTGACCTGATAAGGATCGCTGGTAAGTCGCTTTGAGGTCGCTGGTGAGATGTCAAACAGTCAGATCTTACCAACAATGCAGGAACAACACAGGTCGCAGTAGCGACGTGTATAACGATCTCAGCAGTCACTGTGACCCTGTCACACAGTCAAACACAGCGATGTGTCCTGCTCAGCAGGACATCACCTTTGAAGAAAATGGCCTGGACCATTCTGCAACGACTAGAGATCTCACAGCAGGGGCCTGATCGCTGGTAGATGTCACACATAACGAGTTCGCTAACGGGATCGCTACTGCGTCACCAAAATGGTGACTCAGCAGCGATCTCGCTTGCGATCTCGTTATGTGTGACGGTACCTTATGTCATACTAGTTGGCCTCCATGAACTCTAATGTAATCAGGTCTGCAGTAGAAATAATTGTCCTGCATTTGGTGGGGGGTTGTGAGTTTGTTGTTCCTCTCCGCTGGAAGCTTCTCTAATACACAATTTGGCACACAGGGCTGGAGACTGGACTTCTGACACCTTCATACTTTGAGCTTCATGTAGAAAATGTCTAAGGGGGTGGATTTGATGAGTACCTCTACTCATTCAGAGAGCTGATCCCAGGAGAGGCTATACAATTAGCCACATGTTTTTTAGAGAACTGGTTGGTGCTGTGAAGTGGAGGGGCAAGAATCAGTTGCTGTAGCCAGGTGCTGGTTCCCATGAACGGACTATAGAATTTAGAGCTGGATAAACTCACTACAGTCATGATATCCACTGTCTGGAGGAGATTAAAGGGAAGGTATCGCGGTTTTTTATTTTTGTATTAAAAATAGTGATTATGAAATCAAGTATTTCTAATACAAAATGAAAATCGCAGCTTATTTAGTTTTTATGTAATTCTTATTTTACTGGAGGCACTGGGGGCTGCCATGCTGGATTTGCCGTGTGTGTAACGACAGTAACTCCTTCCTTCATGGCAGCCCCTGTGCATAGACTCTGATAGTCGGGCTCCGACCCCTTGCCATACGTTACAGTGGGCGTCTGCTGTGACGTGGACGCGCCCCCTGGGCTGTCCAGAACACAAGAGGGAGGAGTTCAGCGCCATTATTGTGGAACTCACAGCGTGTGCTGTTTGCTCCACTTTACCCCTGTCACCCGCCGAAATGTGTGAGTATGGGCCGCCGCCCCTCCCCTCCCCTTGTTACAGTCTCTGATGACACCCCATCCCTCCATTCTCCCCAGCCCCTGCCCTGCCCCAGCTACTGACGCCACCCCTCCCCCCCGCTGTTACCGTCTCCAATGACACCTCCCTCCCTCCGTTCTCCCAAGCTCCCTCTCTGTCCGCCGCCGCAGCTCACCCGGCTCTGTCCGCCGCAGCTCACCCGGCTCTGGCCGCCGCCGCAGCTCACCCGGCTCTGGCCGCCGCCGCACCTCACCCGGCTCTGGCCGCCGCTGCACCTCACCCGGCTCTGCCCGCCGCAGCTCACCCGGCTCTACACTCTGCTGTGTGTGTGTGTCACAAGGTCCCCATCAGGGGTGATGTGTGTGTGTGTGTGTCACAATGTCCCCATCAGGGGTGATGTGTGTGTGTGTGTGTGTGTGTGTGTGTCAGTGTCACAAGGTCCCCATCAGGGGTGGTGTGTGTGTCAGTGTCACAAGGTCCCCATCAGGGGTGGTGTGTGTGTGTGTCAGTGTCACAAGGTCCCCATCAGGGGTGATGTGTGTGTGTGTGTGTGTGTGTGTCAGTGTCAAAAGGTCCCCATCAGGGGTGGTGTGTGTGTGTGTGTGTGTGTGTGTCAGTGTCACAAGGTCCCCATCAGGGGTGGTGTGTGTGTGCGCCACTGCATGTGAGTACCTGTGTGTGTACCGGTGATACTGTCTGCAGGGTTGTGTATCTAATCCTATCCTGTGTGATACTGTTTGCATAGCTGCGTATCTAATCTCCTGGGTGATACTGTCTGCAGAGCTGTGTATCTAATCCTATGTTGTGTGATACTGTCTACTGAGCTGTGTATCTAATCCTCTCCTGTGTGATACTGTCTGCTGAGCTGTGTATCTAATCCTCCTGTATGATACTGTCTGCAAGGCTTTGTATCTAACCCTATCGTGTGATACTGTCTGCTGAGCTGTGTATCTAATCCTATCCTGTGTGATACTGTCTACTGAGATGTGTATCTAATCCTTTGCTGTGTGATATGGTCTGCTGAGCTGTGTATCTAATCCTCTCCTGTGTGATTCTGTGTGCTGAGCTGTGTATCTAATCCTATCCTGTGTGATACTGTCTGCACAGCTGTGTATCTAATCCTCTCCTGTGTGATACTGTCTGCTGAGCTGTGTATCTAATCCTCTCCTGTGTGATACTGTCTGCAGGGCTGTGTATCTAATCCTCTCCTGTGTGATACTGTCTGCTGAGCTGTGTATCTAATCCTATGTTGTGTGATACTGTCTGCTGAGCTGTGTATCTAATCCTCTGCTGTGTAATATGGTCTGCACTGCTGTGTATCTAATCCTCTCCTGTGTGGTACTGTCTACTGAGCTGTATCTAATCCTCTGCTTTGTGATATGGTCTGCAATGCTGTGTATCTAATCCTCTCCTGTGTGATACTGTGTGCTGAGCTGTGTATCTAATCTTAGCCTGTGTTATGGTCTGCTGAGCTGTGTATCTAATCCTATCCTGTATGATACTGTCTGCTGAGCTGTGCATCTAATCCTCCTGTATGATACTGTCTGCAGGGCCATGCATCTAATCCTGTCCCGTGTGATACTCCTGCAGAGCCGTGTATCTAATCCTATCCTGTGTGATACTGTGTGCAGAGCTGTGTATCTAATCCTATCCTATGTGATACTGTCTGCAGGGCCATGTATCTAATCCTGTCCTGTGTGATACTCCTGCTGTCCTTGGTGACACTTTAGACATTTCTGGTCATCAACAAAATGGCTGTGCATTGTGTCCTTACATGTCATTCTCTGTTATCTGTTGTAAACACTCAGATTGGGAGGGGGAGGCGTGCCACCACACACAGGAGAGCAGACTCCGCCCACTTTACTGCAGGCTGTAATCTGAGCTTTTTCTACAGTGGAAATTCAGTAGGATTTCAGTAGCTGCTCCCCCTAGTGTTTAACAGTGGAAAATATCAAACTTTTTCATTTTTTTTTTTTTATTTTGCTCAATTAAAAAAAATAATATTTAAACTAAACATTAAAACATTATTACTTTACAATTTTTCAGTTATTGGAATCTTTTTTTTTTTTTTACGACACCTTCCCTTTAAGGACTATTGTTGTCGACTGGAGCTCGATACACACGCTAAGGTATGAATATACGTAGTCTGGAAGGGCATACAGACAATTATTGCCAGGAGAGCTGAATACACTCACTACGGTCATGATAGCCATCTTCTGGAGGAGCATAAGGACTTTTGTTGCTGACTGGAGCTCGATACATGTGCTACCGTAATGGTATTTGTCATCTGGTGGAATATTGTCAGAGTAGAAGAATTTCTAAATCTAGACAAGCCAAAAACAAAAACCTCTATAATCACAGATACTTTATTCGTATATAGCTAAAATACCCAGCAAACAAAAAAAAAACGACCAAAATAAGGAGAGTAGCATGGCCCCTAAAGGAATACTTATCATACAAGTGTGATCCCAAAATAGATAATCCAGGCCTTAGATCCCCAAATTATTTGTCAATGACACGACGCGTTTCATAATATCGTTTGTGGTGCATGCCGCTGGTTGTTCATCGTTCCTGCGGCATCACACATCGCTATGTGTGACACCGCAGGAACGACGAACATCTCCTTACCTGCGTCCACCGGCAATGAGGAAGGAAGAAGGTGGGCGGCATGTTCCGGCCGCTCATCTTCTTCCCTCCTCTTCTATTGGACGGCTGTTTTGTGACGTCACTGTGACGCCGAACGCACCTCCCCCTTAAAGGAGGGAGTGTTCAGCAGCAACAGCGACGTCGCTGAGCAGGTATGTGCATGTGATGCTGCTGTAGCGATAATGTTTGCTACTGCAGCGATCACCACATATCGCTCCAACGACGGGGGCGGGTGCTATCTCTCGTGACATCGCTAGCAATCGCTAGCAATGTCGCAGTGTGTAAAGCACTCTTAAGAAATGGTGCCAACACTCAATTTAGGCTTACCTTGAGGGACCTTAATTACAGCCTCAACTATAAACAAAGTGCCACACTAAAAAACAATTAACATAAATGAAGTGCGCAAAGGTCATACAGGGAAGACCAAGAAAATTGTAAGAATCTCCAAAGACCTACGGAATACTTTGGAACCAAAGTTAAAAAGAAAGGGAGAATGCTGGGAAGGGAAACACAAACAAACTGAAGGGAAAAGTAATAGTGATTTTTCTGCAAGATTATCCTTATCTGAAAAGTTGGGAATCCAAACATACATCTATTCAGGAATATAGCCAATAATGTATGCATGAGAATGGTAAGTATAAATATCCCCTCTCAAAATGTGATATTAAAAGCAAAACGAGGAAGTGAACAGACTTGAATAGAAATAAAAGGAAAGGAAAGACAGGAGAAATATTAGCAATAGGAAACAAACAAAACAGGGTGTAGTTCAAGAGACAGGGAAACCGATCAAACAACCAGAGGTCACCGGATCTTTCCACGACAACTGGTTCAAACTGTCGGGGTCACTGTCCGAGGTAACATTATCTTCCTAAGACTAAAATGAATTTTTATGCCAGATATTTAATTGTGCCCTACACTTCTTTCCCACTAATTAAGTTGATAAAGGCAAAGGAGGTCAATTGTGATGATAATGATAATAATAATAATAATAATAATAATAATAATAATAATAACAATCTATACTCAGTACTGTTATTATTTTTGGTACTGTTACTATTGGCATGGCTAGTATCATACATTTTGGACACATTTATAAAGTGCTAAAACATTTAATCACACACAAGTACAATGTAACAAAAAATGTCAAGTATGAACATGGCTTCCAAATGCATCAAAAGGCCACAGTATAGCTGTAGAATGTTCGGTGTATTTTTATATTTTATTTCAAATAAAGAATTTTTTTATGTGCTTGTGTTCATTTTTTTTCACTTACAAATTAGTAATGGGGGGTTTCATAGATGCCTCCCAATACTAATCTAGGGCTTAACCTCTCATTACCCTGATTACCGCATCATGGCAATCGGGAAGAGCCAGGTAAAGTTCCGGGATTGTCACGTCTAATGTATGCGACAATCCTGTGTGGCTGTGTGGCTGCAGTCTGCAATTTTTAGGCTGGGGAGGCAATAACCATGGACGTCCCCAGCCTGAGAATACCAGCTGCCAGATGTCGGCCTTTATTTTGGTTGGGTATCAAAATTGGGGGGACCACACGCTGTTTTTTTTAAGCCGCACGTGGTTCCTCTTACTTTGATACACAGCCAAGATAAGCGCATGGCTTGGGGCTGCAGCCTGTAGCAGTGGGCTTTTTCTGTGCTGGTATTAATATATTGGGGGACCGCACTGCAATTTTAAAATTTATTTTACAGCAGTATAACACTGTCAGAGAGGGTGGGGGCGTGGTCTGAATGCAGCCAATCAGACATGCTGGTGGGGGGAAAAGCAGTGAATGTCTATGAGAAATAATTAGTGGCCCCGTAAGTAGCGTTAGAGCCGCGGGGAGACTAGGTAAGTATGTCCTGCTTTACTGCTCCATATTGTTTTCTTTTGCAGCTCTCCTACACTATTTTAAAACACATATGCTTTACCTCCCATCAAATTTAATGGGTTTGGCAAGGATGATTGGAGATCTGATCGGCAAACCCAGGTGGGTTCAGTGATCTTCACCCGATCCGTTCCTCAGCAGGATCACTCATCTCTAGCTATCACAAACCTGACCAGTAAATCCTCCAATAAATGTAGGGCATTGTAGGTAAATCTCAGCAGCCTTTTGTTAAGAATGGACTAATCACATATCACAGTCTTAAACGGCATAAGGAATGGGGCAATAGTTCCCAAAACTTTGCTGTTTTTCGATAAGGAAAGAGGAATATGTGATATGTGAGTAGTCCATTTTCTAACAAAAGCCAGCAGTGATTTGCCTAAAATATTTGGCATTTATTCTAAGAAACGCTAGATATGCACATGCCCTGAAGCCAGCACCTACAGCAGGGCAGTGTGCATTAAAACTATTTAAAATAGCCTAATTGAGGTGATTTTTTTGGTCTTTTGTAAAAGAGAATAAAAATAAAACCTTTACAAAAAGAAATGCAATAAGGTGTCGCTTATAGCTTGTCAATGTCCAAAAAAAGGTATCGAGTATTCTCAGACTAGCCTTACTTTTTAGCATTTTTTTTTTCAGAGAAGGAAAATTAGGACTGCCAGGAATCAAACTGCCATCTTGGTTTGTAGTGCTTCAAAAATTAAAATATTGATGTAATTATATTTATTCACTTACATAGAACCATTAATTCCACAGTACTTTACAAACATCAGCAACACTGTGCCCATTTGGGCTCACAGTCTAAATTCCGTATCAGTATGTCTTTGCATTGTAGTGGGGAACTGCAAATAAAACACAGAGAGAACATGCAAACTCCTTGCAGATGTTGTTCTCAGTGGGATTTGAACCCTGAACCTCAGCACCGCAAGAATGCTGTGCTAACCACTGAGCCACTGTGCCACCTATCATGGTTCCTACCCATCATCGATTGGGTCACATGACAATAAAAAATCTGTCCCATTTTCATCCAGAAAAGTGGTACAATATTTTTCTCACTTGTTATCCATGTGCAGATCATGTGCAATCTTCAATATTGCAATATTCATTTACAGGACCATTTATGGTTTCCTGTGGCACAGAATTCCAATATATCTGTAAAAATCGAATGCCATAAACTTGAATTGGCAATTCTCATCCAATTTTGGAGTAAAATTGCAGCATACTGCAAACAGATTCTGTCAATGGAAAACAAAACTGTCATCTGCAATACCCTTTTGAATAATATTAAATCGCACGCCTTTTTTATGGATAGCACTTGGACAGAAATTTCAGTCATGTGAACCTGGTCTATAACAGATCAAATAAATTCAGTCACACATATTCTTCAGCTCTTGCACCTCTTCTTATCACAATATCTTCTCATTCACTTGAATGGATGTATGATTATTCACAGACTACAATTTCCATATCAAATGTTATATTTCAAAAACAAAAACATTGAAATAGCAGCACTGCTTTCATTACTACATTTCCCCCAAAAATGCAATAGAAACAGTAGTAATAAAAACTAGAGCGTAAGATACAAAAAAAAAAAAACATTATACAACTCGATTGACAGAAAATGTTATGGGTCTCAGAAACTGACAACACAAAGATTACTTTTACAAAGTTCTGAATTTTTAAACTTTTTTTTTCTTCACAATTTCACCATACCTGGAATTTTCCTATTTTATTATTATTATTATTTATTATTATAGCGCCATTTATTCCATGGCTCTTTACAAGTGAAAGACGGTATACATACAACAATCATTAACAGTACAAGACAGACTGGTATAGGAGGAGAGAGGACCCTGCCCGCGAGGGCTCACAGTCTACAGGGAATGGGTGATGGTACAATAGGTGAGGACAGAGCTGGTTGTGCAGTGGTCTACTGGACTGAGGGTTATTGTAGTTTGTAGGCTTGTTGGAAGAGGTGGGTCTTGAGGTTCCTCTTGAAGCTTTCCATGGTAGTGGAGAGTCTGATGTGCTGAGGTAGAGCGTTCCAGAGTATGGGGGATGCACAGGAGAAATCTTGTACACGATTGTGGGAAGAGGAGATAAGAGAGGAGCAGAGAAGGAGATCTTGTGAGGATCTAAGGTTGCGTGCAGGTAGGTACCGGGAGACTATTTTGTTGGCACATTGCATGGTAGAAATAATGATTAATTCTAAACTACAACTTCTGCATGTAAACAAGTCTTCATTATGCAGTGTTAATGAAAAAATAAAAAAAGTTATTCGACTTGAAAAAAAGGGAGGAAAAAATCTAAACAGTTTGTTTGTTGAGTTATTGGATCATGGATTGAGTATGTGTGTAAAATATAAAATTATTCTATTGACAAATGTTCTGGCCCCATCATTGTTCATAAGTAGAGATGAGCGAATGTGAGGTTCAAGGTTCGAAGGTTGGGTTCGGAAATCAACTACCAAAATAACAAAGTTTAGGTTCGAAGTTCGAGTGAGTTATGAGGAGTATAAAATACTCAAGCGAGCATTGCTGTGCTTGAGTATAATTGATGCACAGACCTGTGCAAGCTACATGCAGTGTTTGAATGGCTCACACTGGGGGTAACATTAGTACGATCAGATGTAATTCGCACACAAAAAAAAAAAAAGAAAAAACTAGCCCACCCTCCCCCGAAGTGTTCTGCGTTTGGTTGGCTGCATGTGAGCGGAGACATAAAATGCCTAATTACTGATTTCCATTGAGGTTCGGATTAAGTTAGGGTCACAAACTGAACCTTATTTAAAGTTCGACTGTGCCCTCCGAACCAAACCTCCAAAGTTCGCTCATCTCTGTTCATAAGTCTATGTAAGCAAGTCAGTACATGAGCGCTGAATGACTTGTATTTAGTCAATTGGCTACTTAATGGAGCATTCACAGGCCAAAATTGGTATCTAGTTGCACCATGACTGTGTAGTCATCATGATGCACTGATTTCTGTCTGTCTTTAATGTACATAACTAGAATTTTACCTTCAAGAACTGTATTAATACAAGAAAGCACTTCACCTTTCTGTGACTGAAGTATTAACAATTACATCATAAATTCTTTATAGGAGCAATTTATTGTGCCTATATTTGGCTTCTAAAAGCATTTTAAAATGTCTAGTCTCTACAAGATCTGAAGTAAGACTGAATGGCTGTCTGAATGAAGCATCCTTTATTTTATGATCAGCTTTGTCTCTATAAATTTGAAAATTGATTCAATAAAATTTGCAACTCACTCTCATTGCTGAGTTCTAAGTGAAAAAGTCATAAAAAGGCTTTATCTTCAAAGTGCATTTTCTATTGTTTGTTTCCTTCTTTTGGAAAGCTAACATTGTACATTTGTTAATCTGAATAAATCATTCTGTATCTGTCTCACATAGACTCATAAAATAATATAATTTCATGGTCAAAGGGAACAAGACTTTCAAGGTCATTGAAAAATTTTGTTTTTAACTCTAAAGGCCAATCCTTAAAGATGCCCAAATGATATAATGTGCCATGTTGTAAGTACCTCGTTAAAAAGTATTATGACAGGAGGCAAACATAATCTTAATCTGATCATCTGGTTCTTGAATCCTATCAGCATCTGCTTCAAAAAACCAAGGGTGATAATGTGTAGGGAACAAAGCCAATAGATCAAGAAAATGTTTGTGCATTTTGCAATCAAACTGGTGTGCACGCAAGCATAAGTTGTAATGATGCACATCCTCCTGAAATAATCATGTCATTTCTTATTTTCATTGGGTCATTGCTTTGAAAATGATCTGAAGTAACAGCATGCAAAGCAAATTTCAGGTAAAATGTGATAGAGTGTGACTGGCAGTATTGTTGATTGAAGCAACAAAGCATGACACTATTTGCAATAGACATTAAAGAGTTCTATAAAGGTTCTGAAAGGAAAACAGGCTTCTAAAATTCAGTTAAATTATTGTGGGCCTAGTAGATAAATTGCTACTTACTTGACACACTTTTGTAAAAGAAGCAGTTTTTTTATATTTTTATATTTGATAAAAGTGCTTTATCAGTATTTGTTATGGCACAAAGTGATATAACATAATTTTGTGAGGATTACTGACGAACTTATTTTCATCAAGACAAAACAATCACTGGTCTCGGGAAGACCAGCCAGAGAAAACACTGCCGGCAGCCAAAGAGGGCGCTCAACACAGTGAAATCCTAGGTGCATTGCCCCTTGGGAAATATGCAAATCAAAAAAGTCCGTGGAGCCTCTGTTAGGAGTCTCGACACAGAAACTAGCCAGATATCCCTCCGTGAAGAACCTAGCCAAGGAGTGGCTAGGTCCTTCCTGGAGGGATATCTGGCTAGTTTCTATGTCGAGACTCCTAACAGAGGCTCCACAGACTTTTTTGATTTGAATTTATTTTCATGACTTATTAGTGATGAGCGAATTTACTCGGTATTTGTTACTCACACGAATAGTACAATATTCGCGATATCCGACACTTGATGAGCATTTTGCTCTTCTCCTTGCGAGATTTAAATTTCCTGCAAGCATGAGTTTCAAAATCCAAAATAGAATAATCTCGCTAACTTTAAAATAGGTGGGTGCATAGAAAAAAAAGAATCGCTCAGTAGAATAATCCTGGCACACCATAGACAAGACACGAATGTTAGAGGAACAAAAAAATTGTTTATTGATGGTGGCCCGAAGCAGAAAAAGGACCAACGTTTTGCCTTTTTGAAGGGCAATCTACAAAGTAACACAGATGTCCCCCTACAGACCAGAAAATAGCCAATACAAAAATTACAAGATCCATAAAATTTGAATGTTTATTGATAAGTAATTAAAAACAAGAAGGCCCTGACGAAGGCCACCTGCCAAAACACGTGTTGGGTCTGGTGTCGGCACGGCAGTGGGACATGATCTCTGATAAACCCTTGCTTACATACATATACTGTTCTATTATACTAGAGTGTTTTGCCTGTTCATTGTTTTCTGGTATCACACTTTGTTATTGTGACGCCCCTGGACTAGTCCAGGGTGTCACAGGGAACTGCACTATTCTCTATCCTTGGTGCAGGGCCCACCCTCCTTGGTTCCGGGGTCCGCAACAGTGATTCTGTACCAGCAGCACAAATCCTAGTCACCCAAACACTACACTTGTCAGGCACACTGGGGGCGTGGTTCCAGCTGGGAAAGGAACCGCTTACCTATGAGTCAGACAGGCTGGTGGGAGGAGTCAGTTAGACAGTTGGTAGTAACTGAAAAAGAGAGAGGACCTGGGGATTAAGAGCTCCCTGAGGAGAGTCTGGCTGGGTCGCAGACAGTGGCCTGTGCCTGAGGAGACGGAAACCCAGTCGCGGGAAACTGGAGGACAGGGCTGGACGGGGCAAGAGGACCGTCAGCCATCAGATCCACAGTAACCGGTCTGGGGGCCGAGCACACAGCGGGGGACAGGCCCCTAAGTCGGGAGGTAGCTTCACACAACCCGGCAATTAACCTGCAGCGGGAAGTAGCTACACGTGCTATCTGCAACGGCTCTGAGATTAGCGGTGTCAGCACAATGGAGGGATAGGACTTCCCACACAGAGCAGTCACAAAATCCCACGTGCCAGCTGCTAAGAGCAGGTTCCCAGTAAAAAGAGGGACGGGACCCAAAGGTTTCAAGCCAACAGGGCCAGGGACACACACAGTACACAGTGTATGGAGGAAGGCTCCAGTCCACCACAGAATCACTGAAAGGGACCACCGGACGTGCTGTCACCGAATGCAGCAGTACCAAGAGACTTTGTTTACCTCAGAGTCTGTGTCCACTGAATGCGTCATCACACCTGAGTGAGTACCCTGGCTCCCCAGTGCCTTGCCGGCCCTATATCAATATAGACTTCCTACCTATTCCCTACCCTGAGTCCCGGGGCCCCTACCTGCGGAGGAAATCACCACCAGGCTGCCCCAATACCATCAGCCCCGGCACTCCCATAAGGCAGCGGCGGTATTCCTTATTACCGCACACCGCAGGTGGCGTCACAAATATTCTCCCCTGTAAATAACCCTTTTTTTTCATCAAAGTGTCTGCCGAGCAGTCCGACTGCTGCTAGGGCATCACATTATATCAACACCCAGTAAACTATCACAGGCGATACACTTTATTGACATTTAATCAGGTGCTTTTGTTCATCAATTTGCACTATATTACTATTTTTTTTATATGAACTTTACTTTTGCACTTTATATATCCATGTTTAGGGGCTACTTATTTACATAATATTTTATTCTTTATATCACATATTTATTATATATTTATGCCTTTATATGTGCAATTTTGTATCTTGTGTACGTAATATTCTTTTGGATTTGTGCAAATTGATAATTTATTACTACTAGTGTATATGGGTATTGATATTATTATGGGTGTATATTGTTATTTATTTTTTACTGTATCTCATACATTGTAATTATTTATGGTGGTTATACTCCTTTTTTCACATATTTATACATTCTTCTGATTTTGTGTGTTTATTGGAGTTTATAATACCGGTCTGGAGATACATATAAATATTGAGTTCTTTTGAGACATATTGCTATTAGTCCCTTGCCGTGCCATTTTGTTTTGCGTACTGCACTATATTTCATTACTTTTTATCTTGTTTTTAATTGCTTATCAATAAACATTCAAATTTTGTGGATCTTGTAATTTTTGTATTGGCTATTTTTTGGTTCTGTAGGAGTATATTATTCATACTTATAGTCTTTTCCATATACCTTATGGGGGATGTAATGGCGCATTGACACCATTGGACATTTTAGTTATATCCCCTTGTGTGACATATTTTGGTATTCAAAGTAACACGAATGATAGAGGTAAATGTAGTCAATATTTGCACAAAAATCAAAACAAAATATAAACATAGATCATACATATTATATGCAAGAGTCACCATAAATGTTCAAAGTCACAACAGAAAATATTGGAAAATAATTTCTTTGGATATGAAAAAACACTGTATATTGGAGTAAATAAGAACGTCTAAAGTAGAGATGAGCGAACCTTTGAAAGTTTGGTTCATCGAGCCTTAACAAAAAACTCTTCATTCGCAGAACCATTTGCTGAACCGAACTCCCAAACTTTTTGAATCTTTTTGAACCCCATGAGATTCAATGGGAGGCTAAACGTAAGGCAGAGAAAACAGCTTTAGGGGATCAAAGAGCTTTTAAAACAGAAAAAATACATTTTACACTACGCACCACTGTATTGGCATAGCCATTTGTTTCCTAGACCATTGACAATAATAGTATAGAGGTGGATGAGAGACAGGTGTAGGGTTTGTGCTCCTATACCCCTGCCAGTACAGACAAGACACAACTTGGAGACACATCTTGTAGTCTCGACATATAAAATCCTTTTAGTTAAACAGCAGGACAGTGGCATCAATTAGCTCCCATTTCCCCATAGTATGTTTGCACAGCAGGGAATTATCGTCCATGCAATACACAGGATGTGGATCACCGCCAAAGTAAATAGCCAGCTGCGAGCTGCAGGATGCAACTGTCTGCTTTTACCCTAGCTGGCTATTAAATATAGAGGGACTTCACGTCATGTTTTTAAAATTATTTATTTATTTTATGCTGCATATCCTTGATTAGGGTTTGCAGGGTTTGGACACTGTGTGTTTTTGCTGCATCCAAAATGCTGTGTTGCACAGTAAAAGTGCAGTGGATGGGATTTATAGAAATCTCTTCCCCACTGTGCTTCTTTTCTCCACAGAATAAACTGACATCCTGCACAGCTTCCTGAGCTGCAGCATGTCAGTTTATGGTGCGGGAACATAGTTGCTCTGCATGGGGAAAATAGAGCTAAAGTCCACAGTGCCCCTAACCCCGATCGTGGGTATGGAATTCTGCGTTCTCCTGTGGAGAACACTCACATCTCCGCAGGAGGGCTGGACGTTGCATCCAGTGTCATTGGATCATGTGCACATAGTCTAAAAGTGAGAAATTTGGCAGCAACATTTTTGTAAAGTTCCTCTGGATTCAAAATTCTCACTATACCCCTGAAAAAAATCCTTGAGAGGTCTAGTTTCCAGAATGCGGTCACATGTGGGGAAGCTCCACTGTTTAGGTTCTTCAAATGCAACATGGCATCCGCTCATGATTCGAGCCAATTTTGCAGTCAAATGGTGCTCCTTCCATTTCGAGCCCTTCCATGAGCCCAAACAGTTGATTCCCACCACATATGAGGTATTAAGCCTGCTTTACACCTTGCAATTAAGCATACGATATCGTATGCGATCGTACCCGCCCCCATCGTATGTGCGGCACGTTCAATTTGTTGAACGTGTCGCACAAACGAATAACCCCCCGTCACATGTACTTACCCATCCATACGAACTCGATGTGGGTGGCGAACATCCACTTCCTGGAGTGGGAGGGACGTTCGGCGTCACATCAACATCACGCGGCAGCCGGCCAATAGAAGTGGAGGGGCGGAGATGAGCGGGACGTAAACATTCCACCTACCTCCTTCCTTCCGCATTGCCGGCGGGAGCCACGGGACGCAGGTACAATCTGTTCATCGTTCCCGGGCTGTCACACACTGCGATGTGTGCTACCCCGGGTACGATGAACAACCTGACGTTCAATTTTTAGAAAATGAACGACGTGCATGCGATTAACGTTTTACCGTTCAATCGCAAACGCACGTAGCTGTTACATGCTACAATGTAACTTACGATGCCGGATGTGCGTCACTTACGACGTGACTCCGCCGACACATCGTAAGATATATTGTAACGTGTAAAGCGCCCTTTAAGCCTGCTTTACACCTTACAATTAGGTGTGCGATCTCGTATGCGATGTGACACGCCCAGGTCGCATATGCGATTGAATGAGATTGCACGTAGGTCGTTCATTTGCTGTCACACGTGCGTTAGTAGTCTATGTTAAATTGATCAATTTTGTGTGCGATCCTTTAGATCATGTGTTCCGTGACATATGCATTGGGCACCCTTTTTTTTTTTTATTTATTGACTTGCCAAGCGTGTGTAATGTGTAGAGATGCGTTTTTACTATGTCATCTGCCATTCAGCTCTGCTACATGGCCGCTGACAGCAGACACAGACAGCCATGTAGCAGAGCTGAATGGCAGATGACAGCAGACACAGACAGAGCCGCACTGTCAGAATGAACTTGGGTGAGCCTCACCCGACTTCATGGTCATGGTGCGGCTCTGTCTGTGCCGCGTCCTGATTAGCGGTCACCTGTGAAGGATTCACCAGTGACCGCTAAACTCCTGAGTAAGTGAATTGAGCAGCCCTCTCTCATATACTCACCGATCCCCGATCCCCGGCTCTGCACGGCATTCACACTGCTCCGGCGGCTTTTACTGTTTTGAAAAAGCCGGCCGCCCATTAAACAATCTCGTATTCCCTGCTTTCCCCGCCCACCGGCGCCTATGATTGGTTACAGTGAGACACGCCCCCACGCTGAGTGACAGGTGTCACACTGCACCCAATCACAGCAGCCGGTGGGCGTGTCTATACTGTGCAGTGAAATAAATAATTAAATAAGTAAAACAAACGGCGTGCGGTCCCCCCAATTTTAAAACCAGCCAGATAAAGCCATACGACTGAAGGCTGGTATTCTCAGGATGGGGAGCTCCACGTTATGGGGAGCCCCCCAGCCTAACAATATCAGCCAGCAGCTGCCCAGAATTGCCGCATACATTAGATGCGACAGTTCTGGGACTGTACCCGGCTCTTCCCGATTTGCCCTGGTGCGTTGGCAAATCGGGGTAATAAGGAGTTATTGGCAGCCCATAGCTGCCAATAAGTCCTAGATTAATCATGTCAGGCGTCTATGAGACACCTTCCTTGATTAATCTGTAAATTACAGTAAATAAACACACACACGCCCGAAAAAATCCTTTATTATAAATAAAAAACACAAACATATACCCTGGTTCACCACTTTAATCAGCCCCAAAAAGCCCTCCATGTCCGGCGTACTCCAGGATGATGCAGCGTCGCTTCCAGCGCTTCTGCATGGAGGTGACCGGAGCTGCAGCAGACACATCCGCTCCTGTCACCTCCACACAGCTAATGAAGACAGCCGCGCGATCAGCTGAGCTGTCACTGAGGTTACCCGCTGTCACTGGATCCAGCGGTGGATGCAGCGGTGGCCGCGGGTAACCTCAGTGACAGCTCAGCTGATCGCGCTACTCACCGCTGCTCCTCTCACCTCCACGCAGCAACTGAGGTGAGTAGCGCGATCAGCTGAGCTGTCACTGAGGTTACCTGCGGCCACCGCTGCATCCACCGCTGGATCCAGTGACAGCGGGTAACCTCAGTGACAGCTCAGCTGATCGCGCGGCTGTCTTCAGTTGCTGTGTGGAGGTGACCGGAGCAGCTGTGTCTGCTGCAGCTCCGGTCACCTCCATGCAGCAGCGCTGGAAGCGACGCTGGAGCATCCTGGAGTACGCCGGACATGGAGGGCTTTTTGGGGCTGATTAAAGTGGTTAACCAGGGTATATGTTCGTGTTTTTTATTTATAATAAAGGATTTTTTCGGGCGTGTGTGTGTTTATTTACTGTAATTTACAGATTAATCATGGAAGGTGTCTCATAGACGCCTGACATGATTAATCTAGGACTTATTGGCAGCTATGAGCTGCCAATAACTCCTTATTACCCTGATTTGCCAACGCACCAGGGCAAATCGGGAAGAGCCGGGTACAGTCCCAGAACTGTCGCATCTAATGTATGCGGCAATTCTGGGCGGCTGTTGGCTGATATTGTTAGGCTGGGGGGCTCCCCATAACGTGGAGCTCCCCATCCTGAGAATACCAGCCTTCAGCCGTATGGCTTTATCTGGCTGGTTTTAAAATTGGGGGGGACCGCACGCCGTTTTTTTTAATTATTTAATTATTTATTTCACTGCACAGTATAGACACGCCCACCGGCTGCTGTGATTGGGTGCAGTGTGACACCTGTCACTCAGCGTGGGGGCGTGTCTCACTGTAACCAATCATAGGCGCCGGTGGGCGGGGAAAGCAGGGAATACGAGATTGTTTAATGGGCGGCCGGCTTTTTCAAAACAGTAAAAGCCGCCGGAGCAGTGTGAATGCCGTGCAGAGCCGGGCCGGGGATCGGAGATCGGTGAGTATGAGAGAGGGGGTAAGAGGGATAGACTGACATGGACAGAGAGAGAGGGACAGAGATAGTGACGGACTGACAGAGATTAGTGAATGAAAGACATTGTGAGGCGCTTCAGAACGCAGCTTTTCAGCTGCGCTCTGAAGCAGACCATTTTTAAGCTACGGTGCAGAGCGCACACCTGCGCACATAGCCTCAGACATCAAAATCGTATGAGGGATGTCACACGTTTCAATTGACTAGGTTCATACAACAAAACGTCCAATGTATGAGGAATAAACGACGTGTATGTGATCACCGTATTTTCGTTCAATCTTGATTGCACGTAGGTGTCACAAGCAAATACGTCACGAACGATGCAGGATGTGCGTCACTTACAACTTGACCCCGACGACGGATTGAAAGATTTATTGAAGCGTGTAAAGCAGGCATAAAGCCCGCTACACACGCTTCAATATATCTCACAATCCGTCGTTGGGGTCAAGTTGTAAGTGACGCACATCCGGCATCGTTTGTGAGGTATCTGCGTGTGACATCTACTTGCGATCAGGATTGAACGCAAAACCGTTGATCGCAAACACATCGTATCATTCTCTAGAATTGAGCGTTTTGTTGCACGAACCTAGTGAATTGTAACGTGTGACATCCCTCATACGATTTTGGTGTCTGATGCTATGTGCGCAGGTGTGCGCTCTGCACCGCAGCTTAAAAAAGGTCCGCTTCAGAGCGCAGCTGAAAAGCTGCGTTCTGAAGCGCCTCACAATGTCTGTCATTCACTAATCTCTGTCAGTCCATCACTATCTCTGTCCCTCACTCTCTGTCCATGTCAGTCTATCCCCCTCTCTCATATACTCACCGATCCCTGATCCCCGGCGCTGCACGGCATTCACACTGCTCCGGCGGCTTTTACTGTTTTGAAAAAGCCGGCCGCCCATTAAACAATTTCGTATTCCCTGCTTTCCCCGCCCACCGGCGCCTATGATTGGTTACAGTGAGACACGCCCCCACTCTGAGTGACAGGAGTCACAGTGCACCCAATCACAGCAGCCGGTGGGCGTGTCTATACTGTGTATTGAAATAAATAATTAAATAATTAAAAAAAACGGCGTGCGGTCCCCCCCAATTTTAAAACCAGCCAGATAAAGCCATACGGCTGAAGGCTGGTATTCTCAGGATGGGGAGCTCCACGTTATGGGGAGCCCTCCAGCCTAACAATATCAGCCAACAGCCGCCCAGAATTGCCGCATACATTATATGCGACAGTTCTGGGACTGTACCCGTCTCTTCCCGATTTGCCCTGGTGCGTTGGCAAATCGGGGTAATAAGGAGTTATTGGCAGCCCATAGCTGCCAATAAGTCCTAGATTAATCATGTCAGGCGTCTATGAGACACCTTCCATGATTAATCTGTAAATTACAGTAAATAAACACACACACCCGAAAAAATCCTTTATTAGAAATAAAAAACGCAAACATATACCCTGGTTCACCACTTTAATCACCCCCAAAAGCCCTCCATGTCCGGCGTAATCCAGGATGCTCCAGCGTCGCTTCCAGCGCTGCTGCATGGAGGTGACCGGAGCTGCAGAAGACACCGCCGCTCCGGTCACCTCCACGCAGGTAATGAATCGCGCGATCAGCTGCTGTCACTGAGGTTACCCGCTGTCACTGGATCCAGCGGTGGCCGCGGGTAACCTCAGTGACAGCTCAGCTGATCGCGCTACTCACCGCCGCTCCTATCACCTCCACGCAGCAAATGAGGTGAGTAGCGCGATTAGCTGAGCTGTCACTGAGGTTATCCGCGGCCACCGCTGGATCCAGTGACAGCGGGTAACCTCAGTGACAGCAGCTGATTGCGCGGCTGTGTTCATTACCTGCGTGGAGGTGACCGGAGCGGCAGTGTCTTCTGCAGCTCCGGTCACCTCCATGCAGCAGCGCTGGAAGCGACGCTGGAGCATCCTGGAGTACGCCGGACAAGGAGGGCTTTTTGGGGCTGATTAAAGTGGTGAACCAGGGTATATGTTTGTGTTTTTTATTTCTAATAAAGGATTTTTTCGGGTGTGTGTGTTTATTTACTGTAATTTACAGATTAATCATGGAAGGTGTCTCATAGACGCCTGACATGATTAATCTAGGACTTATTGGCAGCTATGGGCTGCCAATAACTCCTTATTACCCCGATTTGCCAACGCACCAGGGCAAATCGGGAAGAGCCGGGTACAGTCCCAGAACTGTCGCATATAATGTATGCGGCAATTCTGGGCGGCTGTTGGCTGATATTGTTAGGCTGGGGGGCTCCCCATAACGTGGAGCTCCCCATCCTGAGAATACCAGCCTTCAGCCGTATGGCTTTATCTGGCTGGTTTTAAAATGGGGGGAACCGCACGCCGTTTTTTTTAATTATTTAATTATTTATTTCAATACACAGTATAGACACGCCCACCGGCTGCTGTGATTGGGTGCACTGTGACACCTGTCACTCAGAGTGGGGGCGTGTCTCACTGTAACCAATCATAGGCGCCGGTGGGCGGGGAAAGCAGGGAATACGAAATTGTTTAATGGGCGGCCGGCTTTTTCAAAACAGTAAAAGCCGCCGGAGCAGTGTGAATGCCGTGCAGCGCCGGGGCTCGGGGATCGGTGAGTATGAGAGAGGGCTGCTAACTTCAGTAACTTAGGAGATTAGCGGTCACCGGTGAGTCCTTTACTGGTGACCGCTAATCAGGGCGCGACACAGACAGAGCCGCAGCATGACCGTGAAGTCCGGTGAAGTTCACCCGAGTTCATTCTGACAGTGCGGCTCTTTCTGTGTCTGCTGTCATCTGCCATTCAGCTCTGCTACATGGCTGTCTGTGTCTGCTGTCAGCGGCCATGTAGCAGAGCTGAATGGCAGATGACATAGTAAAAACGCATCCCTACACATTACACACGCTTGGCAAGTCAATAAATAAAAAAAAAAAGGTGCCCAATGCATACGTCACAGAACACATGATCTAAAGGATCGCACACAAAATTGACCAATTTAACATAGACTACTAACGCACATGTGACAGCAAATGAACGACCAACGTGCAATCTCATAGATCCCGTATGCAACCTGGGCGTGTCACATCGCAAATGCGATTGTACAACTAATTGCAACGTGTAAAGTGGGCTTAAGTGTAAGAAATAGCACAATAAATTGTATGGCACATTTTTTCATGTTACCCTTGGGGAAAAACAGCTATCTGTTTAAACTAACAATTTTATGGTAAAAATGTATTTTTTTATTTTCATGCCTCAACGTTATATAAATCTGTGAAGCACTCGGGGATTCAAGGTTATCTTCAGATATCTAGATAGATTCCTTGAGGTGTCTAGTTTCCAAAATGGAGTCACATGTGTGGGAGCTCCAGTGTTTAAGCATAATAGGAGCTCTCCAAACGCGACATGGGGTCTGCTAATGATTCCAGCTAATTTTCCAGTCAAATGGTGTTCCTTCCCTTCAAAGCCCTACCATGCGCCCAAACAATTGATTTCCACAATATGAGGTATCAGCGTGCTCAGGAGAAATTGTGCAATATATTGTATGGTGCATTTTTTCCTTTTACCCTTGTAAAAAAAAAGCTATCTAGTTGAAGAAACAATTGTGTGGTAAAAAGGTATTTTCTTTTTTTCATGGCTCAGTATTATAACATTTTGAGAAACACATAGACATCTAGATAAATTCCTTGAAGGATCTAGTTTTCAAAATGGGGTCAATTGTGGGGGACCGCCACCGTATAGGTACCTCACGGGCTCTCCAAATGTAAAATGGCGTCCGCTAACAATTGCAACTATATTAACATTCAAAAAGTGAAATGGCACTCCTTTCCTTCTGAGCACTGCAGTGCGCCCAAACAGTTAATTTCCACCATATATGAGGTATCAACGTAAGCAGGATAAATTTCACAATAAATTGTTTGGTGCATTTTCTCCTGTTAGCCTTTGAAGAAAAAGCTATCTGGCTGAAGTAACAATTTTGTGGTAAATATATATTCTGTCATCTAGGCCACTCAAAGTGACTTCAAATGTTATGCGGTCCCTAAATGAAAATGTTTTTTTTTTTTAAATTATGTTGGAAAAATGAGAAATTGCTGATAAATTTTAAACCATTTTAACTTCTTAAAAAAATATGTTTCAAATATTGTGCTGATATAAAGTACATGAGAGTATTGTTATTTATTAATTATTTTATGTGACATAACTATGAATTAAGGGCATGAAAAGTCAAATTTTGAAAATTACGAAACTCTCGCCAAATTTCAGATTTTTTTACAATTAAATGACAATGATATCATACTATATTTACCACTATCATAAAGTACAGTATGTCACGAAAAAAAACAATCTCAGAATCACTGGGATCCGTTGAAGTGTTCCAGAGTTATAATGTCATAAGTGACACTAGTAAAAATTGTAAGATTTCACCTGAGCATTAAGGACAAATTGGCTCCGTCACTAAGGGGTTAAATGAAATCTTAAGCAAGGATAGAACTAATTAAAGAATAAGTCAAGCGGTCCATAGTCACTCTGGAAGAATTGCAAAGATCATCAGCTTTGGTAGGAGACTTTGACCACAGGACAACTGTTAGTATTATCCTCCAAAAATCTGGCACCTTTGGATCAGTGGCAAGAAGAAAGCCATTTTTGAAAGCAGGCCATATGAAGTCCAGTTTGCAGTTTTGCAAAATGTCATGTACAGACACAATCAGCATGCGAAAGCTGGTGCTCAGGTGAAATGAGTCCAAAGTGGAATTTTTTTTGGGCTAAATGCAAAACGCTATGTGTGGTGGAAAACTAACGCTGCACATTACCCTTATAACACCATCCCCACCGTCAAAGATAGTGGTAACAGCATCATGTTGTCGAGATGTTTTTTTAGCAGGGACTTGGAACTGGCCAGAGCTGCCCTTTCAAGGCATATACAGTGGCATGTAAAAGTTTGGGCACCCTTCTTCAAAATTACTGTTATTGTGAACAGTTAAGCAAGTTGAAGAGGAAATTTATAATGCTCGCAGGACCAGCAAGGGATTAGTGGATCCACTGGACCATGACACCAATCACTGACCTGGAGGAGTATACCTGAATGGCTAGTGAGTCTTCTCTAAAGCCACAGGTGGTGAACATAGGTTGAACGCTGGTAGGTTGCCAAAAAGGACAGCCCCAGGAGATTACGGTACCTCGGCAGTGGTTACCATAAGTAAGGACACAAACAGTCTCTGAAAGTATGAGCAGCAGATAGTATCGTATATTTGGCTGGAATGGGTGGATGTAACAGCAGGGGCTGGACTGGATAGTTGCAGTAGCACCGGACAGTATCATAGGAGTAGCCAGTGTGTATAGTCACAGCAGCCAAGATTGATAGTTGCAGCTGCAGTGCATGATATTATAGGTGCAGCTGGACTGGATAATTGTTGCAGCAGCAGTCAGTAAGCGTAGGAAAAAAACGTTTTCAGCATGCCGTGTCACTGAAAATAATATGAGCCCATATAAATGCACAGATGTTAAACTATAATCTCAATTATTATACATTTGAAACCGCAAGGGGCCTTAAGGGTGCTTTACACGCTACAATATATCTTACAATGTGTCAGCGGGGTCACGTCGTAAGTGACGCACATCCGGCATCGTAAGTTACATTGTAGCATGTAACAGCTACGTGCGTTTGCGAATGAACGGTAAAACGTTCATCGCATGCACGTCGTTCATTTCCTAAAAATTGAACGTCAGGTTGTTCATCGTACCCGGGGTAGAACACATCGCAGTGTGTGACACCCAGGGAACACTGAACCGATCTTACCTATGTCCTGCGGCTCCCGCCGGCAATACAGAAGGAAGGAGGTGGGCGGGATGTTTACATCCCGCTCATCTCCGCCCCTCCGCTTCTATTGGCTGGCTGCCGTGTGACGTTGATGTGACGCTGAACGTTCCTCCCACTCCAAGAAGTGGATGTTCTCCGCCCACATCGAGGTCGTATGGATGGGTAAGTACGTGTGATGGGGGGTTATTCGTTTGTGCGACACGTTCAACAAATTGAACGTGCCGCACATATGATGGGGGCGGGTACGATCACATACAATATCGTATGCTTAATTGCAAGGTGTAAAGCAGGCTTTAATGATAGATATTGCACAATGTGTGAGCAGGATACAGTATTGGAATTGTTTTTACCATTGTTTATAAGACGGTAAGAGTAGCAGCAGCAGACTTGACATGCAGTGGAACACAGATAAGAATCAGCTATACAGCACCATAACAGTAGCAGCAGCGCAAAGGGACCTGAGAACCAGCAATGACCACATTTGCCTTAAGGGGAAGGTGCCTTAAATACCTGATGCCTCACAGCAGTAGACTAATAGGTACTTCTGGGTTAGGATAAACTAGCCCTTTAAGAATAAGGGTGTGTCCACCCATGCCCTAAGAAAACTTACAGGAGGTCTGTGCTGCATGCACAGCAGACAGCAGTTCGCTCATCCCCAATCTTTACTAGAGACGAGCAGACTCGAACATTAAAGGGGTGGTTCACCCATATTTTTCATTATGTTTTGTTTTCATTATGTATGATATTATGTTGAGAAACAATGTTTCTCTCAAATACCTTGTGTTGGCAATAGTGCCTGTGAGAGGTGCTATTGCAGACCGCTGTTCCCCGTCCAGTGACGTACCCGTCAAATGCTGCCACGTCACATCCGTGCAGCCGGCTACATTCTTCCAGACTCTGAGCTGTGAGCGGTGTTTCACTGCCGTCACAGCCCATCTGCTCCCTCCTCCCTCCTCCCTCCTCGCAGAACGCTGCAAGCAAGAGACGCGCTGTGCTGGGAGGGAGGAGGGAGGAGGAGCAGGAGCAGATGGACTCAGAATGTAGCCGGCTGCACGGGAACAGTGGTCTGCAATAGCGCCTCTCACAGGCACTATCGAACTAGACAATAAAAAATATGGGTGAACCACCCCTTTAAAGTTTGATATTCATACCGACACAACTTTATGTATGCAAACCACTCAAGTTAGCAGCTCTATGCTCGGTTCTCGGCCCAATGTGAGCTGCTTGCAGTGTTTGAATGGCTTGCACTGGGTGTAAAATCAGCGTTATTAGATGTATTGTGCACAAACAAAAAAATTTATTTAAAAAACGCGCCCTTTATTCCTTTCCTTTCTTCCCAGGAAGTGTTCTGTTTATTGCTGCTTACATGTGGACAGAGAGCCAAACTGCTAATCAGTGACTTCCAATGATGTTTGGGTGAAGTTTGGGTCCAGAACTGAACTTTATCTAATGTCCGGCTGAACTTGCAGAACCCAAACTTCCATGGGTCCACTAAACTCTAATCTTCACTAGGGATGAGCAGACTTGAGCAATGTTCGAGACGAACGGTTCACCAATTTCAAATTCGAGTGATTTTGGTTGGTGTTCGAATCGTTCAATGAACTCGAATGATTTGCTTCAAGTTCGGCAGTTCGAGTTAGCGTTCGATAAGGACTCATTCACCAAAAAGCATAGCTAGTTACTAGCTGGCTTTTCACTGTAATACTGTGAGTCACTGTGAATCATGATATTATCAAAATTCAGCATATAGTGTTTGGGGGGGACGGGGTTTAGATCAGCGCTGCTGCTGAGTGTAGAAAGAATGACGATCGCCATTTTCTTTTCCTAACTGCGCATACAGTGGGGCGGCCCTGGCTGTCAGCAAATCACAAACACACACACAGCAAAGTGATTTTTTGCCAAACAAGCAAGAGCATGGGTCATTGGATGTGCATGTCACATGTCTTTGCTCTATAAGACCCAGCCATTTTCCCCGTCGCCGCCATTATCTCTATGCTGCGGGTTGGTGACAGTCACTGCTCCCGCTGCTGCTGTGTGCGCTATAGACATACAGTGCAATCTCCACATTGCTTTAAGGATTAGGGACTACATGTAATGTCAGCCCTTTTCAGGTCTACATTACAGCCGTTCATAGTCATTTTTGCTAGGCAAGTCTGTCCCAGCGCTGTGCAGGGGTTTATATGACAGAGTCTGGCTAAATCAGCTTAGGCAATTCCTTGGGGCATTGTTTCATTGGCAGGCATAGAAAGTGAGGCTTCCTCTCCTGTCAAGCTAGCTACAGCACCTGTGCATTCTACACATCTGTCCATTTTTGCTACGCAATTTTAATTGCAAACAGTGCTGACACTTTTAGGGGCATAGTAAAATTATCTGGGATACTAACTTAGGGTTCCTCTACTGTCAAGCAAGGTACACCAAGTGTGCATTCTACACACCTTTCCATTTTTGCTACGCAATTTTAATTGCAAACAGTGCTGACACTTCTAAGGGCATAGTAAAATTGTCTGGGATACTAACACAGGGTTCCTCTCCTGTCAACCAAGCTACACCAAGTGTGCATTCTACACACCTGTCCATTTTTGCTACGCAATTTTAATTGCAAACAGTGCTGACACTTTTAGGGGCATAGTAAAATTGTCTAAGATACTAACTTAGGGTTCCTCTCCTGTCAAGCAAGGTACACCAAGTGTGCATTCTACACACCTGTCCATTTTTGCTACAAAATTTTAATTGCAAACAGTGCTGACACTTTTAGGGGCATACTAAAATTGTCTGGGATACTAACTTAGGGTTCCTCTCCTGTCAAGCTAGCTGCAGCACCTGTGCATTCTACACACTTGTCCATTTTTGCTACGCAATTTTAATTGCAAACAGTGCTGACACTTTTAGGGGCATACTAAAATTGTCTGGGATACTAACTTAGGGTTCCTCTCCTGTCAAGCAAGGTACACCAAGTGTGAATTCTACACACCTCTTCATTTTTGCTGCACAATTTTTAACTGCAGGTAGTCAAGCCAATCTGTGATGAAGGTGGAGGCATGGATATAATGTTGCCTTCATCCAAAGGTGTTTCTCTCTCTCGAGAGAGAGAGCTCAGCACCAGCAGCTGTTTCCACTTCAAAAACAACTGACAACCTGCCAATCACACTGCCTGTTGCGGGTAAAGGGGTGGAAGGTCAGCGTCAAAAAGCATGTTTGACTGCTGTCCCCACAGTCACAAAGCATGAAGAGCACGCATATGCCATTGATGGGGCAGACAGTGGTTGCACAGCCCCGCTAGGTCGCATTGTAGCACAGTGAACTTCCCACTGCGACTTATGCTTCATTTAAAGTTGTGTACAGGATGGGCTCCCCAGTATACAGCAAAACCACACACTAGGAAAAGACTCTAGGCAGTTGGGTTGCTAATTGATTGTTTAACTTGACCAAAACAAACATTAACAACCATGCATAAAACTGAAAGAATAGAACAATCTATTCACAAGTCCAAAAGCCTACACCCCTAGGCTGCGACACTCGTAATGGCAATATATACCCCCTTCTCACCAACCTTTGCCTAACCAAGGGACTGTCTAACAGTTGCCTACTACCTGGTAATCCCTCTGCGTAGCATTAGTAATTGTGTGTGTGTGTCTGTGTGCGAACACGACTTACCAGTGGCGCATCACAAGAGCTTACAACTTATCTACCTAAACATAACCCATTAGCCCCTTGAATATCCTTGTTAGCTGAAGCCTCAAAGATAAGGCAGATGATAACAGTGGTAAGTCAAACCACACAGCTCAGCATCACAGTCCTTAAAATCTTGTAATGCAACAGTCAATGCAAACATGTGTTACTGTCCCTCTAGGATTTTAACTGTAACTGGCAAATTGACAGTGCAGAGGCAGCAAGTCTTATTGTCTATATAGTCGGCCTAAGCAGAACAGATATGTGTTTTGCTAACAAAACAAAGTGTTGCGTGCATGCATTACTGCTTGGGCCCAGCCTACCGTACCCGGGAACTGTGTTGTTCAGTTGCCTTAAATACAGAGTTTACAATCCTCTCACGGTAAACATTATAGACAGCACCAGAAGAATGTCGGTCTCCGGCACAGGATGCTGCTCACAGGCGTTACGGTCCTCCTCTCCAAACTCCAACACGAGTCCCCTCACAATTCACCAAAGTGTTTCCGGGGTGGCTCCTTGCTGTAACGCACACCTTTAGCTTTTCCTTCAGTTCACAGAGAGCACCTTCTCTCGTCTCCAAGTCCACAGCCAAAGACCGTTTTCCTATTGCTATAGTGACCAAACAGTCAAAGGCAGATGCAAAAAAACAGCCGCCCCTTGTGGGTAGTCTGCAACAATGCATACAATGGACGGCAAAAAAGCATGTTCATTCACAGTGGATAAAGCTCATCAATACACCCTCACGCTATCACTTCATGTCCATGTGACAGTTCATGGACGAAGTACTCCAAGTAGTGAGTTTTTGGCTTCTACTTAGATATTGGTGACAAATCTTATAGATGACATGACTTGGGTGAGATGTAAAAAAAGCCCCAGGCTAGGCAAGGCTTATAGCCCATGTGACCTGCAGAGCCACCACGACTTCTGCTCAGAGGCAGAGTTGTGGCTGAGGATTCAGTTGTTGACGTGCTTCCAGTACTTTGTCTTTGTCCAGGAAGATGCAACATAACTTCGTCGTCAGTAGCATCCTCCTCCACCTCCTCTGATGACCTCATTGACTGGCTGACTGTGGTTTGACAGTAAGTGGGATCTCCAACCTCATCACCCTGTGTGTTTTCACTCCCCTCATCCTGACTCCTCTGAGCCAACCTCTTCCTGCCCTGACCGAATAGTAAAGTTGTCACTCCAATCAGGTATCTGAGTCTCATCAGCATGTCCTCTATTGTCTCCACCAGGAGGATTTATAGTTTGGGAATGAGGGTGTACATTATGCTCAGAACCTTCTTAATCGGGGCCTGTATCTTACTCACAAAGCTTCTAGGCATCAGTGCACATCATTTCCTTGTCTGGACTCACTGCATCTTTGGAGCAGACCTCTGATTCCAAGGCTATAGTGTGACTGAACAGCTCTGCAGACTCAACCATCTCTGTTACCCCATACTCAGCAGGGCTGGTGGAAACTTGAGAGCTGGTAGGAAGCAAGTGCGATTGGGTTGACACCACAGAGGAATGGAGTATTTTGGATATTGAAGTATTGAAGCCAGAGGTAGGAAGGGATAAGGCGTCGGTGCAGGACGCCACCACACTTGGTCATGCAGAACGATTACGACCAGCTCCTGTCCTTCCAGTCCTGCTAGTGCAGCACAGTGACATTAACTGGGCTGCTGCTGCTGCGCCTGCTGTCCACAGGTGTGCCGCCTACGCACATGGACAGTGTACCCAATGGCCCCTGTGTTGTTAACAGGGAGTTCCTGGGCTGGGTGTGTGGACCCTGTGACACTAACAGGGTTCATAGTCTCCAGATCCAAGTGTCGTCTAACTCAGTTCAGGCTACTATTAGTTTCAGAGCCACCCAGCTCTGTATCCTCCGCATAACCTTCGGGTTGCCAGAATCTCCTTTTCCATCTGGGAGCACGGTGGACCCCGACTGGCGATGTTGTTCCTCATTCCCGCAGCAGCACTCATCGCTGTGTGAGAAGCCGCAGGAGCGAGGAACATCTCCTTACCTGCGTCCCGCGGCTCACGCCGGCTATGCGAAAGGACGTATGGGGGGAGGTTTATGTCCCGCTCATCTCCGCCCCTCTACTTCTATTGGCCCCCTGCCGTGTGACGTCGCTGTGACGTCGCACGACTTGCCCCCTTAGGAAGGAGGTGGTTCACCAGCCAGAGCGACGTCGCAGGGCAGGTAAGTGCATGTGAAGCTGCCATACCGATAATGTTCGCTACGGCAGCTATCACAAGATATTGCAGCTGTGACGGGACTATCGCGCTCGGCATCCCTACCATCGACTTGCAATGTTGTAATGTGCAAAGTACCCCTTAGTACCAAACACAGATTTTACAAAGAAAAAACAGAACTCAGGTTTGGTGTTTGGGTGCTATATGTATGCAAGCCACTCATGTGAGCATCGCTGTTCTCACATATACTCAGTGCTCAGCATAGTACGAGCAGCTTGCAGTGTTTGAATGGCTCACACTGGGAGTAAAAACAGCGTGATCGGATGTAGGGTGCACCCAACAAAAAAAGTGGGAAAAACCCAGTGTACCCTCCCCTGGAACTGATCTGTTTATGGCTGGCTGCATGTGGGCAATGACCCGAGCTTCCCAATTAGTGACATCCATTGGAATTCAGGTCATGTCCGAGTCTCAAACAGAATTCTATGTAAAGTACGGCTAAACTCGCCGAACCAAACTTCAAAGAGTCCGCTCATCTCTAATCTTCACTGACTGAACTGGTGACCTTCCAGAAAGCAAAATTGCTGTGTGAGGAATTACTTAAGATGGACATTGAAGGAAAAACATTACAACAAAGATTGTCATGTTGCCTGTCATGTTGTAATTACAATGATAGAAAAACTGCCAGGTCTTCCTAACGTGCAAATTTGAAAAGGTGCATACTGAGCATAATATGTATTATAATAAAAACAGTTGCACTCCACACCAATTTTATTTGAGCTCAGTAACCAAACGTCAAGGTGTGTCTGTAGCAGCCAGGGGGCATGGGAAATCAGGCACAGGTGGTCTCAAACCTGCGTTACTCGACACTGGGCTGGTGTGATGATCTGGGATGTCGCGGTGGCCTACCCGGCTTCGTGCCCCAAAGTGTACCCAATAAGAAGGGAAGATGGTGGAGGTAGTAGTAGGATAAATGTCATGACGCCACCTGTGGTATGCAGCCAGGGATTCGGCCACTGTTGCGGTCGCTGTTTTCAGAGTTTGCAGAGAGGGTGTCGCTCCCCAAAGGTGGAGCAGTCTCCAGGGAGGATGATGAGGGGAGTAGTGATGGCGGTGGTGCTGGTAATAAGAGTCCGAGTCAGTGGCTGCGATTCCAGGTGTCTTTAATCACTCTCTGTGCTGTGCCGCTCCCCCGGATAGTACTGGTCACCCGCTTTGATGGGCTCTGTTTACCCCGTATAAGTTAGGAAAAATCACCAGTGTTCAAAATAAGAAAGTCCTTTTTCAGAGTTGCCCTTCCAGCCGTGGGGAACCTGGGCCTAGCACGCCGCTTCAAGCCCCAGAACTCGTGAAGAGAAGAAAGAGATGATAATGTCGTGTCCCAGAACTGGTGTCCCAGGTATACTGACTGAAGATTGTGTGAGTGTCCTCCTACTTCTACCCCAAGTTGAACCCGCCCCACAGTTTGTTGGCTTCAGTGATCAAGGAAGTCCCATGACTCATGATGTCCACCCCCCTGCCTATACTACTGAGCCACCCCCCCCCCCCGTGAGAACGCTCCTAAGATTTATGAAAAGTGAATGTGGAACACCGGTGATTAACCCTCTCCTTACGTCGAGGCAAATACCCCAGCTTAAGTGAGCTGCAATACTCTGAGGCGACTGATGCCTCAGGGGTGCCACATATCTCTCTACTTGTTACTAACTTAGTGAATGCTTCTGTTTGGGTCTGAAGACCTCCTATATATGAGCGGGAAGAGACCTGCTAACAGAGAATTAAAAACACATAAAGCTACTGGGAGGAGTTCACAGACAGAGGGCATGACCCAAAAATCCAAAATAGAAAAATTGCCGGCACTTCCTTAATTGCAAATCTGAATAGGTATTTACTGAACATGATATATGTTATGACAAACAGTTGCACTCTAAAATGCTGAGTGATGTCAACAGTGAATATAGAAAACTGAAAATGCATTACTGCTTAGGAAATATATAAAAAAATTGAGATACTTAGCAGATAATATGTTTTTTTTTATCTGCTAAGTATCTCAATTTTGTTTTTATGTTTTTCCTAAGCAGTAATGTATGTTCAGTTTTCTGCACTCACTGTTCACATCCCTTAGCATTTTAGAGTGCAACTGTTAGGGGGGCTTTACACGTTGCGACATCGCTTCTGAAATATCGGCGGGGGTCACGTCATTAGTGATGCACATCCGGCACCGGTAGTGACATTGTAACGTGTAAATCCTAGGTGCGACGATAAACGATCGCAAAAGCGTTGAAAATCAGTGATCTGTGTAGCGTCGTTCATTTCCATAATGTCGGGTCGACCGCAGGTATGATGTTGTTTGTCACTCCTGCGGCAGCACACATCGCTGTGTGTAAACACGCAGGAGCGACAAACATCTCCTTACCTGCGTCCCGACGGCAATGCGGAAGGGAGAAGGTGGGCGGGATGTTATGTCCCGCTCATCTCCGCCCCTCCGTTTCTATTGGCTGGCCGATTTGTGACATCGCTGTGACGCCGAACGCACCTCCCCCTTAAAGGAGGGATAGTTCGGCAGTCACAGCGACGTCGCCGAGCAGGTATGTGCGTGTGAAGCTGCCGTAGTTATGTTAATAATAATGTTCGCTACGGCAGCAATCACCACATATCGCGGGTACTATTGCGCTCAGCATTGCTAGCCGATGCTAGCGATGTCGAAATGTGTAAAGTACCCCTTATTGTTATAGTAATTGCAACAATGTCCGAAAAAATAGCACATTTCAACACTCACATACTGGTAGGCTATTCAAATTTAAGGGCTATTATACTTGCAACACTGACTATGTGGTTTATGTTATCACCTGCCCCTGTGGACTCCTAGACTTAAGTGACACAACAGAACTAGTGAGATAACGCACTGTTCATCAAAATTTAATATAGGAAAGAAGAAAACCAAACTTCCTTTCACAAAACATTTTTTTGAGTGCAAGCATGGTGTCAGTCAACTTAGATTCCAGATATTAAAAAAAGAAAATAACGTGGGGTTCCCCATATTTTTGGTAGCCATCAAAGATGAAGGAGATAGATGCAGCCTGCAGACCACAGCTGGCAGCTTTACCTTGGCTAATAATCCAAAGCAGAGGTAATCCCACGCTGTTGCTTTAAATTATTTATATAGGATTAAATGATTTAAAACCAAAAATGTGGGGCCCACCCTAACTTGGATCACCAGCCAAGGTAAAGTGGACAGTTGGGGAACATGTATTCTCAGGCTGGGGAACCCCATAGTTATTGGACCTCCCCAGCCTAAAATTAGAAGGTCACAGCCACCCCAGAATTGTTGCATCTATTAGATATGCCAATCCTGACACATCACCTCGTCTCATCCCATTGCCCTGGTGCTCTGGCAAATGGTAATAAATG
The DNA here is from genome assembly GCF_048569485.1 of Anomaloglossus baeobatrachus. Lineage (NCBI taxonomy): Eukaryota > Metazoa > Chordata > Amphibia > Anura > Aromobatidae > Anomaloglossus > Anomaloglossus baeobatrachus. Next base: position 140,470,540 of record NC_134355.1, read on the forward strand.
GAGTTGATGCCAGCTGTGAATTGCAAGCTTGCATCATGCCTTGGTATTAGTAATGGGTGGTCATCTAGCAGACAGACCCACTACTAATCCGGTAGTTGAAAAAAAGAAAACTAAATTTTATTTGGACAAACACCCCCCAACTACAGCCCTCGTTCACCAATTTATTACAAATTTTAAAACAAAAAAAAAAAAATCCAACATAATCCATAGCAACATTAACGAAGATCTCCAAAAGCGATCCTGAAGGACATAAAAGAGAAAATTAGTAAAGAAAAAAGAAAGACAAGAAACACCCTCTTTTACCAATTTATTTCCCTGGCTAATCTCTAATCCAAGTATGATGTAATCAAATAGGGGGGTTCGACAATGATCCCATACTCGCTGTCCCAGTCAGTGAAGTACAGAACATTCCCCATTCGCTGGGAGAGCAGTCACTGCAGCCTCACACACTGCTTTGTGAGAACCACTGCAGTGATCTTAGATGACCTGTGGGTCTGACAAAGGGAATTTCCATTAAGAACACAGTTGGATGACATTGTTATGTTTATGTTTACATTATAATTATGCACAAATCATGATCTAAACATTCAGGAAAGGTGAATTGCTATATTCTCAAGTACATTTGAGGGTGTCTAAGTGGTTAGGTATTTTACAGTTTATTCTTTATAGGTTGAGATGTTACACATAAACTACCTTTTCTTCTGCTTTTCAGCACCGAGTAAAATACATCTTGAGAAAAATAGTTCTGTGAGTCAGCTTATGTTTTAAATCAGGTTTTTCACATTATCACATGATGTGACCCGTGTTGAAATGAAAAACCTTCCCATATATCAGTTGTCTCCCTTCACATAAAACTGCAAATGTACCAGAAAAAATAGAGCGCACATTTTATTGTGTGGTGTTCAGGAATGAAAGGCATTCTTTCAATGCTTCTCTTGAGATGCCGAAAAAAATCATATTCATTTGTTTCTATTAATTTTGTGGTTAATATTTTTTCCCCTGCAATAAAATGTACAATAATTATTACATTATTGTTTATCTAGGGTAAAGGTGTGATCTTATATTTTTTGGATACCTTATCATATACTGTTTACGCATATTCAAAGGTCAAGAAGTAAACCCAAGACATTATTACACCGCAAGAACAATTCACCAAAAGAACCAAGTGAATAATTAAGCTCTGCTACATCTCTACATCTGCATTTAAATAATATTTTAAACTTTTTTGGAGCTCCCATAGGATGAAAAATGGAATAAAAATTGGAAAATTAGATAATTAGAGACTTGTGAATGATAAAATAGCCTTAAAATGACTTTCTTAACTGATTTATATTTGCACAGCTGCCTGGAGCATATGTTTCTTTGCATAATTGCCTCTATCAAGGCTATACAACAGGCATTCTGTGCCCTTTTGTAAATGATCGTTAGAGACTTTAGAACATTAATAAACTGAGTAATAGTCATTGTTTATTTTAATAAATGCAATGATCAAAAACTATAATGAAAAACCTACATTGAGAATATATGAGCATCTTTATTCAATGCCATTTTATCGACACTGGAGGTATGCCAACAACATACCCAATTTAATATATAGTATATTGGGTGCCTTGTTGGTATATGTATATATATATATATATATATATATATAGACACACTGTATATAAACTGTTCTATACATTTATATATATATATATATATATATATATATATATATATATATATATATATATATATATATATATATATTGAACAATAATATGAATACAGCACTTTTTTTTCTTTTTTTTCATGAGCTGAAGTCAAAGATCAAAGACTTTTTCTATGAACACAAAAGGACTTTTTCTCTCTAATATTGTTCAGAGATGCATCTAAATTGGTGTTAGTGAGCATTTCTCATTTGCTGAAATAATCCAACCACCTCACAGGTTAGGCATATGAAGATGCATGATTATTGTACAGGTGTGCCTTAGGCTTGCCACAATAAAAGGCCACTCTAAAATATGCAGATTTATTACACAGCACAATGCCACAGATGTCACACATTTTGAGCATACAATTGGCATGCTGACTGCAGGAATTTCCACCAGAGCTGTTGCCCATGAATTGAATGTTCATTTCTCTACCATAATCCATCTCCAATTTCAGAGAATTTGGCAGTACATCCAACTGGCTTCACACAACAACAGACCACGTGTACCTACTCCAGTCCAGGACCTCAACATCCAGCATCTTCACCTGCAAGGTTGTATGAGACTAGCTTTCCGGACCGATGCCGCAACATTTGGTTTGCATAACCCAAGAATGTCTGCACAAACTGTCAGGAACCATCTCAGGGAAGCTGATTTGATGCTCATATTCCTTATCGGGGTCTTCACCTGATTGCTATTCATTATAGTAGCCAACTTGAGTGGGCGAATGCTCCCATTTGATGATGTCTGGCATGTTGGAGAGGTGTTCCATTCATGGAGGAATCCTGATTTTCAATGTACAGGGATGTCAAACTGGCAAATGCTGATGTCACGGTTCCGCTGAGTGGAGCATCTTGCACACTGGTGATGCTCAGCCCTGCTCTTCTGAACTACGGCGCCAGTGGGTACATGTTTCCTTTGTGCAGAGTATTTTGCTCTGCTGTTTTTCTTTGAACACTTGCTGATAGGTTGTTTGACAGCACAAGTTTCCATGCTGGTTCTGGGAGATACTTACTCAGGTGTTCCATGTTACTTGTAATTACTGTTTCATTACTGGGCATGCTCTCCCAGAACTTTGCCAGTCATACTCTTTGGTTCTGCAGTTGTGTTCTTGGCTCCTGTTTGTGCTTGTGTTCTGATCTAGGCTTTTAGATCCCGGACTGTTTATTGACCCTTCTCTGTCCGCTTCCTGTTCCTGTTGTTACCTCCTGGCTTCTGACCACGAACCATTACCTGACCACACCTCTGTCTGCTCCCTGTATCTAATACGTACTCTCCTGGAATTTTGACCTTCGTGGTGTGACTTAACTGCATTTCTGCTTACTCCCTGAGTCCTGTTGTGTCCTCCAGTTTTCTGATCTCGGCTTGTTTAGCTACTCTTCCATCCATACTGTTTGTAAGTAGTGCCTAGCATCACAGCTGGTAATAACAGATACTGACTAATGTTCTGACCCCCACAGAAAACCCCAATTCTGTATAATTGCACATTTTAGAGTGGCCTTTTATTGTGGCCAGCATAAAGCACACCTGTGGAATAATCATCCTGTCTAATCAGCATTTTGATATGCTACACCTTTGAGGTGGTTGAATTATCTCGACAAAGTAGAAGTTCTCGCAACACATATTGTGATACCATGCCTGATGAAGGGACCTGAGATGTCTCAAAAGCTTGCTTTGTGACATAATTTTATTTTATTTTAGTTAGCCATTAAAAGGTATCACAACAAGATTATAATTTTGTTTCTCTCACTGAGAACAATCAATCATTGGTCAGGAACGCACCGATTTCTATGACATACAGTTACATCAAGGGTCAAGAAGGGGTTCAAACCTTATTTTTACAGTACCAGCAAAAGCTAGGAGATTTTGTTAATTAATAGAGATGAGCAATGTTCGAGGTTCATCAATTTCATGTTCGAGTGATTTTGGGGGGTGTTGAGACGTTCGACGAACTCGAGCCTTTTACTAAAAGTTCTACAGTTCGAGTAATGTTCGAGAACGGTTCGATAAACAAAAAGCCTAGCTATTTACTAGCTAGTTTTTCACTGTAATAATGTGAGTCACTGTGAATCATGCTATTATCAAAATTCAGCGTATAGTGTGCGGGGGGATGGGGTTTAGATCAGTGCTGCTGCTGAGTGCTGAGAAAATGCCGATCGCCATTTTATTTTCCCCCTAACCGCGCGTACAGTAGGACGGGCCAGGCTGTCAGCCAATCATACACACACACACAGCTAAGTGCATTTTTGCCAGACAAGCAAGGGCATGAGTCATAGGATGTGCATGTCACATGTCCTTGCCTTATAAGACACGGCCATTTTCCCCGTTGCTGCCATTATCTCTCTGCTGCATGTGGGTGACAGTCACCGCTCCCGCTGCTGCTGCTGTGTGCGCTACAGAGATACAGTGCAATCTACACAGCACTATAGGGATTAGGGACTACTGGTTATTTCATTTTCATTTATTGTATTTTTATTTTACAGGCGTTCATAGCCATAGCTGCCAGGCAGGTCCGTGCTAACGCTGTGCATGGCTTTAGATAACAGCGTCTGGCTACCTCAGCTCAGGCAATTCCTTGCTGCATTTTTTCATTAGCAGGGATAGAAAGTGAGGCTTCCTTTGCTGTCCTGCTACTAACAGTACCCGTGCATTCTACCCACCTGCCCATTTTTGCCACGTTATATTATTTCCCCAAAGAGCTGACACTTTTTGTGGCATCCTAAAAGTGTTTGGAATACTAAGTTAGTGTTCCTTTGCTTTTCAGTGACCCACAGCACCCGTGCATTCTACCCACCTGCCCATTTTTGCCACGCTATTTTATTTCTTCAAAGAGCTGACACTTTTTGTGGCAACCTAAAAGTGTCTGGAATACTAAGTTAGTGTTCCTTTGCTGTCCAGTGACCCACAACACCCCTGCATTCTACCCCCCTGCCCATTTTTGCCATGCTATTTTATTTCCCCAAAGAGCTGTAAATTTGGTGGCATCCTAAAAGTATCTGGAATACTAAGTTAGTGTTCCTTTGCTGTCCAGTGACCCACAGCAGCCGTGCATTCCACCAACCTGCCCATTTTTGCCACGCTACTTTATTACCCCAAAGAGCTGACACTTTTTGTGGCATTCTAAAAGTGTCTGGAATATTACGCTAGTGTTCCTTTGCTGTCCAGTGACCCACAGCACCCGTGCATTCTACTCACCTGCCCAATTTTGCCATGCTATTTTATTTCCCCAAAGAGCTGACACTTTTTGTGGCATCCTAAAAGTGTCTGGAATAATAAGTTAGTGTTTCTTTGCTGTCCAGTGACCCACAGCACCCGTGCATTCTACCCACCTGCCCATTTTTTCTCACTATACTTTATTTCCCCAAAGAGCTGACACTTTTTAAGGCATCCTAAAAGTGTCTGGAATACTAACTTAGTGTTCCTTTGCTGTTCACTGACCCACAGCACCCGTGCATTCTACCCACCTGCCCATTTTGCCACGCTTTTTTATTTCCCCAAAGAGCTGACACTTCTTGTGGCATCCTAACTTAGTGTTCCTTTGCTGTCCAGTGACCCACACCACCAGTGCATTCTACCCACCTGCCTATTTTTGCCACTCTATTTTATTTCCCCAAAGAGCTGTACTTTTTGTGGCATCCTAAAAGTGTCTGAAATACAAAGTTAATGTTCCTTTTCTGTCCAGTGACCCACAGCACCCCTGCATTCCACCAACCTGCCCATTTTTGCCACGCTATTTTATTTCCCCAAAGAGCTGACACTTTTTGTGACATCCTAAAAGTGTCTGGAATACTAAGTTAGTGTTCCTTTGCTGTCCAGTGACCCACAGCACCCGTACATTCTACCCACCTGCCCATTTTTGCCACGCTATTTTATTTCCCCAAAGAGCTGACACTTTTTGTGGCATCCTAAAAGTGTCTGGAATAGTAAGTTAGTGTTCCTTTGCTGTCCAGTGACCCACAGCACCCGTGCATTTTACCCACCTGCCCATTTTTGGCACGCTATTTTATTTCCCCAAAGAGCTGACACTTTTTGGGGCATCCTAAAAGTGTCTGGAATACTAAGCTAGTGTTCCTTTGCTGTCCAGTGACCCACATCACCCGTGCATTCGACCCACCTGCCCAGTTTTTGCTATGCAATTCTAATTGCAAACTGTGCTGCCACTATTACTGGCATACTAAAATTGTCTGGGATACTACCTTAAGGCCACTTTACACACACAGATAAATCTTTGGCAGATCTGTGGTTGCAGTGAAATCATGGACATATTGTTCCATTTGTACACAGCCACAAACCTGGCACTGATTGTCCACAATTTCACTGCAACCACAGATCTGCCGCAGATTTATCTGTGTGTAAAGTGGCCTTTAGTGCTCCTTTGCTGCCAATCACGGTACAGCACCTGTGCATGCTAAACACCTGTCCATTTTTGCTACGCAATTCTAATTGCAAACTGTGCTGACACTGTTAGGGGCATACTAAAATTGACTGGGATAGTCAGTGTTTGTTCTTCAGCTGTCAATAAAGCTAGACCACCTCTGCATTGTACACACCTGTCCATTTTTAGCTTCGTAATTCTAATTGCAAACTTTGCTGCCATTCTTAGGGGCATACTAAAATTGTCTGGGATAATCAGTGTTGGTTCGTCAGCTGTCAATAAAGCTAGACCTCTCTGCAATCTACACCACCTCTCAATTTTTGCTACCACATTTTAAGTGTCCAATCTTGTTGCTAACAAAATGAGTGGCAAAAGGACAGATGCTGATAGAAAGGGGAACAGGCGTGTTGGAAAGGGAAAAAAAGTTTGTGTCCGTGGGGTAGGTGGGAAAGCTAGGTGGGAAAGCTACATTAACATCTGCTGAAGAAAGGCCATTTTCCAGCAAAAGTAAGATGTCTACTACTTTCCTTGGACAATCGGATGTGCTACCTTTTTTACAGAACCGAACAACTGTAACAAAGGTAGATGATGCACAAAAAAAGAACATGCTTGAATGGATCTCAAGTGCTCCAACAAGTGTCCCCTCCTCCACCTCAACTTCAACATCCAAAAAAATAACAGTCCTCTGAGTTGTCACCCCAATCGCACTTGCTTTCTCCCAGCTCTCAAGTCTCCACCTGCCCTGCAGAGTATGGTGTAACAGAGATGGCTGAGTCTGCATAGCTGTTCAGTCACACCATAGCCTGGGAATCAGAGGTCTGCTCCCAAGCTACAATGAGTACAGAACAGGAAATGGTCTGCAGTGATACCCAGAAGCTCTGTGAGTCAGATTCAGGCCCTGATGACCAAGTTTCTGAGCATAATGTAGACCCTCATTCACAAACTGTAACACCTGTTGGTGGAGACAATGAGGAACATACTGATGACGATGAGACGCAGAACCCTGATTGGGATGACAACTTAGCTTTTCAGTCAGAGCAGGAAGAGGTTAGGTCTGAGGGCGAGGGGAGTGCAAACACAACGCTTGATGATAAAGTTAAAGATCCCACTTACTGTCAACCCACAGTCAGGCACTCGAAAAGGTCCCCAGAGGCGGTGGAGGAAGATGCGACTGACGACGAAGTTACCTTGCGCCTTCCTGGACAGATTTGGAGTACTGGAAGCATGTCAACAACTGCATCCTCAGCCACAACTCTGCCTCTGAGCACAAGTCGGGGTGGCTCTGCAGGTCGCATGGGCTCTAAGCCTTGCCTAGCCTGGTCCTTTTTTGACCTTGCAAATGATCTCCCAAATCATTTGATCTGTAAGATTTGTCACCAATCTATAAGTAGAGGCAAAAACCTCACTTCCATGAATCGTCACATGAATAACAAGCATAAGTCCCAGTGGGAAGCTCACTGTGCTACAATGCGGCCTAGCGGAGCTGGCCAGCCACCGTCTGCCCCTTCAAGTGCATCCGCGTGCTCTTCATCCTCTACAACTGTGGGGACAGCTGTCACACATGTTTTTCCACGCAGACTTTCCACCACAGGCAGTTTGCTTGGCAGGTTGTCAGTTGTTTTGGAAGGGGAAACAAGTGCTAGTGTAGAGCTCTTTCAGACATCAACTGCACCAACTTTGGATGAAGGCAACATCATGTCTCCACCTGCACTTTCCTCACAGACCTGCAGTTTTCCAGGGACACCCTACTCAACACCGTCTCTACACAGCAGCCAGATCTCGGTCCCTCAGATGTGGACAAATAAAAGGCCATTTCCTCCGAGCCATGACAAAGCTAAGAGGTTGACTTTCACTCTCTGTAAGCTCTTGGCTACCAAAATGCTGCAATTCCGCCTTGTGGACACAGAGGATATTCGAGACCTTATGTCAGTCGCAGTGCCCCAGTACTAGATGCCCAGTTGCCACTACTTCTCCAAGAAAGGTGTGCCTGTGCTACACCAGCATGTCGCACACAACATCACTGCTTCCTTAAGAAACTCTGTGTGTGACAGGGTGCATTTCACCACCGATACTTGGATCAGTAAGCATGGACAGGGGCATTACATGTCGCTGACTGGGCACAGGGTAACTATGGTGCGAGATGGAGAAGGGTCTGCTGAACAAGCCTTGCTGTCCCCATGACTTGTGCATCAATCCTCTGTATGTCAAAGTTCCTCCACAGCTTCTGCCTCCTCAACTTCGTCTTGGTCCTCCACCTCCGCCCCAAGCCAGCCTGGTCAGGACACACGCATTGTAACTGCGCACAAGGAATCCTGCACACCTTCATACTATGCTGGTAGCAGAGCTCAACGCCATCAAGGCAGTCTTTACCTTGAAATGTCTTGGAAATAAGAGTCACACAGCTGAGGAGTTGTGGTCAGCTCTTTCGAGTGAGTTTAGTAAATGTGCAACCGGAGAAGAAGGGAGATAAGGCAACACTTGAATTTAGAAAAGTAAATTTTATTGATTAAAATCAAATATTAATATTGTACTACAAATACAAGTCATGGGATACGTCTAACATGTATGTGAGAATGCAAGGTTGGTCATGTGGGAGCGATCACGTGCCTCACAAAGCCAGCCAATGGTTGTAAAAGGGGAAAAGTTTAATGTGCCACCATATTCATAAAGGATGTAATGGTAAAAAGTTGCAGTGGAGTGACAACCCACATAGAAAGGGGGGGGGAGAAAAAATCAGAAGTATTATAGTTTCTGCATGCAGGCAAAATACAACAATATAATACACCCCATGGGTTCACTGCAACAGCAACAATTAGGGGATTTGACCCAGACACTGCGCAGATCCACAGGCAAGGATGAAGGTAACCAGTAATTCACAGCATAAGTATGCATATAAGTTACCCAAGCCTGAGGGGCTGCACAAGCAGAGAAAATCAACTAATATGCCACCATATTCATGAAGGATGTAATGGTAAAAAGTTGCAGTGGAGTGACAACCCACATGGAAAAGGGGGGGTGGGGAAGGAAAAAACAGGAGTATTATAGTTTCTGCATGCAGGCAGAGTACAACAATGTAATACACCCCAGGGATTCACTGCAGCGGCAACAAATAGGGGATGTGACCCAGACACTGCGCAGATCCACAGGCAAGGATGAAGGTAACCAGTGATTCACAACATAAATATGCATATAAGTTACCCAACTCTGGGGGGCTGCACAGGTGGAGGGAATCAGCATATAATGGAGGCAGGGTCGAAAATACAATACCTGGCGGCGTGTATATGAGGCTGGCTGTGGAGGCAAGGAGGGCCTCCTTGACAGCTGTTTCGCAGCGTGCTTTTTCAAAAGGAGGTTAAGTAAATGGTTGTCTCCACTCAACCTCAAGCCAGGGAAGGCCGTGTACGACAATGCTGCAAACCTGGATGCGGCCCTACGCCGGGGCAAGGTGACACATGTGCCTTGTATAGCTCACGTGTTAAACCTTGTTGTCCAGCAATTTTTAACCCACTATCCCGGCCTAGATGGGCTTCTGCACAGGGCACGGTCACTCTCTGCTCATCTCCGACGTTCAACCAGCGCAGCTGACCAACTTGCATCACTCCAGAAGTCTTTCGGCTTGCCAGTTCATCGCCTGAAATGCGATGTGCCGACCCGCTGGAATTCAACTCTCCACATGTTGCAGCGACTGTGGCAGCACCGCCGAGCCCTGGTGCAATACGTTATGATGTATAGCCTGGGCCAACAAGATGCATAGGTGGGGCAGATCATGCTGCTGGAGTGGTCTCAGATCAAGGACCTATGCATCCTTCTGCACAGTTTCGACATGGCGACGAAAATGTTTAGCGCTGACAATGCCATTATCAGCATAACAATTCCAGTCATTTACATGCTGGAGCACACGCTAAACACTATTCGGAGTCAGGGGGTAAGACAAGAGGAAGGGGAGGAAGTACAGGAGGATTCATATCCGCAAGGGATACCAACATCTACAAGGTCCAGAACTTCAGCATCAGCAAGGTGGCAGGCATGGGATGGTGGGGAAGAGGGATTAACAAGGCCACATGGTAGCAGCCAAAATGTTGAGGAAGGTGCAGGAGACCAGGAAGAATGGAGGACGAACTCTCGATGGGCATGGAAGACTCAGCAGATGAGGTAGACCTTGGTTAAATTTCGGTTGAACGAGGTTGGGGGGAGATGTCAGAGGAAGAAAGCACGGTTATCACCTCACCGCCAGAAACACAGCGAGGACTTGGTCCGCATCGATGCGCAAGACATATGAGCACCATCTTACTGCACTACCTACAACATGACCATCCGATTGTCCGAATTAGAAGTGATGATGACTACTGGGTTGCCACACTATTAGATCCCCGGTACAAGTCCAAATTTGGCGAAATTATTCCAGCCATGGAAAGGGACACACGTCTGCAGGAGTATCAGCAGAAGCTGTTACTCAAGCTTAGCTTGGCTTTTCCATCAAACACCAGTGGTGCAAGGAATGAATCTCCCAGTTGTAACTTGCCAAGCATGGGACTGTCTCGTCATTATCAGTCAAACTTTACCATCAACACCGTATCTGGTGCTGGTAAATGCAATTTTATTGAATCGTTTCATAATTTTTTTTAGACCATCCAATCCAAGTCCACAAGAGACAAGAAGTCTGACACATAGTCAACGGCTGGAGAGGATGATATAGGAGTATCTCCAAATGAACATCGATGCCATGATTTTGCAAATGGAGCCTTGCTCATTTTGGGCATCAAATCTTGAAAAATAGCCTGAGCTCGTCACTTACGCCTTGGAGATCTTGTCGTGTCCCGCAGCCAGCGTTGTCTCTGAACGTGTGTTCAGTGCTGCTCGGTGTGTGCTGACAGATAAGCGCACGCGTCTGTCCAGTGACAATGTGGACAGACTAACTTTCATCAAGATGAACAAGTCATAGATCCGCAAGGACTTTACTACCCCTGTGTCATCCTGTGGAGAGTAAAGGCTGTCGTATTTTGGAATGTGCTTCATACAAATCAACCTGTAAAGTTTGCAACTGGGGCACAAGGGATGCCACTGAAGTGGTCTCTGTGTGGCCCAATTTTTGGAAAAAAGGGAGACTCTGCTTGGAGTCCCCTTGCGGTGTTTTAAAAATGAGCCAAGATGAACAAGTCATGGTTCAGCAAAGACTTTGCTACCTACCCCTATGTCATCCTGGGGACAGTTAAGGCTGGCGTATTTTTGAATGTGCTTGATGCTAATCAACATGTTCAGTTTGTAACTGGGGCACAAGTGGTGCCACTGAAGTGGTGTGTGTGGCAAAAAGGGAGACTCAGCTTGGAGTCCCCTTGCTGTGTTTTCCATGATTTTAGAAGGGCATGACATATCTGTGTCTCCTCCTCTTTTTTCTCATCCAGCTGTTTTGTTTTATTATTATTGTTATTATTATTATTATTATTTTTTATTTATAGAGCACCATTAATTCCATGGTTTTCGCATGTGTATATGTCCTTGTCATTTTCCCATGTGTTTGTGGTGTCTTCGTAGTTGTTTGTCACCTTTTGGACACCTTTGAAGGTGTTTTCTATGTGTTTTTATGTGTTTGTGTTTGCCTCCCATTGTTTTCAATGAGATTCGAGAGGTTCGTCTAATGGTTCGTCGAACGTTCGCCGAACCAGCCCTCCGTTCGCCGAACCGAACCGAACTCGAGCCTTCAGAGGTTTGCTCATCTCTATTAATTAAGTCATACAATTGATTTTTTTCCCCTGACTGAAATGGAAAACTGCTGCATTTTATGAAACAGTATGTCACTTCTTTAAGTGCTTTTTTTTAAAAAATATTTTTGCATTGATTTTTCAACATGAAAAGAGTGTAAAAACGGTGCAAAAATGCTATGTGTGAACATAATTTAACTGGAGAAGGTGATTTTTTTTTCTTCTCTTTTTAATTTGTCTTATACCCAGGGCCAGCTTCAGGTTTTCATGGGCACTGGGCAAAAGAGTCTCAGTGGGCCCCAGTCAGACACACACATACACAAACATGTACAACTGCAGGCATACGTACATTTGCACATTTGAAGACAAATTCATAAAAATATATATAAATAAGCATAAATATATATAGTATCATATGCACTGATATACATGAATGCACACATCATACATGCACACACACAAACTAATTAGAGATATTTTTAATATGAAGAAGCCGGCAGCAGCCTCATTCTATTCTCATTCACAACACTAAGGACATAGACTGCACTGGGGACATAAACATGGGGCATACACTTTCATGGAGGGCATACATATTACTGAGAGGCTTACACGTTATTGGGGAAATACAGAGAGAGAGCAAGAGTAACAGCCATACAAAACACCCAAAAGGAGGAAAAGACATACATCACCAATTCATAGTATACGGGTGTATGGGCTGAATGGATGTAATTAGCCCTGAGGATATAGTGACATAGAAACACCAATAGGTAGAAATAAATTCTACAGAAAACCGATTAAGGTCAGAAAATAAATCTTTTATTAATTAAAAAAGAGGGGGGGAAGGAAGTATTTGCCACAAGGCAGAGTGACCAAAACAGAAGAACCGGCATCACATGCGGATGAAGACACAGTGTGGGGGCAGGGACTCCATGTAAAAAACACACAATACAGCCATATGGAATTATGACTAATCTATTACAACATTACATGGGGGAGATGAGATGTAAGTGTGCAGAGAAACAGTGAAAAAGTAAAGCACAAATGGCTAAAGCACACTGCATCTCATGACCCATGTAGTGACATGGTGTAAATAGATGTAGGAGAAAGTGAAAGGAGATATAGATGGTAGAATTACCTGATCATGGAGGGAAGTGGGGAAACAGCCCGCACATGTGACGCCAAACCCCAATGCGCACGTTTCGGCGTCACCTTCGTCACCCTGACTTTCTCCTACATCATCTGTGGGACGGGAGCGCATTGCATGCTAACTGCACCCACAGATGAACCTGGCCTGCAATGCATGTGCACGCAACGTTCAGCAGTGAACGCTGCGTGTGCCTGCTCAGTAGGTTTAAAGAGCCGGCAGCCAGTAATGTGTGGCTGCTGACCTGAGATTCTTAGGGACCGCCTGAAAAGGAAGAGACATGACAATGGTGAGTGGACCCAGGGCCCCCGCACTTGCCTGGGTGCACTGGGTTTAGTCATCGGCCTTGCTTATATACATGTCATTATACCGGAAAGAATGTTTCCTAACATTTTGTCCTGTAAAATCCATTTTATCTTCGGTTTTAAACTTTTTATTGTCACTCCATAAAAGTGGCATGATGCTCAGATAACAAATTTTCCCAGAAGCAAGCTAGGATTCAGAGGTGCATCCAGACATCTTCCCCATGCTTTTCCCATTGCATCAATTTCAGCAATTTTCCTGCTTCCCAGACCTCCTAAGATAGTCTGCCTAAAAAATGCTGAAGTTTCCCATTGACTTCCATTATACTCGTTACTCAAGTTGCATCTGTTTGATTGTCAGACCTGTGGTTTGAGTAGCGAGCACTTGAGCATTTTAGTGCTATTCATAACTATTAACAGGGTTTTCGTTCTTCAAGAACCATTTTTGGCTCGCATTGGGTTTAATTGACTGCAGGTCTGCAGCAAACGCTATTGATTCGGGACTCAATGAAAAATTAGGATTAGGAACTGTTAGCCTGGAAAAACCTATTAAAATTTTCGCTATCGACTAAACATCACTACAAACCTTTGTCAAAAGGGTAAGAGTTTGTCATAAGGGGGGAGTTTATGCTCCAAGTAGGAGCCCTTCACACTAAATCCAGTTCCTTTTTTATGTTGGATAATTTATCCGCTTAGGTGGTATAGTGGGTTCCATGGCTACTTATTCATAGTCCTGTTATTGATTAGTGTCAGTGTACCGCCCCCCTGTCAGCAGCCGGGCTGCTCAGATCCAGGTCCGTGGTGGCTCCATGGGTGTCCGGACCCAGGGGGTCTCGCGGCCACTCGATTAGAAAAAGGGGGGATTTACAGGGGACTATTCTATGGAATAGTTCGTGACGCCACCCATGGTGTGTGGTAAGGTGGAGTACAACCGCTGCGGCTGGGAGTACCTGGGGATGATGGAGTGGGCAGCCAGGTGTTTAACCCCTTCACGGGTAGGGGAATGCCCTAGGGCTCGGTGATGATGACAGGGAAGTGCCATTGGGGAGGTAAGGGTCACTCACGTACTCACTCAGTCCGATAACGATGACACAGAAAACTGTAGTAAACCAAAGTTCTGGACACCACTGCTGCTGAGGGGGAGCACGCCTGGGTCCCGTTGCCGTTGGTGTTGCCTTTTGATCTGTGATCTTTCCCTTGGCACCTTATTTCTCTCTGGTTGGTGTCTGTAGCCTGAAACTAGTCGGGTCCCGCTCCCCAGTATGGCTAACTGAGGTAGCTTTCTCTCAGGGTTCACGCTTGGGATTTCTTGGACCGTATTTGTGGAAAGTCCTATCCCTCTCGTTGTGCTAGTACCCCGATTTTGCAGTGGGTGGAGAGCGGATCTTGAAGGCTCTGTTCTCGTCGGGTAAATTGTCAGGTTGCCTGAAGCTACTCGCTGACCTAGGGTCCACGTACCCTGTCGTACCCTGGTCCCAGCTCAGTGATGGTACAAGGCTGCCGGCTGTCCTCCACGACAGTGCCGTGCCCCTTGTCACAATCTTCTGTGATCGGGTGTCCAGCTCCTACCAGGCCCAGACCAACATCTGCTACCTAGTACTTCAGGGAGCTCAGCTCCTGACCTCCTCTCACTTTCACCTCCAACACTACACTCTCTCTTTCTCAGACTGACTCCTGAAACTCCTGATCTCCCCTTAACCAACCCCCCAAATGGGCGACCCTACTCCACTCAGGCCGTCCACTGGTGTGTCTGGGGTGTGTGGTGCAGAGTGTTCCTAGGATTTTGATTAGCTGGTCTTTGGCAACACCATTTGGTTAGGGAGCCGTAACCAAGGAAGAGGTGGATATTGCACAGAAGGGCAGGTTGCACAATACCTTGTGACGACCTGATAGGCCAGGGTGTCACATTCCCCCTTGGTTAAACGTAGCTCATCCCCGAGCTACAGGACATTAGAGGTTTATTTTTTTTTTTTAAACTGTGAAAAGTAGAAAAAGGAGCATTTTTATTTCCACAGGTTCATCCCACAATAGGGAGGCTTGTCACTTAAACATTACTTAACACTTTAAAGTTCATATTTTCAATGGTGGGACGCTATCGGTTTAAGTAGTAGCGGAGGCTCAACCTGCTCCGTTGCAGCCCCTTCCCACGACTGTTCAGTAGAGTTGAGCGCGGTTCGTGGTTCGAGGTTCTCCAGTTCGCGGCTCGAGTGATTTTGGGGGCTGTTCTAGATAGAACTAGAACTCGAGCTTTTTGCTAAAGCTCGATAGTTCTAGATACATTCGAGAACGGTTCTAGCAGCAAAAAGAAAAGCTAATTACTAGCTGGCTTTCTGCTGTAATAGTGAAAGTCAATCTGTGACTCACACTATTATGAAATTTCAGTGTATAGTGTGCGGGAACAGCGCATTCAGATCACTGCTGTATGGATAATGGCGATCGCCATTTTTTTTTTCCTTGTCTTCCTTCCCTAAGCGCGCGCGTGTAGTGGGGCGGGCCAACATGTCAGCCAATCCCAGACACACACACAGCTAAGTGCACTTTTAGCCAGAGAAGCAACGGCATGTGTGATAGGATGTCCATGTCACATGTCCCTGCATTATAAAAACGAGTATCTGCCCATCCGGACGCCATTATCTCTTCTGCGTCCTTGGTGTCAGTCACCGCTGGCGCAGCTCCTATCTCCGATACTGCTGTGTACGCTCCATACAGAGCGCTGTACAGCATAGGGATAGCACTTTCTATCAGTCCTTTTAAGGGCTCATACCGGCAGGGTCAGAGCCATAGGTGACAGGTCCGTGAAAACACCTACACAAGATGACAGCGTCTGTGTAGCTAAGGTCAGGGATTTCCTCACTGCATTTCTCCATTAGGAGGGATAGAAAGGCAGGCTTCCTTTCCTCTACCCAGAGACCCACAACCCTGCCAATGTACCCTCCTGCCCTTTGCACACACAAACTCATTGTTACTAAGCCATTATACTAGCAAACACTGAGTGAACTTAGTGGCATCATAAAAGTGGCTGTTGGACTTCTGTATTGTCCCACTAGTGCAAAGATATTTGCAGCACGTCTGCCTGCATTGCACACTCAAACTCATTGTTACTAAGCCATTATACTAGCAAACACTGAGTGAACTTAGTGGCATCCTAAACGTGGCTGTTGGACTTCTGTATCGTCCCACAAGTGCAAAGATATTTGCAGCACGTCTGCCTGCATTGCACACTCAAACTCATTGTTACTAAGCCATTATACTAGCAAACACTGAGTGAACTTAGTGGCATCCTAAACGTGGCTGTTGGACTTCTGTATCGTCCCACTAGTGCAAAGATATTTGCAGCACCTCTGCCTGCATTGCACACTCAAACTCATTGTTACTAAGCCATTATACTAGCAAACACTGAGTGAACTTAGTGGCATCCTAAACGTGGCTGTTGGACTTCTGTATCGTCCCACTAGTACAAAGATATTTGCAGCACCTCTGCCTGCATTGCACACTCAAAATCATTGTTACTAAGCCATTATACTAGCAAACACTGAGTGAACTTAGTGGCATCCTAAACGTGGCTATTGGACTTCTGTATCGTCCCACAAGTGCAAAGATATTTGCAGCACCTCTGCCTGCATTGCACACTCAAACTCATTGTTACTAAGCCATTATACTAGCAAACACTGAGTGAACTTAGTGGCATCCTAAACGTGGCTGTTGGACTTCTGTATTGTCCCACTAGTGCAAATATATTTGCAGCACGTCTGCCTGCATTTCACACTCAAACTCATTGTTACTAAGCCAATATACTAGCAAACACTGCTGCCAGTTTAAGGGCCGTAGTTGCATTGTCAGTGATAATTATTGTTGTTTATTGTTTATTCTGCTGTTAATAAAGATAGACCACCGCTGCAATCTACACCACCTCTCAATTTTTACTACCACATTTTAAGTGCACAATCTTGTCGCAATCAAAATGAGTGGCAAAATGACAGATGCTGGTGGAAAGGGTAAGAGGCGTGTTGGAAAAGGAAAAAAAGGGTTTGTCCGTGGGGAAGGTGGCAAAGCTCCATTAACATCTGCTGAAGATAGACCATCTTTCAGCAAAAGTATGATGTCTACTACTTACCGTGGACAATCCGATGTGCTCTTTTACGGACACGGACAACTGGAACAAAGGTAGATGATGGCCAAAGAAGGAATATGCTTGAATGGATATCAAGTGATCCAACAAGTGCCCTCTTCGCCACCTTAACTACCGCATCCAAAAAACACCAGTCCTCGGAGTTGTCAACCCAATCAAACTTGCTTTCTCCCAGCTCTGAAGTCTCCATCCGCCCTGCTCAGTATGGTGGAACTGAGATGGCTGAGTCTGCAGAGCTGTTCAGTCACACTATAGCCTGGGAATTAGAGGTCTGCTCCCAAGCTACAGTGAGTACAGACCAGGAAATGGTCTGCAGTGATGCCCAGAACCTTTGTGACTCTGATTCAGGCCGTGAGGACCAAGTTTCTGAGCATAATGTTGACCCTTTTTCACCAACTGTAACACCTGTTGTTATGGACAATGAGGAACATACTGATGACGATGAGACGCAGATACCAGATTGGGATGATAACTTAAATATTCGGTCAGGGCAAGAAGAGGCTCAGTCTGAGGGTGAAGGGAGTGCAAACAACAATTGATGAGGAAGTTCTAGATCCCACCTACTGTCAACCCACAGTCAGGCACTCGAGGAGGTCAACAGAGGTGGTGGAGGAGGATGCAACTGATGATGAAGTTACCTTGCGCCTTCCTGGACAGAGTCGGAGTACTGGTAGCACGTCTACAACTGCATCCTCAGCCACCACTCTGCCTCTGAGCACTAGTCGGGGTGGATCAACAGGTCGCATGCCCTCTAAGCCTTGCCTAGCCTGGTCCTTTTTTGACATAGCAAAAGATCGACCAAATTATGTGATGTGTAAAATTTGTCATGATTCTGTTAGTAAATGTCAAAACCTCAGCAGTTTGACAACTTCTTCCATGAATCGTCACATGAATAAATATCATATGTCCCGGTGGGAAGCTCACCGTGCTGCAATGCGGCCTAGCGGAGCGAACCATCCACCACCTGCCCCTTCTAGTGCATCCGCGCGCTCTTCATTTTCTAGGACTGTGGGGACAGCTGTCACACCTGGTTTTCCACGCACAACTTCCACCACTGTAACCGCAACAGGCAGTTTGCTTGGTAGGTCGTCAGTTGGTTTGGAAGGGGAAACAAGTGCGTTTGTACAGCTCTCTCAGACATCGATAGCACCAACATTGGATGAAGGCAACATGTCTACGCCTGCACTTTCCTCACAAAGCTGTATTTTTCCAGGGACACCCTACTCAACACCGTCTACACACAGCAGCCAGATCTCTGTCCCTCAGATGTGGACAAATAAAAGGCCATTTCCTGCGACCCATGACAAAGCTAAGAGGTTGACTTTATCCCTCTGTAAGCTCTTGGCTACCGAAATGCTGCCTTTCCGCCTGGTGAACACACAGGATTTTAGAGACCTTATGTCTGTCGCTGTACCCCAGTACCAGATGCCCAGTCGCCACTACTTCTCTAAGAAAGGTGTGCCCGCACTACACCAGCATGTCGCACACAACATCAACGCTTCCTTGAGAAACTCTGTGTGTCAACGGGTGCATTTCACCACCGATACTTGGACCAGTAAGCATGGACAGGGACGTTACATGTCGCTGACTGGGCACTGGGTAACTATGGTGATAGATGGTGAAGGGTCTGCTGCACAAGTCTTGCCGTCCCCACGACTTGTGTGTCAATCCTCTGTCTGTCCAAGTTCCGCCACTGCTTCTGCCTCCTCCACCTCATCTGGGTCCTCCACCTCCGCCCCAAGCTTGCCTGGTCAGGCCACCAGCGTTCTCACTGCGCAGAAGGAATCACGCACCCCTCATTACTATTCTGGCAGCAGAGCGCAACGGCATCAGGCGGTCTGTAGCTTGACATGTCTTGGAAATAAGAGTCACACAGCGGCTGAGTTGAGGGCAGCTCTGGAGACTGAGTTTAATAAATAATGGTCTTCACTCAATCTGCAGCCTGGTAAGGCCGTGTGCGACAATGCTGCAAACCTGTGTCCGGCCCTTCGCCTGGGCAAGGTGACACACGTGCCTTGTATGGCTCACGTGTTGAAACTTGTTGTCCAGCAATTTTTAACACACTATCCCGGCCTAGATGGCCTTCTGACCAGGGCACGAAAACTGTTTGCTCACTTCCGCCGTTCAACCGCTGCAGCTGAGCGACTTGCATCGCTCCAGAAGTCTTTCGGCCTGCCGGTTCATCGCCTGAAATGCGATGGGGCGACACGCTGGAATTCGACTCTCCACATGTTACAGCGACTGTGGCAGCACCGCCGAGCCCTGGTGCAATACGTCATAACGTATAGCCTGGGCCAACGAGATGCAGAGGTGGGGCAGATCACCCTGATGGAGTGGTCTCAGATCAAGGACCTATGCACCCTTCTGCACAGTTTCGACATGGCGACGAATATGTTTAGCGCTGACAATGCCATTATCAGCATGACAATTCCAGTCATTTACATGCTGGAGCACACGCTAAACACTATTCGGAGTCAGGGGGTGGGACAACAGGAAGGGGAGGAACTACAGGAGGATTCATATGCGCAAGGGACAACAACATCACCAAGGTCCAGACGTTCATCATCACCAACGCGGCAGGCATGGGACCATGGGGGACAGGGATCAACAAGGGCGCATGGTAGCAGGCAAAATGTTGAGGAAGGTGCAGGAGAACATGAAGAAATGGATGACGAACTGTCCATGGACATGGATGACTCAGCGGATGAGGGAGACCTTGGTCAAATTTCAGTTGAAAGAGGTTGGGGGGAGATGTCAGAGGAAGAAAGAACGGTTAGCACCTCTATGCCACAAACACAGCGTGGACTTGGCTGCACAAGACACATGAGCGCCTTCTTGCTGCACCACCTCCAACATGACCCTCGTATTGTCAAAATTAGAAGTGATGATGACTACTGGCTTGCCACACTATTAGATCCCCGGTACAAGTCCAAATTTTGTGACATAATTCCAGCCATATAAAGGGACGCACGTATGCAGGATAATCAGCAGAAGCTGTTACTCGATCTTAACTCGGCTTTTCCACCAAACAACCGTGCAGGTGCAGGAATTGAATCTCCCAGTTGTAACATGACAAACATGGGACGGTCTCGTCATCGGAATCTTTTCAGAATTTTTTTAGACCGTCCTTTGCAAGGCCACCAGAGACAACAAGTCTGACACATAGTCAACGGCTGGAGAGGATGATACAGGAGTATCTCCAAATGAACATTGATGCCATGACTTTTCAAATGGAGCCTTGCTCATTTTGGGCTTCAAATCTTGAAAAATGGCCAGAGCTCTCCAGTTACACCTTGGAGATTTTGTCATGTCCAGCTTCCAGCGTTGTCTCTGAACGTGTCTTCAGTGCTGCTGGGTGTGTGCTGACAGATAAGCGCACGCGTCTGTCCAGTGACAATGTGGACAGACTAACGTTCATCAAAATGAAAAAGTCATGGATCCACAAGGAATTTACTACCTCTGTGTCATCCTGGGGAGAGTAAATGCTTGTGGATTTGGAATGTGCTTGATGCAAATCAAAACATCCTGTTTGCAACTAAGGCACAAGTGCTGCTACTGATGGGGTGTCTGTGTGGCCCAATTTTTTAAAAAAAGGGAGAGTCCGCTTGGAGTAACCCTTGCTTGCTGTGTTTTTTAAAAGGAGCCAAGATGAACAAGTTATGGTTCAGCAAAGACTTTATCTACCTACCCCGGTGTCATCCTGGGGACGGTTAAGAATGGCGTATTTTTGAATGTGCTTGATGCAAATCTAGCTGTAAAGTGTACAACTGGAGCACAACTGCTGCCACTGAAGGGGTGGGTGTGTGTGGGGCCCAATTTTTGGAAAAAAGGGAGATTCCGCTTGGAGTAACCCTTGCTTACATTGTTTTTAAAAATGATCCAAGATGAACAGAGCTGGGATCAGGAAAGACTTAGCTACCTACCCCGGTGTCATCCTGGGGACGGTTAAGAATGGCGTATTTTTGAATGTGCTTGATGCAAATCTAGCTGTGAAGTGTACAACTGGGGCACAACTGCTGCCACTGAAGGGGTGGGTGTGTGTGAGGCCCAATTTTTGGAAAAAAGGGAGACTCCGCTTGGAGTAACCCTTGCTTACAGTGTTTTTAAAAAGGAGCCAAGATGAACAAGTCATGGTTCAGCAAAGACTTTATCTACCTACCTCGGTGTCATCCTGGGGACGGTTAAGGATGGCGTATTTTTGAATGTGCTTGATGCAAATGTACCTGTGAAGTGTACAACTGGGGCAAAAGTGCTGCCACTGAAGGGGGTGGGTGTTTGTGTGGCCCAATTTTTGGAAAAAAGGGAGACTCTTCTTGGAATCAGCTTGTGGTGTTTTACATGATTTTAGAAGGGCGTGCTATGCCTATATCTGTGTCTCCTTCTCTTTTTCCTTGTCCAGCTCTTTTGTTTTCGCATGAGTATATGTCCTTGTCACTTTCCCATGTGTTTGTGTTGTGTTGTGCGTTGCTTGTCACCTTTCGGACACCTTTTAGGGTGTTTTCTAGGTGTTTTTATGTGTTTGTGAATGCCTGCCATTGTTTCCTATGCAGTTCGAGTTCGGTTCGTCGAACCGAACTCAAACGGGACCTCCGTTCGACGAACCGAACTCGAGCCGAACCACGACCGGTTCGCTCATCTCTACTGTCCAGTCCCACGGTCCCGTCTCATTAACCCGCAACCCAAACAACCTGAACCCCTGCCTATTGTAGGTCCGTGACCAGGTTCAGGTCCCGGGCGTTGCAATAGACGACTCTGGTGGGCACAGGAGGTGCAACTATTTACAAAACACAAGTTTGTGTTGGTCACGCCAGTCCTGTGACCGTGCTCCACTTTTACTATATAAAAATTAACAAGGTCCATGTACCAGGTGTACACACTGTAAAGAATCTCTTTGTCAATCAGGTAACTTCTTCGTTCATTTAAACCTTATCAATTGGGCACTCATTTTCTAACATTTTCTATGTGAAAAATAACAAACTTAGAAAAACAATAAATGAAAGCACAGGTAACTAACGGTTTCTATTTAAAACATTACTGGTTCTTTTATTAGTCTTCTCTATACCTCCGTGGGGGCTGACCAAAGTTAGCATGGGTTGACCTCCTTAACTCTGGACCCTCATCCCCTTCTGGTGGCATGGCAAAACTCTCTACAGGTTCCTTGCCCTCAGTGTTTGGTGTAGCTGGTAGGACCCTTCGTGTGCGTGGCAAGGGTACAGGTGCTACTCTAGGTGCTGGAGTGGGTGCAGTGTCAGTAAGCCTTTCCTTTTCTGGTTCTTCCACGGGTTGTGGGAATGTTAACACAGGGACTATTACTGCTCCATTCTGCATAGGCCAATCTTCTGGAAAGTCACCTAGGATGGTACGGATCATTCTCTTCTTTCCTTCCACCGCTTGAGGCTGAGGCTGAGGTTCATCTTCCACCCTTAAGTGTTCAGGCCACTTCTTCAGATGGTCTTGGGACATCTTAGCCGTGGTACTACCTTGATCCTTGCTAATTAGGCAGGTCTTCCGATTATCAAAGTGGGATGGCTATACCATATATGGCTCCTTTTCCCACTGATAATCCAATTTGTGCTGCTTTCTCTTCCTTTTGAGTACAATCTCGCCGGGGATGAAGGAGGTTGCTTTGGCTTGCCTGTTAAAGTTTCTTTCCTGCCGTTCCCGGGTTTGATTCAAACTCTCTTCAACGCACTTCTGAATCTGTTTATACTGGATCTGGCGATGTGAGTCCCAATCCACACTGGGTGCGTAGGTTTCAGGCAATTCAACCTCCATCTCCAATTCCACGGGAAGTCTTCCAGGCCTAGCTCTCATCAAATAAGCTGGGGTACACTTGGTGGATCCCACTGGGATGTTGTTATAAATGTCCACAAGGTCTGGCAATTTCTCAGGCCACTGGTTCCGCTCCTCAAGAGAAAGGGTCTTCAAAAGATTAATCACTAGGAGATTCATCTTCTCGCACATCCCATTCGTCTGCGCATGATAGGGTGTGGTGCGTATCTTTTTGCACCCGTACTGCAGAACTCCTGGAAGATTTCAGCCTCAAATGCAGGGCCTTGGTCTGTAAGAACTCGGTCGGGGTACCCATGCAGCCAACAGAAGTGTGCCGGGAATGCCTTCGCCGCGGTGCTGGCAGTCAAATCCTTAACGGGTACCACCACCAAGAACTGTGACTAATGGTCAACCATCGTGAGTGCATATGTGTACCCACTCCTGCTGGGGGTCAATTTGACAGGGTCCAGAGCCACAATCTCAAGGGGCTGCTTGATGACAATTGGCTGAAGTGGTGCTTGCTGACTGGTGCCATCCTGCCTTCTCAAGGCGCAAGGGCTGCAATTCCTACACCAGGCTTCTATGGAATCCCTCATTCCTATCCAATAGAAGCGATTCCTCAGCAACATCTCCAGCTTCTTCCAACCAAAGTGCCTGGCTCCATCATGGTACACCTCTAGCACTACTGGGACATATGCCCGAGGTACCACGATCTGGCAGATCCTCTCATGAGTCTTGGGGTTGTTCAGGCTCCTGCATAACTTGCCTTGGTGAAGATAAAGCCGACTCCGGTCTTGCCACAATTTTCTAGCTTCCTCTGGGGCGCCTTGTTCCAGATGGCATCAGCTCTGGCCAGCAATGCCTTGACTAGCCTAGGTCTCTATCCTGGGCTTCCTGCCAACCATGGTGAGGCAACGGGTCACAGGTCATCTCTTGCTGATGGGTACATGGTCGAGGTCGCTCCGCAGAAGTGGGTTGGTGGAATACAGGCAATTCAATCTCCTCCAGGTCATCTTCATCCCTCCCATCATCGAGCAGATGGAGCATCCTGGGCAATGCATCTGCGTTGGTGTTCTTCGACCAGCCCTGTACTTTATAACGAAGTCGTAATTTGCCAACCTTGCGACCCAGCGTTGTTCCAAGGCTCCCAGTTTTGCTGTATCCAGATGAGTCAACAGGTTATTGTCCGTATATATAGTAAACTTGGCTGCAGCAAGGTAGTGCTTAAACTTTTCAGTCATGGCCCATACAAGGGCCAGGAACTCCAACTTGCAGGAGCTATAATTCTCCGGGTTTCTCTCCGTGAGCCTCAGCTTTCGACTCATGTCACCTATCACCTTCTCCTTGCCCTTCTGCACCTGGGACAGGACAGCTCCAAGCCCTACGTTACTGGCATCCGTATGCAGTATAAACGGGAGACCGTAGTCAGGATAGGCCAGGATTTCGTCCCCAGTTAAGACAGACTTCATCCACTAAAAGGAATCTTCTTGCTCCTTACCCCACCGGAATGGAGGCCCTGAGGATTTTCCGTGTACAGATTGACCCACCAGACAATCTTGCAAGGGGGCCACCATCTGTGTGTATCCCTTGACGAACCTTCGGTAGTATCCCATCAGGCCCAGGAACTTTCGTACTTCCTTGACGGTGGTAGGCCTTGGCCAGTTCTGTATAGCTGTTATTTTCTCGGGGTCCAATGCCACACATTCGGCACTAACCACATGCCCCAAGTACTGTACCTTTGGCTTCAGCAGGTGGCACTTGGACGGCTTGAGCTTCATCCCGTATTTGGACAGGGCGTCAAAAACCTCTGCCAGGTGTTCTAGATGTGCCTCATACATCTTGGAGTAAACAATGACGTCGTCCTGGTACAGCAGGACCGTCTCAAAGTTGTAGAGACCCAAGCAGCACTCCATCAGCCTCTGGAACGTTGTCGGTGCATTGCACAGCCCGAATGGCATACTGTTGAATTCACACAGTCCCATCGGGATAGCGAACGCAGTTTTCTCCCGAACTTCCTCGGCAACAGCCACCTGCTAGTATCCGCTGGTAAGATCAAGAGTAGAAAAGTAAGTAGCAGACTTCAGGGCAGCCAACGATTCCTCAATATGGGGCAAGGGGTAGGCATCTTTGTGTGTGATTTTATTAATCTGTCGGTAGTCTACACACATTCTCATGGTACCATCTTTTTTTGTCACAAGTACTAGTGGAGCGGCCCAGGGACTGCAACTGTCATGGATTACTCCCGCTTCCTTCATGCTTCAGGGCATATCTTTAGCACATTGGTAATGGGCAGGTGGTATGGGCCTATACCTCTCCTTGATAACTAAAGGAATAACAAATTCACAAAGGTTCCAAATTGGTTTAAAATTAGTTAAAATTTATATTTAAATGGGTCAAAATGGCAACTTGGTATATGAAGATTCCATTGTTCCAATTAAACAGCCTTTTTGCTAAATTATAAAATGCTTGCTATAGTGACCATGAGAGGAAACTCCTAATAAACCTAAGTTAAAATGTACTAGCCTGTCAAGCTCTCACCATGGTTTAGTTTGGAAGTCAATTACATTTCTCTTGCGCAAAAAAAAATGGTATTAGTTTTATTATTTAATATATAAATATAAAATTATTTAATATTACTTTTTCATCAGTAATTTTTAATATGAAAAAAAGAAAAAATAAATTTCTAAGAAGCACATGGATGCCATCGAATAAAAATTACCTATCAGTATGTATTTGGAGTGTGAGAGGAAACTGGAGAACCCAGAGGAAACCCACTGAACAATCGGGAGAACATACAAGATCTTTGCAAATGTTGTAATTAGCGTGATTTGAACCTAGAACCCAGAGCTGGCATGCTAACCTCAGAACCACCTTTACTTTTCATACAATTTCATACAATTTTAAAATTATGGAAAAAAAAAAAGAAAGAAAAATGGAAGCACAAAAACATGAAATCTTTATATGGGGTTCGTTAAATAATGTTAACATTTAAAGTTAGGATATCCTACATTCTTATAAACATAGAGTCAATTAACTTCTTAATGTTGTACTTGTAATTAGTGCATTAACTTATTGCTAAGCAACTGCTTAATAAAATGTTAAATTCAACAAAAATACCATGGCATGGAAGCAGAGATATGCTGCAATCGGTTTGTATTTTACCCAAGAGAAAGTTTATTTAGCTAAATGAATACTAAAATAAGTTCCTCTGATAAACTTTACTTTGATGCAGTAATTGGAACAGCAAACACAATTACGTTTCAGCAGTTGGGAATCAAGAACAAGTAAGCCAAAATCTTTATTAGCTTTCTCTACATCTTTCATATGGCCACAAGGCTTTCGAAATTTTGCGTCTTACAAGGGCCACACTGGGACCATTACCTAAATTGAAAAATCCATCCGAACAGGCACCTTTAGGCCTTTTATGTTTCTTACAATTTAAAAGAATGCACAAACCTTAAAGAAATCTTGGGTTTCCTTTGGTCAGGAATATTTCAAAGATTTGTTCTTTCAGTAGAATAGAATTTTAACCCCTTTAACACCACAAACAATTTTCATTTTTACTTTTTTTTATATTTCCTCCTCTTCTTACAAGGACCATAACCTTTTTACTTTTCCAAGGACATAGCCATATGAGAATTCCTGAACCATGATGAGACTGTGTGCTCACAATTCATTTTTGGTAAATTTTTGACACTGCTTATTTTTGCTGCATCAGTAATGCAGTGTCTAACAATTCCAGCTAAGTAGATGGGATTTATAGCAATCTCACGCCCAGTGTCCAATTTATTAACTATGGGTAAATTGACTTGCGGTGCATGTTTTTCAAATCTGGAACATGTCAATTTTTTTGTGAGTACACCGAATCTTCTAAGTAGATTTCCCCCATAAAGTTGCATTAAATGTGAAAAATCTGCATGTAAAAAAACATGTACAGTTGAAACCAGAAGTTTACATCCACTATTTCAAAAGACAGATATGCATGCTTTTCTCACTATCAGTACATAAATTTATTATTAGAATAATAGATCTTCTTCATCTTTGGCAATGCATTTTAATGTCCATAATAATAATAATACTCAACATTGTATTATTGTTAGATATTCAGTAATATAATAATGTGGATTCATGTTATGGTACGCTATGACTGATATATAAAACACATAATCATACAATTGAATCCAGAAGTTTGCATACACTATAAAAAGACATATATGCGTGTTTTTCTCACCATCAGACATGAAATCAGAATAAACCTTTCCCGTTTTAGGTCAATTAGGAACCAAAATTATTTATATTTGCCAAATACTGGAGAGATAGAAAATGCTTTAAGGCATTTTTTATTACTTTCTCCAAAGTCAAAGGTTTACATAAATTTCATTAGTATTTGGTACCATTGCCTTTAAACTATATCACTTGGGTCAAACATTTTGAATATCCTTCCACAAGCGTCTCACGATAGTTTCGTAGGAATTTTGGCCCACTCCTCCTGACAGAACTTGTGTAACGAGGTCACCTTGCTCACTCCTGCTTTTTCACCCATAAATTTTCAATAGGATTGAGATCAAGGATGTGTGATGGCCACTCCAAAACTTTGACTTAAGCCACTTTATAACCAGTTTGGCAGTATGCTTTGGGTCATTGTCCATTTGGAAGACCCATTTCCACCCAAACTTGAAGTTCCGGGCTTGTGCCTTGAGATGTTGCTTCAGTATTGCCATATAATCTTCTTTCCTCATGATGCCATCTATTTTATCAAGTGCACCTGTCCCTCCTGCAGAAAAACAACTCCACAACATGATGTTGTCACCTTGTGCTTCACAGTTGGGATGGTACTCTTAGCCTTGAAAGCTTCTTCCTTTTAGTTTTGTCAGACCACAGGACATGTCTCCTAAAGTTAAGATCTGTTCCTCCGTGCATTTTCAAACATTAATCTGGCTTTTTTTTGCTTCTTTTAGAGTAATGGCTTCTTCCTGGCAGAGTGGTCTTTTATCCCATGTTGACACAGTACTCGTTTCACTGTGGATAATTACACAATCTTACCAGCTTCCACCAGCATCTTCACAAGGTCTTTTGGCTTTGTTCTCGGGTTGATATGCACTAAAGCCCATTCATCTCTGATATGCAGAAACCATTTCCTTCCTGCACGGAATGATGGCTGGACATTCTCATCTTCTTTGCACTTGCGTATAATTATTTGTACAGATGAACAAGGCCCCTTCAGGTATCTGGAAATTGCCCGCAAGGATGAACCAGACTTGCACAAGTCCACAACTCTTTTTCTGAGATCTTGGCTGATTTCTTTTGACTTTTCCATGATGCTACACAAAGAAGCAGTGTGTTTCAGGTGTGCATTAAAATACATCCACAGGTGTGTCTCTAAATAACTCAGATGTTGCCAATAAACCTATCAGAAGCTTCCAAAGACATGATATCATAATATGCGCTGTCTCATTATTTAATGGCATCCCACTGTTAGTGTATATAAATTTCTGATTTTGCATAAAGTAATAAAAAGCCTTAAAATATTTTCTTTCTCTCATTATTCTAGCATTTTGCAAATACAAATAATTTTGGTTCCTAATTGCCCTAAAACAAACAGGAAAGGTTTTTCTGATTCCCTGTCAGATAGTGAGAAAAATATGCATACGTGTCTTTTTAAATAGTGTATATAAACTTCTGGTTTCAACTGTATATGTTTTTAGTACATTTCTGCCGCTGAAATGCTCTAAAAGCGCAAGTATTCTGCCCATGACTGTATCAATAAAGTTTTGTCAAAGCAAAATATCAGGAAGTATCAAAAACTAAGAAGCTTTATTAATAGCATGACATTACAAAAAGAAAAAACTACAGCAACTAGAATGCATGTAAAAAAAGACACAGAAATTTGCAATCAAAACAATGTGAATCACCTAATTAGTGATAGGTGCAGAAATTCTGTAACATAAGGGGTTACTAAAGTTCATCGTGAAAATATAGCCTAAATGCCTTGTTCATAGTATGACAGGAGAATTAAAAGGGTTAACAGCAGCAGTTGGAGCAAAGCTCTGATTATTGCTATTACAGGGAGATGCTGGGTGTGTAACACAAATGGCATCTGCTTTGTATGACGCAGACTAAACTCCTTTGTTCGCTGCATGCACCCGCACCTAACGTACAGCAAATGTTGGTAAATGATTATCTGCTATTGTTACATGTATATATACAATTAATTTTGCTTATAATCACTGCTATGAAATTGTAAAAGTTTATGTCAAGTTTTTAACAAAACGTGTCTAGCATTTTATAACATGTAATATGCATTTTTTATGTAATTTTCAAATCCTATGTAAAAGCCTATGGAGCAAACATCATAAAGAAAACATACCCACAACCTATGGAGTTTAAAATAAAAACAACAAAATTCTACAAAGTAAAATATATTGTAGTAGGTGCTTTTATAAACTATAATGAACATCATGCTGCATAAAATGTAAAAACATTTGCAGTGTTTGAAATCACATTTATGCTACATTCACACATCCTTGTGAGGCTAAGTTCACGAGTGTTACAGTGTTTTATAGACTAAAGGCCCTGTTACACACAACGACGTATCTAACGATATATCGCCGGGGGCACGGATTCCGTGACGCACATCTGGCATTGTTAGCGACGTCGTTGCCTGTGACATTAACGAACCGGCGTTAACGATTAAAAATATTCACCTTATCGTTGATCGTTGACACGTCGTTCATTTTCAAAAAATCGTTGATTGTTGCAGTACAGAGGTTGTTCGTCGTTCCCGAGGCAGCACAAATCGCTATGTGTGACACCTCGGGAATAACGAACTACAGCTTACCTGCGGCCGCCGGCAATGAGGATGGAAGAAGGTGGGCGGGCTCTCGGCCGCTCATCTCCGCCCCTCCACTTCTATTGGGCGGCTGCTTAGTGATGCTGCTGTGACGCCGCACAAACCGCCCCCTTAGAAAGGAGGAGGTTCGCCGGCAACAGCGACGTTGCTAGCCAGGTAAGTCCATGTGACGGCTTATAACAATTTTGTGCGCCACAAGCAGCGATTTGCCTGTGATGCACAAATGACGAGGGCGGGTGCTTTCACCAGCGATATCGCTAGTGATATAGCTGCGTGTAAAGCCCCCTTTACAGTCCTTTCTGAGGCTATGCTAAACTAACAGTACTTTTCAAGGCTAATTCAAATAGATTATTTTGCCTAATAATGCTACTCTTAGTCTGGAATTAGTATAGGTTTAGCTTCTGGAGAAGGCATATAGTATTATTGTCATCTAGTCAGAGACTATTGCCCTTCTATACATTGCTGCTGCTACATACAACCAAAAGTCCTTTCAAGGTCAATCAAAATAGATTCTATTCTCAAATAATATCACTCTTTGCTACTATTAGTGTAGGGTTAGCTTCTGGTGAAGGTATAATTTATTAGAGGCATCTAGTCAGCAAATATTGGTTTTCCTTACGTTGCTGCTTCCATGTAAAATGAAAAGTCCTTTCGGGGCCAATTTAAATAGATTCTATTGTCTAATACTAAAACTATTAGTTACAATTAGTGTAGGTAGAGCTGCTGGAGAAGGGACAGCATATTAGAGGCATCTAGTCTGGGTTAATTACCTTATAGTCCTTGGTGCTGCCACAAAAAAATAAGAGGTCTTTTAGAGCTTTTTCAATAGATTTTATTGTCTTATAATAATGCTCTGAAATTAGTGTAGGTTTAGCTTCTGGAGAAGGTATAGTGTATTGGAGGCATCTAGTCAGGGGATATTGCCTTTCCGTATCTTACTGCTTCTATGTAATACTACTCTTAGCTGTGTACCTAATTTAAAATGTGCAAGGCGTGCGTTAAGGGATGGGAAAGTG
This sequence comes from Anomaloglossus baeobatrachus, assembly GCF_048569485.1. Taxonomy (NCBI): domain Eukaryota; kingdom Metazoa; phylum Chordata; class Amphibia; order Anura; family Aromobatidae; genus Anomaloglossus; species Anomaloglossus baeobatrachus. Next base: position 140,501,518 of record NC_134355.1, read on the forward strand.
GATGTCTCTCTCATGGTGGTGCACGTAGAGGCCATGGAACAGACAAAACAGAGAACACCAAACACAGTCATCATCTAATCCTAGCTTCCTGTCCCAGTTTGCAAGGGGGCAAAGGACACCACTGTTGAAGACAGAACAGTGTGAACAGTTGTACTGGAATGTAGCATGCTATCAGTGAGGTTAATAATTGTTGAGGAATGTTTGCCATGCTTAATGCATTTGGGCACACAAGTCATCAACAATCAGTCTTGGCAGCTTTCTTTGTAATTGCCAACCAAGAGGTGCTTGATTAGAGACAAGCCCGGAGACACTGCAGGCAATAGCTGCACATATAGTGCTCATAATCACACAAGCAACATGTAGTCTGCCAGTGTCATGTTGAAAACCAGCTTCTGGGACACTTTTGAGAAAGGGCCTCACTATGAGTGTGACCATTGATTTATCCTTTTTTTTATTTTTTTCATAATTTTCTTGAAAATAAGATGTATAACTTTCCTGTAATTTTCATAATTCCACTACTTTTCCTTCTTTTTTTTGAAGATTAAATGTTGAGGAGTGTAAAATTAATTGGACATAATCAGTAATCCATAGTCCTCCACTGCAGTGACAGCCCTGAAGCACATTGGCAGATCAATGTTGCCCACAGTCACAACGCCCCTGAGGCCACAGTATTGCTGACCCTCCATCCACAGATCCTCCTCAGATGCAACATCCTCTCCTTTCAGCCCGCAGCATCGCTGACCCTGCTTCCTGTGATCTTCCTGAGCCGCTCCACCACCACCACCACCACCGCTCTCCCTTGCTCCCTTGGTAAGCATTAGGATTAAGACACACTATGATTATTAGATGGACTCTCAATTTAATATAAAAATTATTTTTCCTATTTTCCTCCTCCTATTTTCGTCTTATAAGCCGTGGCATCTTATAAACCAAAAAATATGGTAATTTTTGGCAACATGTGACAAGGTTACGGACATTTTTTATAGTGATCAAAATGTAAATCATTCAATGAAAATCAACTTACATCCACTTTCTAAATAAGTAATATTCATTAGATGTACTGTATGTACTTGTAGTCAGGTTTTTGTAAGGATGTTCAATGTAAGACATAAACTTGAAATAGTTCTCAGCTGCTGCAGCCCTTATCCTTTCTCTCAAGACATTTATAAAATAATAAACTAATGTGTAATTTGAATATAAGAAAGATAACCTTTCTTTAGAAACGATACAATAAATAAAAAAACAATTCTTATTGCATAAAGCTCTGCTGAATATTAAAATACTCTTCAAGCATGACCTTCTTTCCCACCATTTCAGCACAGAGACTAAAGAACAAACAAACCAAAGGGCAATGCAAATGTTTCCCAAAGTAAATGAACGCTAAGAATAATAATCATAATCGAAGTCTAAAAGGAGATAAAAATAATGTTTAAAACAATAAGGAATATTAATTCCAAGACAAAGCTCATGTTCCAATTCCTACATCAAATGAAAATAACTTTTGTAATAATGTATATTATCTGCAATCTATAAAACATAAAATCTTTTACAGTAACCAAAAACAAATATTTTTGTAAGTCATAAAGGTCAGTGACATTATAAACAAATTAGTCTTTCATGTCTTATATATCTTATTATATATATTATAATTAGTGCAATTTAAAATGTTATTTTCTTTTATATATATATATATATATATATATATATATATATATATATATATATATATATATATATATACAGCACAGACCAAAAGTTTGGACACACCTTATCATCTCTAGAACAACTATTAAGAGGAGGCTTTGTGCAGCAAGCCTTCATGGTAAAATAGCTGCTAGGAAACCACTGCTAAGGACAGGCAACAAGCAGAAGAGAATTGTTTGGGCTAAAGAACACAAGGAATGGACATTAGACCAGTGGAAATCTGTGCTTTGGTCTGATGAGTCCAAATTTGAGATCTTTGGATCCAACCATCGTGTCTTTGCAGAAAAGGTGAACGGATGGACTCTACATGCCTGGTTCCCACCGTGAAGCATGGAGGAGGAGGTGTGATAGTGTGGGGGTGCTTTGCTGCTGACACTGTTGGGGATTTATTCAAAATTGAAGCAATATAGAAGAAGCTCTGCTTCACTGGTGAATAGGTGCTCAGAGGTAAATAACAGACAAATATAGTGTGCCGAGGTTACCCTAAATGTATTCAAAATTGAAGGCATACAGAACCAGCATACCACCACAGAATCTTGCAGCGGTGTGCTATTCCATCCAGTTTGCATTTAGTTGGACCATAATTTATTTTTCAACAGGACATTGACGTCAAACACACCTCCAGGCTGTGTAAGGGCAATTTAACTAAGAAGGAGAGTGATGGGGTGCTACGCCAGATGACCTGGCCTCCACAGTCAACAGACCTGAACCCAATAGAGATGGTTTGGGGTGAGCTTGACTGCAGAGTCAAGGCAAAAGGGCCAACAAGTGCTAAGCATCTCTTTGAACTCCTTCAAGACTGTTGGAAAACCATTTCCAGTGACTACGTCTTGAAGCTCATCAAGAGAATGCCAAGAGTGTGCAAAGCAGTAATCAAAGCAAAAGGTGGCTACTTTGAAGAACCTAGAATATAAGACATATTTTCAGTTGTTTCATACTTTTTTACTTATTTAATTCCACATGTTTAATTCATAGTTTTGATGCTTTCAATGTGAATCTACAATTTTCATGAGAATGAGGATGTGTGTCCAAACTTTTGGTCTGTACTATATATATATATATATATATATATATATATATTGTGAGGTAGCGTGGTCGGCTGCGTAGCAGAAGACACGGGATCCAGGCACCAAGGGTCACAGCACACGGTTTATTGCACAAATCACAAGTCCAATACAGCATACACTTGTTTCTCCGGCAGATACTCAGGGAGTTGTGTTCACTCCCTCACACACTAGGCGACGCCGCCCATCTTCCTGTTCCCTTTTAACCCTCCTTTCAGCCTATAGGGAAACAGCATTAACCCCGGAGTGGAGTTACTTTCTATCATGGAGTGAGCACAACCGGGGCGAGACGTACCGGCCGTCATAGATAACCACAGTCACAGTCTCACATACCCCCCCCTAAGTTCAAGCGTGCGGGGTTGAACTCCTGCCATCAAACACGGGCCGCGGGACAAGGCATCGGCGTTGCCCTGCAACCTACCGGCCCAGTGTTCAACCGTAAACCGGAAGTTCTGCAGAGAAAGGAACCACCGGGTAACCCGGGCATTCCGTTCCTTGGCGGACCTCATCCAGACCAGCGGAAAGTGATCAGTCACCAAGCGAAACTGCCGTCCCAGCAGGTAATAGCGTAGGGACTCCAAGGCCCACTTGATCGCCAGGCACTCCTTCTCCACTACGCTATAATTCCGCTCGGGAGGGGTGAGCTTCCAACTTAAGAAGGTGACGGGGTGTTCCTCCCCCTGAACCACCTGAGACAGCACTGCCCCCAGGCCGACCTCAGAGGCGTCAGTCTGTACTATGAACTCCTTCCGGAAATCAGGGTTGACCAGAATGGGCTGTCCGCACAGGACCCCCTTCAGGGCCTGGAAGGAGTTCTCGGCCTGCGGAGTCCAGCGCACCATGACGGACTTCTTGCCTTTGAGAAGGTCCATCAAGGGGGCCGATAGTCCCGCAAAATCCTTTACAAACCTCCTGTAGTACCCCACAATACCCAGGAAAGCCCTAACCTGCTTCGTGGTCAGGGGTCTAGGCCACTTCTGGATCGCCTCTACTTTGTTAATTTGGGGCTTAATCACTCCTTGGCCTATTACGTAGCCCAAGTAGCGGGCTTCCATGAGCCCCAACACACATTTCTTGGGATTGGCTGTCAATCCGGCTGTTCGGAGCGCGTCCACCACCGCTTGTACCTGTTCCAAGTGGGTCTGCCAATCGGAGCTGTAAATAATGATGTCATCAAGGTACCTTGATGCATACGCCTGGTGGGGTTCCAGCACCAAGTCCATCAACCTCTGGAATGTGGCCGGAGCGCCGTGTAACCCAAAAGGCAAGACAACATAGTGGAAGAGACCCTCCGGCGTAACAAAAGCGGTTTTCTCCTTTGCGGACTCCGTCAGTGGCACCTGCCAGTACCCCTTGGTCAGGTCGAGCGTGGTGAAATATCGCGCCTGTCCCAGCCTATCAATCAGCTCATCCACCCGGGGCATGGGGTAGAGATCGAACTTGGATACTTCGTTCAATCTCCTAAAGTCATTGCAGAACCTTAAGGAGCCATCGGGTTTTGGTATTAGGACAATAGGACTAGCCCATTCACTCCGGGATTTTTCGATGACCCCTAGTCTTAGCATTGTCTTCACTTCCTCTGATATGGCTTGTCTTCGAGCCTCCGGTACCCGGTATGACTTCAGGCGTACCTTCAGGTGAGGCTCGGTGACAATGTCATGTCGTATCAGACTTGTCCTACCAGGCAGCTCGGAGAAGACATTGGGGTTCTGCCGACCCGAAGAGGAGGGAGATGGGGTAAAATCAACCATTAGGCTTTCTCGTTCCTGCCAAGGTTTTAATAGGTTGACATGGTATATTTGTTCAGGTTTCCGCCTACCGGGCTGCAATACCCTATAGTTGACCACCCCGACTCTTTCCTTTATCTCGTAGGGGCCTTGCCACTGAGCCAGGAATTTACTCTCCGCTGTGGGGATTAATACCAACACCCGATCCCCGGGTTAAAAGGTCCGCACGGTGGCTTGTCTATTGTAGCGGCCGCTTTGCGCGGCCTGAGCCTCCTGTAAATGCTCCTTCACAATTGGCATGACCGCGCTTATGCGGTTCTGCATTCCTAAAATGTGTTCAATCACACTTTTCTGGGGGGTGGGCTCCTGCTCCCAGGTTTCTTTTGCCAGGTCCAACAATCCCCGGGGATGTCGCCCGTATAACAACTCAAAAGGCGAAAACCCCGTGGATGCCTGTGGCACCTCTCGGATGGCAAACATCAAATAGGGAAGCATCATATCCCAGTCTTTCCCGTTGTTATGGTTGCTGCGAGCACTGGAGACTATGTCCAGATTTCTTGCTACTGCACATGTGCGAGCGCTGGAGACTAAGTCCAGATTTCTTGCTACAGCACATGTGCGAGCGCTGGAGACTAAGTCCAGATTTCTTGCTACTGCACATGTGCGAGCGCTGGAGACTAAGTCCAGATTTCTTGCTACTGCACATGTGCGAGCGCCGGAGACTAAGTCCAGATTTCTTGCTACTGCACATGTGCGAGCGCCGGAGACTAAGTCCAATCTTGGAGCCATTGCACATGTGCGGGTGACATCATCGCTGACACGAGGTCACATGTCTCTGACACCTTCTATGCCGATTGGTCGCTGGTCATGTGCTTGTGACGTCTTGCTTGGTGATAGGCCAGCATGACGTCACTCCTGTCGTTCTGGCAGCGGATTGGCTCTGGTGTCCTCCATCTTGGATGAGGCACAGAGTCTATATAAGACCCTGACACACGCCGCATGGTGCTCAGTCCTCTTGGTTCATGCATATGAGTAGACGCTCTGTGCGCGTTCCTCTAGGCATTCCTCTGTCTATGCTAGGTGAGCGCTACCGGCAGGGTAGCGTTCTTATACCTTACAGCTTCGGCTGCTGTCCGTATCCTTACCTCTTAGGGGAGCGGACAAAGGCAGGTGCCTGAGGCACATGGTCTGGCTGGGCCTTGTGATTCTACTCGTAGGTGGACGTTGCCGCTAGGGTAACGTTCCTTATACTGCGTCTGGCAGTTGTTCGTATCCTCGCACACTAGGGGAGCGAACAGAGGTAGGAGCTTTGTGCGGCTTACGCTGCTGTTCGTCTCTTTTGCACCACTAGAAGAGCGGACCTAGGCAGGTGCCATATCTAGTGGTTCGTGTCCTCGCACACTAGTGGAGCGAACGCAGGTAGGAGCTTTGTGCGGCTTACGCTGCTGTTCGTCTCTTTTGCACCACTAGAAGAGTGGACCTAGGTAGGTGCCATTTCGCACACATTGCCCTTGTCTCTGTGATTATTAACAGAGATCATTCCACACACCCTCCAAGTAAGGGAGGAATTGCTTTACTTACTTATTATATCCTTCTGTGAGTTAACAGAGGTATTGCACTCTGCCATAGTCTGCAGCAAAGTCTTTGCACGGTGGACCCTGACTGTCTGATACTCCTTTCGGTTATTATCAGACAGCCCCCCGTAACATTAGGACTGAGCCAAGGGTCTGGCAGTTATGGCAGAATATCAGCAGTTACACCGTTACATACAAGTACTTGAGTCACGGCTCAAGAGTATAGAGGATAAACCTCAGACCATGGTGACATCTGCACATGATCCTCGACTTGCTCTGCCAAACAGATATTCTGGCGATGCCAGATCATGTCGTGGTTTCATTAGTCAGTGTCAGATACACCTAGAGGTCAACTCTTCTCGCTTCTCTACGGAGAGGTCCAGAGTAGGCTTTATCATCTCCTTACTTCAGGACAAAGCCTTAGAATGGGCGACTCCCCTATGGGAGCGCTCTGATGTGGTTACTCTGAGACATCAAGACTTTCTTGATGCTCTTAAGGCGGTATTCATGGGTCCGCAGGTTACCCATGATGCGGCCCTGAGACTGTTAGATCTATCTCAGGGTTCGTTATCCACTAGTTCTTATGCCATTGCTTTTAGAACTCTGGTGGCAGAACTAGATTGGCCAGAGAAGGTGTTGATTCCTATCTTCTGGAGAGGGTTGGCAGGCTATGTCAAGGATGCCCTTGCTACTCGTGAGGTCCCTGCTTCTCTGGAGGACTTGATCACAGTAGCAACGAGGATCGATGTACGCCATAAGGAACGTAGACTCGAGGTCTCTTCCTCACGCCCTAAGCATCGGGCTATTCCAGTTGTTGAGGGTCCACTACCATCTTCCTCAGCATCTGAAACATCTCCCACTCCTATGGAGTTAGGTCATACGTTCTCCAGACTACGCAAGTCTGGTCCTCCTATATGTTACGTATGTCGTCAGGCTGGGCACTATGCCAACAAGTGTCCTAGTCGTCAGGGAAACTCCCTGGCCTAGTAACCATTAGAGGGGGGTTACTAGAGACGTCTTCTGCACCCTCTAAGTGTTGTATCCCAGGTCAGCTCTCGTTATCTGAGAATACATGGCCTATTATGGCTTTTGTGGATTCCGGAGCTGACGGGATTTTTGTGTCCTCAGGATTTGTAAAGGGACACAATATTCCCTCTATCATGTTAGAGGCGCCTATTCCTGTCCGTGTTGTTAATGGAACTATGTTGTCTGACTCCATTACATTGAGGACAGTTCCCTTGCGCCTTTCCCTGTCTCAGGGTCACATAGAGGAGATTTCTTTTCTTGTTTTGCCTGAGGGTATAGACGACGTCCTTCTGGGTCTTCCATGGCTTCGGACTCATGCTCCTCACATTGACTGGGAGTCTGACAGCATTATTAGTTGGGGTTCGAAATGTCAGTCCCGATGTCTTCCCTTACCATCTAAGGTCGTTGCGGTTGCATCAACTGATCTCTCTCCCATACCTACACCCTATTTGGATTTCGCTGACGTGTTCTCCAAACAGGGTGCTGAGGTTCTTCCACCCCATAGGCCGTATGACTGTGCCATAGACCTTATCCCAGGTTCGGTTCCACCTAAAGGCAGGGTTTACCCCCTGTCGATACCTGAGTCGGAGGCCATGTCGACCTATATAAGAGAGAGTTTAGAGAAGGGGTTCATTCGTAAGTCTGTCTCTCCCGCGGGAGCTGGGTTTTTCTTTGTTCGGAAGAAAGAGGGTGATTTGCGTCCCTGCATAGATTACAGGGGTCTCAACGCAATCACAATAAAGAACAAATACCCATTACCTTTAATTTCGGAGCTCTTTGACAGACTGAGAGGAGCTCAAGTTTTTACGAAGTTGGATCTGCGGGGTGCGTATAACTTGGTACGAATTCGAAAGGGTGACGAATGGAAGACCGCTTTTAACACCCGAGACGGTCACTATGAATACCTCGTCATGCCTTTTGGGTTATGTAATGCACCCGCAGTATTTCAGGACTTCGTAAACGATGTGTTCAGGGATTTACTGTTATCCTCAGTAGTGGTGTATCTGGACGACATCCTGATTTTTTCTCCTGATCTGGAGACTCATCGTCAGGATGTCGTTCGTGTCCTTTCTCGTTTAAGGGAGCACTCATTGTTTGCTAAACTCGAGAAATGTGTATTCGAGCAGTCCTCATTGCCTTTTTTGGGTTACATTATCTCACAAGAGGGTCTGGCTATGGATCCTGCGAAGCTCTCTGCTGTCCTGCAATGGTCCGAACCTCATTCCTTGAAGGCGGTGCAACGCTTCTTAGGATTCATAAATTATTACAGGCAGTTCATACCCCATTTTTCTACTTTGGTGGCCCCTTTGGTGGCCTTGACTAAGAAAGGTGCTAATCCCAAAGCCAGGTCTACTGAGACATCTCAGGCTTTTGAGGCAGTAAAAAGACACTTTTCAACTGCTCCCGTTCTTCAAAGACCCGATGAGAATAAGCCCTTCCTCTTAGAGGCTGATGCCTCTTCAGTGGGTGCTGGTGCGGTCTTGTATCAAAAGAACGGTGCAGGTAGAAAAAGGCCGTGTTTCTTCTTTGCTAAAACCTTTTCATCGGCAGAGAGAAACTATACCATTGGGGATAGGGAACTGCTCGCCTTGAGATTAGCCTTGGAGGAGTGGCGTCACTTGCTGGAAGGAGCGAAACATCCTTTCCAGGTCTATAGAGACCATAAGAATCTGACGTACTTACAAACCGCTCAGCGTCTAAATCCTCGCCAAGCCCGCTGGTCCTTGTTTTTCTCCCGCTTTCACTTCTCCATCAACTATCTGTCTGGGAGTAAGAATAACAAGGCAGACGCCCTGTCTCGCTCTATGCTTTCTACCCAGGAAGAGATTGACGAACCTCGTCTTATCCTTCCCTCCAGGGTTTTTCATACGCTCTCTCCTGTGACGTTAGACCAAATCCCACCGGGCAAGACCTTTGTTCCGCCTGATCGACAGAATGATATACTGTCATGGGCCCACACCTCAAAGGTGGGTGGGCATTTTGGTATTAGGCGGACACGAGAGTTACTGGAGAGGTGGTATTGGTGGCCACACTTAGCCAGCCACGTCAAGAGATATGTCGGTTCCTGCTACTCGTGTGCTCGCAACCGTCCATTACGGCAGAGACCGGCTGGGCTCTTGCATCCTTTACCAGTGCCAGATAGACCATGGGAGGTGGTAGGCATAGACTTTGTGGGTGATCTTCCATGTTCACAGGGACATAGATTTGTGTGGGTCATTACGGACCATTTCTCCCGGATGGTTCATCTCGTACCGTTATCGAGAATCCCATCTTCCAGGGTACTAGCCAAACTATTCCTCAAGCATGTCTTTAGGCTTCACGGGATGCCAGATCGTATCATTTGTGATAGAGGCCCGCAATTTACTTCCCGTTTCTGGCGAGATCTTTGTAGCCTTCTGCAAATTGAGTTGAATCTCTCTTCGGCATACCATCCGGAGACTAATGGTTTGGTTGAACGTACCAATCAATCTATGATTATATACCTTCGACACTTTGCTGCTGAGAACCACGATAACTGGTCCTCCCTCCTACCCTGGGCAGAATTTGCCCTTAACAATTCGCTGGCTGAGGCCACTGGGCAGACACCGTTCGTACTCAATAATGGGCAACACCCTAGGGTACCGGTACCGTTTCCCGCTGCTGCACCTCCTCCTCTTGTGGCCAACTGGGCAACTAATGCCAGAGAGGTTTGGGATCGGACTCAAGAGTCGATCCAAGCAGCTAAGGACCGTATGAAGACGGTGTCCGATCGGTTTCGTCGCCCGGCTCCTGTCTTTTCTCCAGGGGACTTTGTGTGGCTCTCTGCAAAACACGTGAGACTTAGAGTGAGCTCTGTCAAATTTGCTCCTCGCTTCCTGGGTCCTTATGAGGTTCTTCGACAGGTAAATCCTGTAGTCTATCAATTGAAGTTACCTGTCCATCTTAGGATTCATGACAAATTCCATGTCTCACTGCTAAAGCCGGCTATTTTACCTCACGCTCGTGAAGTGCACTCTCCTGCCTCTGATTCCTCTCGCTCTAGCTATGAAGTACGAGCCATAGTTGGTTCTAAGATGGTTAGAGGGCGCAGGTTCTTCTTGATAGATTGGGAGGGCTATGGCCCGGAACATCGCTCTTGGGAGCCTGAGGAGGCTGTCCATGCTCCCGACTTAGTTGCCGATTACCTGCGTCGCCGGGAGGGGGGCCCTTGAGGGGGAGGTACTGTTATGGTTGCTGCGAGCACTGGAGACTATGTCCAGATTTCTTGCTACTGCACATGTGCGACCGCTGGAGACTAAGTCCAGATTTCTTGCTACAGCACATGTGCGAGCGCTGGAGACTAAGTCCAGATTTCTTGCTACTGCACATGTGCGAGCGCTGGAGACTAAGTCCAGATTTCTTGCTACTGCACATGTGCGAGCGCCGGAGACTAAGTCCAATCTTGGAGCCATTGCACATGTGCGGGTGACATCATCGCTGACACGAGGTCACATGTCTCTGACACCTTCTATGCCGATTGGTCGCTGGTCATGTGCTTGTGACGTCTTGCTTGGTGATAGGCCAGCATGACGTCACTCCTGTCGTTCTGGCAGCGGATTGGCTCTGGTGTCCTCCATCTTGGATGAGGCACAGAGTCTATATAAGACCCTGACACACGCCGCATGGTGCTCAGTCCTCTTGGTTCATGCATATGAGTAGACGCTCTGTGCGCGTTCCTCTAGGCATTCCTCTGTCTATGCTAGGTGAGCGCTACCGGCAGGGTAGCGTTCTTATACCTTACAGCTTCGGCTGCTGTCCGTATCCTTACCTCTTAGGGGAGCGGACATAGGCAGATGCCTGAGGCACATGGTCTGGCTGGGCCTTGTGATTCTACTCGTAGGTGGACGTTGCCGCTAGGGTAACGTTCCTTATACTGCGTCTGGCAGTTGTTCGTATCCTTGCACACTAGGGGAGCGAACAGAGGTAGGAGCTTTGTGCGGCTTACGCTGCTGTTCGTCTCTTTTGCACCACTAGAAGAGCGGACCTAGGCAGGTGCCATATCTAGTGGTTCGTGTCCTCGCACACTAGTGGAGCGAACGCAGGTAGGAGCTTTGTGCGGCTTACGCTGCTGTTCGTCTCTTTTGCACCACTAGAAGAGCGGACCTAGGTAGGTGCCATTTCGCACACATTGCCTTTGTCTCTGTGATTATTAACAGAGATCATTCCACACACCCTCCAAGTAAGGGAGGAATTGCTTTACTTACTTATTATATCCTTCTGTGAGTTAACAGAGGTATTGCACTCTGCCATAGTCTGCAGCAAAGTCTTTGCACGGTGGACCCTGACTGTCTGATACTCCTTTCGGTTATTATCAGACAGCCCCCCGTAACACCCGTCCTTTGAAATCACCCTTTTTAGCATGGTTTTCAGGGTTTTATTGAAACGCTCGACTAAACCGTCCGTTTGAGGATGATACACAGACGTACGCAACTGCTTGATCTGGAGTAGCCGGCATAGCTCTTTGGTCAATTTAGACATGAATGGGGTCCCCTGATCCGTAAGGATCTCCTTGGGCAACCCCACCCGGCAGAACACAGCAAACAACTCCCGAGCTATAAGCTTTGCTGCAGTATGTCTGAGAGGTATCGCCTCGGGATACCGGGTGGCATAGTCAACGATCACTAGGATGTGGTGGTGCCCTTGAGCGGACTTTACGAGGGGCCCCACCAGATCCATCCCTATCCGTTCAAAAAGGACTTCTATAATGGGTAAGGGCACCAACGGACTGCGAAAGTGGGCCAGGGGTGCGGTAAGCTGACACTCCGGGCAGGTTTCACAGAACCGTTTTACCTCCCCAAAGACCCCGGGCCAATAGAACCTTTGCAATATTCGCTCCTGCGTTTTCTTGACCCCTAGGTGGCCACTCATCAGGTGTTTATGAGCCAAGTCGAGGACCCGCCGGCGATACGGCTGGGGCACCACCAACTGCTCTACCCCCACGCCCCTTATTTCATCTACCCGGTAGAGTAAATCCTGCTTCAGGGCGAAATGGGGGTACCTTACCTGGGCACCGGGTAGCTGTGCCACCCCGTCAACCACTGTCACCCGACTCCGGGCATGTATTAACGTAGGGTCCTGGAGTTGGGCTGTCCCAAACGTATCCGGGGACGCCTCCACCTCCGGGATGGGCTCGACCATCTCAGCCTCTCCTGCCAATACCTCTAGGGGTGACCTATTGGGTTCACACTCTGTCCCTATCATGGTGACCCCTACGGCAGGCGACCCGGATTCGGGATTGTCGGGCTCAGGTCCCGGACGGTCCAATACCTGAAGGGACTTAGGAGGCCCCTTCCATAGAGTCCAAAAATACGGCAGATCCCTTCCTAGGATCACGTCATAGGGAAGAGAGTTCATAAGTCCCACCTCATGTTGCACCTGTCCGCAGGGTGCTGTGATGGTGACAACCCCCGTGGGATAGTCTCGTCGGTCCCCATGTATGCAAACCACCCCCACGGTACGTCCTGTGGCCTTTATGTTAGCCCTTAGGGTTGATCGCACAAGGGTCACTTAGCTTCCGGAATCCAACAAGCCTGTAACCGGACGTCCATTCACCTGTATTTGGCACAAGTGGGGCTCAGTCTCCGGGGAGACAAGGTCCGCGGTATATACCGCCTGAGCATACATTGAACCCCGCCGGGTAACCCCACAATCCATGGGCTCCGTGGTGAGTGGACACTGGGCCTCCATATGTCCCACCCGCTGGCACCGCCAACATCTAATAGGGAAGGATACCTCCTTGACGAGTTGTCGTTTGGGGTACATAGCCTTCCGGACCGCAGGGACGGCGGGCGCGACCTCAGACGGAACGGTAACGGACTCCCGCACCGGTGTCAGCAGTGGGTTCTTGGCCCGAGGCTTGGAGGGGCCGGACCGACGGGCGGCACGCAAAGTCTCAGTGTCCCGTACCAAGTCCTGCGTAGCCACATGCCGCTCCACCAGACCTACTAATTGGTCCAGGGTACTTGGGTCGCCCTGTCCTACCCACCGTTGAATAGTGACGGGTAAGGTACGCACAAAGCGATCCACCACTACCCTTTCCACCATTTGCACAGGGTTCAGAGTGTCAGGCTGCAACCACTTCTTTACCAGATGCAACAAGTCATAGGCCTGGGAGCGTACGGGTTTGGCTTCCTCATAGAACCACTGATTTACCCGCTGAGCCCGTACATAGGTATTCACCCCCAACCGAGCAAGTATTTCGGCTTTCAGGGTCGCATAGTCTATGGCGTCCTCGGTACAGAGGTCCAGGTACGCTTTTTGGGGCTCCCCCGTCAGATAGGGCGACAATACCTCAGCCCACTGGGGGGTCGGCAGCTTTTCCCGCTCGGCCACCCGCTCAAACACCGCCAGGAACGCTTCCACATCATCCCCCTGGGTCATCTTTTGCAACGCTTGTCTCACCGTTTTCCGGACGCTGCCGTCGTCACCCGGTCCCGGGGTTGTTGCTGCCGGTCCGGCACGGATCGCCTTGGCCAGGAGAACCATCTGTTCTTGATGTCTTTGTTCCTGTAATTGCAAGGCTTGCTGCTGACGTGCATTGGCCTGAACCAGCTGCTTTAGTATGTCCTCCATGGCGTCGCCGGGTTTGGGCTGTAGTATAGCCGCTTGAATCCAGGACATGTGCTACCGGGTCACCAGAAATGGAAGCTACACCTCACCGGGCTGGCATGCCCGCTGATTCTCCACCATATGTGAGGTAGCGTGGTCGGCTGCGTAGCAAAAGACACGGGATCCAGGCACCAAGGGTCACAGCACACGGTTTATTGCACAAATCACAAGTCCAATACAGCATACACTTGTTTCTCCGGCAGATACTCAGGGAGTTGTGTTCACTCCCTCACACACTAGGCGACGACGCCCATCTTCCTGTTCCCTTTTAACCCTCCTTTCAGCCTGTAGGGAAACAGCATTAACCCCGGAGTGGAGTTACTTTCTATCATGGAGTGAGCACAACCGGGGCGAGACGTACCGGCCGTCATAGATAACCCCGGTCACAGTCTCACAATATATATATATATACAGTAAGGTCCAGAAATATTTGGACAGTGACACAAGTTTTGTTATTTTAGCTGTTTCAAAAACATGTTCAGAAATACAATTATATATATAATATGGGCTGAAAGTGCACACTCCCAGCTGCAATATGAGAGTTTTCACATCCAAATCGGAGAAAGGGTTTAGGAATCATAGCTCTGTAATGCATAGCCTCCTCTTTTTCAAGGGACCAAAAGTAGTTGGACAAGGGACTCTAAGGGCTACAATTAACTCTGAAGGTGTCTCCCTCGTTAACCTGTAATCAATGAAGTAGTTAAAAGGTCTGGGGTTGATTACAGGTGTGTGGTTTTGCATTTGGAAGCTGTTGCTGTGACCAGACAACATGCGGTCTAAGGAACTCTCAATTGAGGTGAAGCAGAACATCCTGAGGCTGAAAAAAAAGAAAAAATCCATCAGAGAGATAGCAGACATGCTTGGAGTAGCAAAGTCCACAGTCGGGTACATTCTGAGAAAAAAGGAATTGACTGGTGAGCTTGGGAACTCAAAAAGGCCTGGGCGTCCACGGATGACAACAGTGGTGGATGATCGCCGCATACTTTCTTTGGTGAAGAAGAACCCATTCACAACATCAACTGAAGTCCAGAACACTCTCAGTGAAGTAGGTGTATCTGTCTCTAAGTCAACAGTAAAGAGAAGACTCCATGAAAGTAAATACAAAGGGTTCACATCTAGATGCAAACCATTCATCAATTCCAAAAATAGACAGGCCAGAGTTAAATTTGCTGAAAAACACCTCATGAAGCCAACTCAGTTCTGGAAAAGTATTCTATGGACAGATGAGACAAAGATCAACCTGTACCAGAATGATGGGAAGAAAAAAGTTTGGAGAAGAAAGGGAACGGCACATGATCCAAGGCATACCACATCCTCTGTAAAACATGGTGGAGGCAACGTGATGGCATGGGCATGCATGGCTTTCAATGGCACTGGGTCACTTGTGGTTATTAATGACATAACAGCATACAAGAGTAGCCAGATGAATTCTGAAGTGTACCGGGATATACTTTCAGCCCAGATTCAGCCAAATGCCGCAAAGTTGATCGGACGGCGCTTCATAGTACAGATGGACAATGACCCCCAAGCATACAGCCAAAGCTACCCAGGAGTTCATGAGTGCAAAAAAGTGGAACATTCTGCAATGGCCAAGTCAATCACCAGATCTTAACCCAATTGAGCATGCATTTCACTTGCTCAAATCCAGACTTAAGACGGAAAGACCCACAAACAAGCAAGACCTGAAGGCTGCGGCTGTAAAGGCCTGGCAAAGCATTAAGAAGGAGGAAACCCAGCGTTTGGTGATGTCCATGGGTTCCAGACTTAAGGCAGTGATTGCCTCCAAAGGATTCGCAACAAAATATTGAAAATAAAAATATTTTGTTTGGGTTTGGTTTATTTGTCCAATTACTTTTGACCTCCTAAAATGTGGAGTGTTTGTAAAGAAATGTGTACAATTCCTACAATTTCTATCAGATATTTTTGTTCAAACCTTCAAATTAAACGTTACAATCTGCACTTGAATTCTGTTGTAGAGGTTTCATATCAAATCCAATGTGGTGGCATGCAGAGCCCAACTCGCGAAAATTGTGTCACTGTCCAAATATTTCTGGACCTAACTGTATATATATATATATATATATATATATATATATATATATATAAAAATACATATAGAGCTTCCAGCTCCATTCACTTTAATGGAAGCAGGTTTTTTGGAGAGTAACTGCAAAGCAAGCGGTTACATCTTCCCATCAAAACATAGTCTATGACGTTCCCCGAGTCACATGAGGCATCTGTGCAAAATTTCGTGATTGTAAATGCGACGGTGCAGATTCCTTTAGCGGACATACATATATACACACATACATACATACATACATACATACATACATACACACATACATACACTCAGCTTTATATATTATACTGCTGTATGGGGACCCCTATATTTAATATATATATATATATATATATATATATATATTCCTTTAGCGGACATACATATGTACACACATACATACATACATACACACATACATACACTCAGCTTTATATATTATATATATATATATATATATATATATATATATATATATATATATATATATATATTATATAAAGCTATGTATATATAATATATAAAGCTGAGTGTATGTATGTATGTATGTATGTATGTGTGTATATATGTATGTCCGCTAAAGGAATATAATATATATACATATATATATATATTAAATATAGGGGTCCCCATACAGCAGTATAACTGTTTAAACTGGGCATAATTTAGCCCAAGCTGGTCCGTAAGACCATGGCACAGACTCAAACAAACATTTTTAAGCAAGAGCTAAGCATTGTCTTCTCCCTCCCTGAGGAAGCCGAATTTGTTCACTCCATCCCAAATAGGCGAAACGTATGTTGGTGGGGTATGGGGAAGCTCCGTTCTCACATTCTCAGGACTATGCACTGGCCACTTTAAATGCACTGGCCACTTTATTTTGTTTCAGTAATTGCTCCATTCATTGATCTGACCTGGTTTTGTTGATCCATTGGGGATGCCTGGACGGGCTTATGTGAAAAATATCTATTGCTTATGCACTTTCACTTTATAATATATTTATTGCCTGTATTATCCTTGTCACCCACCATTGCTATGTTACTGTGACCGGTCATTTCTCAGTATTACTTGTTTTGTCTGTCCTGTTCATGTGATTCACACCCCTTTGTGCTTTTATCCTCTTGTTTTGCTGGTTGCACTTATATACAGAAAATTATATTAATAATACAATTATACTTATTTTCTGCACTTTTATGACTCTTGTTCTCTTGCTTAAAAAAAAAATAATAATTATACAGTGCCTACAAGTAGTATTCAACCCCCTGCAGATTTAGCAGGTTTGATAAGATGCAAATAATTTAGAGCCTGCAAACTTCAAACAAGAGCAGGATTTATTAACAGATGCATAAATCTTACAAACCAACAAGTTATGTTGCTCAGTTAAATTTTAATAAATGTTCAACATAAAAGTGTGGGTCAATTATTATTCAACCCCTAGGTTTAATATTTTGTGGAATAACCCTTGTTTGCAATTACAGCTAATAATCGTCTTTTATCAGACCTGATCAGGCCGGCACAGGTCTCTGGAGTTATCTTGGCCCACTCCTCCATGCAGATCTTCTCCAAGTTATCTAGGTTCTTTGGGTGTCTCATGTGGACTTTAATCTTGAGCTTGGGTGTCTCATGTGGACTTTAATCTTGAGCTCCTTCCACAAGTTTTCAATTGGGTTAAGGTCAGGAGACTGACTAGGCCACTGCAACACCTTGATTTTTTTCCCTCTTGAACCAGGCCTTGGTTTTCTTGGCTGGGTGCTTTGGGTCGTTGTCTTGTTGGAAGATGAAATGATGACCCATCTTAAGATCCTTGATGGAGGAGTGGAGGTTCTTGGCCAAAATCTCCAGGTAGGCCGTGCTATCCATCTTCCCATGGATGCGGACCAGATGGCCAGGCCCCTTGGCTGAGAAACAGCCCCACAGCATGATGCTGCCACCACCATGCTTGACTGTAGGGATGGTATTCTTGGGGTCGTATGCAGTGCCATCCAGTCTCCAAACGTCACGTGTGTGGTTGGCACCAAAGATCTCGATCTTGGTCTTATCAGACCAGAGAACCTTGAACCAGTCTGTCTCAGAGTCCTCCAAGTGATCATGAGCAAACTGTAGTCGAGCCTTGACATGACGCTTTGAAAGTAAAGGTACCTTACGGGCTCGTCTGGAACGGAGACCATTGTGGTGAAGTACGTTACTTATGGTATTGACTGAAACCAATGTCCCCACTGCCATGAGATCTTCCCGGAGCTCCTTCCTTGTTGTCCTTGGGTTAGCCTTGACTCTTTGGACAAGCCTGGCCTCGGCACGGGTGGAAACTTTCAAAGGCTGTCCAGGCCGTGGAAAGCTAACTGTAGTTCCATAAGCCTTCCACTTCCGGATGATGCTCCCAACAGTGGAGACAGGTAGGCCCAACTCCTTGGAAAGGGTTTTGGACTCCTTGCCAGCCTTGTGACCCTCCACGATCTTGTCTCTGATGGCCTTGGAATGCTCATTTGTCTTTCCCATGTTGACCAAGTATGAGTGCTGTTCACAAGTTTGGGGAGGGTCTTAATTAGTATGACATAACTCACACCAAGAGCCATTAGATAATGAGCACCAGGCCTCCCTCAATACGGCAGGGTAGGTGCCAGCACTACTCATGACAGGAATAATGAACAGGAGAACAAGAGTAAAGTGCAAAAAATAGACAAAATTTATTGAATACACAACAAGACATAAAATTCATTAAAATAGAGCACTACCAGTATGTCCTGGGGATGCCAATATAGAATAGACCAGTGTAAATGGCCAAAACAGATCAAAGATACATGCAAGTCGCAGTCTATAGAAATGTGGCTACAGCTGGCCTAAGCAAATCACAAATATTGGGAACATACCCAATAACCAGGGAACTGTTAAATGGAAAATAAATAAAGGTCAAATCAAACCGTGATTGCCCACCATGTCAGGGTGGGGAATCATGGTGATATCACTGGCTGGGCTGCAAATAATCATAGAACAATAGCAGGGAATAAACATACCATAGCTATATAGCACAAGTGTGCCATTACGATGTATTCCCTTACCTAAAGTGCTGAAGTGCAAATTACACAAATGCCGGACAGCCAGGCGTAGACACAGACAGTTCCTATAGGGTAGGGAAGGGCATCCTCAGGTGTCAAAAGGTCTCCATCCAACGCGCGTTTCGCGGGGATAGCTTTTTCAAGGTGGAAAACCAAGGTAATAGCCCCATGACCTGCCTAGCGACTATATATACCCCTTCTCATCTGAACTCCAACAGCTGGGTGGCCGGAAGTGGCGTGACAACAGGACGTAATGTTGCTTGGCAACAGACTTCTGTCACCATTATGCCTCAAGGTGATTCCGAGTGCATATAATCTACAGGTCCGTGGCATATCTAGACTGATCCTGGTCAAAATGCTAGTAATTAAAGCAGGATACAGCAAGGATCCAATCTTGGCATGTATCGTTACAAGGGCGCACTTCCTGATGTAAACAACGGGAAGTCGTCAGCATAGAAGGAGGGTCCAATGACCGCTATGCATGCTGGTATATGGTAACTACAGACGCTGTTCCGGATCGTTGCCGGAAATCGTCATAGAAAAGGGGCGGGAAGGTCTCACGTATTCGCTGTAAACGTCAGTAACTAAGGACGCAATAAGCGTGCTGTGGTGAGTCAGGAAGTCGTCATAGGTCCTGGAGTTAGAACCACCCTATCACTAGGTGAGTGACGCACGGATCATCCAATAGTAATCCATGTACGGGCATATGGGGGTCATAACAGTAAGGGGGTAGACAGAGACAAA
This sequence comes from Anomaloglossus baeobatrachus, assembly GCF_048569485.1. Classification (NCBI taxonomy): domain Eukaryota; kingdom Metazoa; phylum Chordata; class Amphibia; order Anura; family Aromobatidae; genus Anomaloglossus; species Anomaloglossus baeobatrachus. The sequence continues at coordinate 140,521,096 of NC_134355.1, forward strand.
GTCATCATATGACCATTATAGACACATCCTATCCCACGGAGCCGCCTCTCCGTCCCCGGCTAGAACAAATACTAGAATAGAGCGCACATCCCTATCAAAGTAGTCCGTGCCGCATTGGGTAACCAAACTGGGCAAAGAAAAGTGCTGCTGTTTAGAAAATAGTGATGTAATGATCAAAAAATGCACATTATGAGCACTGAAAACGGAGAGAGAGGGGGGACGCGGTCCGTGTGCGGGCATGTGGGGATCATATCAATAAGGGAGTGAACAGAAGAAAATATCATCACATGATCATTATACACACGTCCATCCCACAGACCCGCCTCTCTATCCCCAACTGATGCAGACGCAAAAAATAGAGCGCGCATCCCTATCAAAATTGTCCATGCCACATTAGAAAACTAAACTAGGCAGAAAGAGGTGCTACTATTAGAGGATGGTAATATAATGATCAAGAATGCTCCTTATGAGCACTAGGAAAGAGGGAAAGAGAGAAATAGCCCTCGTCTCCCCAGGCTTCAGCACAATGTATAAACCCTCATACCGGTCCTTCGTCGGTTTTCACACCTGGTGGGAAGGCCCCACATGGCTAGTGGGGACGTGTCACCCCACAGTCATGCATCACCAATCCCAATCAGGAAGACCAAACCCAGGGAGGACCGTGAGGCACCACATCGCATCCTTGGTCCCGTCACCACAAGACCACCTGTTCCGAGGGACACGTATCTCCGGAAAAAGGATGTACATGTGTACAAGGCAAGGGCCAAGGAGTAACATGGGGGAATGGAAACAGATCGAAATAAAATAAAAAAGTTTGTTCCACATCACCAAATTATTAATAACCACAGATAGAGATGTCAAAAAAACACCAAAATTGCATGTCAAATGGAACCACATGGCAAAAGTGAGACAATAAGGACTACTCAGAAAATCACTTGGTGACATGCGACATAAGCTTCAATAGGACTTAAACATGCAAAAGGGGCCGCCGGAGTAGACGGATCCAGCTGTTCTCTCCGTGAGGTGGTGGTATTCCTCCACTTTTCCACATATCAGGTATCCGGCAGAGATCCAAACCATAGTTCAGCCAAACGGCACTCAGTCACCCACACCGCATGAAGGAGAAATATATCTAAGAGGTAACATATCAAAAGATGAAAGCAGGTCAGAGGTCATTACATAATTGGGCAAAAAATTGCCCCCGGTAGCAAAAATTAAAAACATATAAACAACACACAAACAAACAATAAACTTAAAAAAGGGGGAGATTGCAAAAAGAAAAAAAGAAAGAGAAACAAGACATAGCTGGAACAACGACTAGATATCAAATTATAAAAAGGAGACAAAGCTGATGTTCTCATTGAGCCCCTTGGGGGCCAGAGTGTCCAAAGTGGAGATCCATCGAGCCTCTACTGGCCTCGGCACGGGTGGAAACTTTCAAAGGCTGTCCAGGCCGTGGAAAGCTAACTGTAGTTCCATAAGCCTTCCACTTCCGGATGATGCTCCCAACAGTGGAGACAGGTAGGCCCAACTCCTTGGAAAGGGTTTTGGACTCCTTGTCAGCCTTGTGACCCTCCACGATCTTGTCTCTGATGGCCTTGGAATGCTCCTTTGTCTTTCCCATGTTGACCAAGTATGAGTGCTGTTCACAAGTTTGGGGAGGGTCTTAATTAGTCAGAAAAGGCTGGAAAAAGAGATAATTAATCCAAACATGTGAAGCTCATTGTTCTTTGTGCCTGAAATACTTCTTAATACTTTAGGGGAACCAAACAGAATTCTTGTGGTTTGAGGGGTTGAATAATAAATGACCTTCTCAATAAACTTTTCACAATTTAAAAAAAAAATAAAAAAAGAAATAACATTCTTTTTTGCTGCAGTGCATTTCACACTTCCAGGCTGATCTACAGTCCAAATGTCACAATGCCAAGTTAATTCCGAATGTGTAAACCTGCTAAATCTGCAGGGGGTTGAATACTACTTGTAGGCACTGTGTGTGTATATATATATATATATATATATATATATATATACACACACACATTATATATGTATATATATATTATATTGCAAATAACCTCTTCAAAGAGGAAGAAAACAGAAACTGTAGTGTAATCTATTGTAAGTGGAAATCCTAAAATAGCAGAATTGTCCCTTTAATGGGCCTTGTCACTTGACTTAAGATAAAAAGCCAAAATAGAAACTCTATCTGTAGACATGTGTTTTGGGACATTGTCCCTCATACTGTAACACATAGTCAACAGTTATTCACCACAGAGGCAGGATTCAAGACAACTCCTTGTTGGAAGGATATGGCATTAAATTGCATAATTTTAATCAGATATAGTTTATTTTTTTATTTTTTTTTTTGCCTGCAACCACCACTAGGAATAGCTCACTAAAGCTCATGCGTAGGTCACTGCTAGCTGTGTAAATGCATAATCAGCCAACTACAATTGGTGGCAACTCGTAACTTGTGAAACTTGGAAATATTTAAGAAGTACATAGAGCATCTTTAATGGTTAAAAAAGCCTTTATTCATCCAAAAATATAAAGTTAAAAAGGCTACTTGACTTTAAAATCACATCACAGTGTGTAGGTCCAGTTTGGACTACGCGTTTTGGCGCTACAATGCGCCTTTCTGGGGGACACTACATCATTTTTTTAATTTTTTTATTTATTATCAATACAGTAAACTATATACGCAAAGGCACTACATTAATATAATAGATATCTATGTGCCTAACTGGCCACCATAACTAGCTAAATCGGAGGTTGTCATTTGACCTCAGGTTGTCATGGCAAGGATTGTGACCATATGATCTCATCTCGGAGGTCCCGACCGAGTGGGAGGCGCCAGCTGTGGCTTTGACAGCCGGAGTTCGGCTATCACTTAAGCTGAGCTCCCAGCGATGATAGCGCAAGTGCTCCTGTGCTTGCATGATCAGCAGGATGCAGCTGTTGAACTCACTGCAAAATAGGACGTACTGGTACATCCAATGTTGAGATGGAGCTAAGCATGGAACATTTGTTGATGTACTTAGGATATAAAGTAAGCACACCTATTATTGGAATATTACAGTATGTATGATTTCTTTCTATTCCTTCTTAGGCAACTTAATATAATTTGCTACTGATGTGCTAATAGGAATCAAATAAGTGGCTTAACTAAGAATATAAACGACTAAATGTCATTATTAATGGTACAATCAGCATACTTTTAATTTATCCCTGTTAAACCAAGACATGAGCAAAAAGAAAAAAATATTCATGTGATTATTTTATGTGTCTTTAATTCTAATGAATACTGTTGAAGGGTCTTGAAATGCATCATGATGTGTGTGTTTTTCATGAGTGACAATATATTTTTCTTGCATTATTAATTCTCAGTTTAAGATTAATTGGGCTTTAGTAAATCATTCAGTTGAGTAGCCTATAAGAACAATGCATTATATGACAGTCTGATTAAACATGTTTTATTCAGGATGACATTGTAATTAAATGCAGGGTAATTCAGAATAGAATTTCAATGAATATCTAACTACGTCTTATTATAAGCGATGTGAGTGAAAGATTCTGATTTCAATTTTACTGTGTTCTGGAGCATTGTTGCAACTTAATTTATTCATTTAATATCATATTTCAAGATTTAACTTTTCTTTTTCTTCAAATAAATAGGAGCTTAGCTGAGTTCAAGACATTGACCACTGCCCTGTGAACAGAGCCATGCTGTTTTGGTTCTGGTCACTGTTTACAGCCGGAGGTGAAAACAGTTATTCAGTAAAATATGTAAAAATGTGTGGGGTAAAAATGAAGACCTATCATAAGGCTGTTTTAGTTCCTCATAACATACCTTCACAATATTACCCTGGTGGTTTTATTGGTATGGTTTATATACAGTCATTTGAAAAAGCATTTGCCCCTTCCTGATTTCTTATTCTTTTGCATTTTTTATCACACAAATGTTTCAAATCACCAAATTTATATTTTAGATAAAGATAACACAAGTAAACACAAAATGCAGTTTATAAATGAAGTTTGTTATTGTTAATAGAAAATTAAATTCGAACCTACAGGCATGGCTGGCATCAGCACCCGGTGCACCTGGACAAGTGATGGAGCCCAGGACCGCCGAGGGGGCCTACTTGCAGATGGCAGGGAGGCGTACTGCCAATGGTGGCAGGCCACGCAGGCGCTTTGGAGCCCGTGAGTCAGAGAAGCCTGGTACCAGTGCTGCACTGCCTCCCACCCCCATCCTGGGGCCCTCCCCACTGAGGATCGCACTTTCAATTGTATCGGCTTCGCAGATGCCGATACAATTGAAAGCATGATGACAGAGGGAGTGGCAGGCTCTCTCTCATCATTCTCCTGCAGCGTTTGTCTGCGCTCTGCCTCTGACAGCTCAGTACAGCGGCGCACGATGACGTTATTACTGTGTGCGCCTGTGGGCTGAGTTGTCAGAGCAGCAGAACAGTGGACACACTAAGGAGACTGGAGTAGCGGAGTAACGAGGAGATGTGAGTACGTATTAATCACAGTGGCCAGACAACTATAGGGCTGCATTAAACTATATAGGGGCTGCATAATGCTGCCACTTGGAGGCTACAAAATGCTTCCACATAGGGGCTTCGTAATGCTGCCACATGGGGGCTTCATAATGCTGCCTATCTCATGGGAGCTGCATAATGCTACTACATGGAGGCTGCATAATGCTGCTACATGGGGGTGCAGTATATTATTTGGAGGAATATTTGGTGCTATATTCTATAGGGAGGACTATGGGGGCTGCATAACATTATATAGAGGAATATGCGGGTGCATTTTATGGAGTAATATGAGGCGGCATTAAATTATGTGAAGCAATATGGGTGCGTTATGTTATATGGAGGAATGTGAGGGCTGCATACTTCTATACAACTCCAGAGCTGTATTTCCCCTCCACCCCAGTGTTGTGTACCCCCAGAGCTTTATGTCCCTTCCACCCTAGTGCTGTATACACCCCAGAGCTGTATGTCTCCCTCCACCCCAGTGCTGTATACCACTCAGAGCTGTATCCCCCCAACCCTCTGGAGCTGTATGCCCTTCCATTGCTGTATGCCCCCTCCTCAATAATGTGTATGCCCACCAGTAATGTGTATCTCTCCAGCCTCTCCTGTGATGTATATACAGCAGTGTCAGTGTATCCTGTGTATAGCCATGTCTGTTAGTCACGGCTGCCAATCAGCGCAGCACAGCCACATGCCTTAGAGGAGCTGGATGGACACAAACGGGGGAGGTGAGTGAGGCTGTTGCTAGCTTTCACATATTAAAAATATCTCTAATGTGTCTGTATATGTGTATTTATGATGTGTGTCTATATATGTCAGTGTATATGACTGTGTATGGATTTGCCTGTTTATGTGTTTTTATGAATTTCTTTTTAAATATGTATATGTACAGTACGTATACCTGTATGTGTACGTATCTGTGTATATGTGTGTCCGCTTGTGCATGGGGCCTGTGGAGACACAGGGGTCAGTGGGTGCTCTCGTCTGCTGACCCGGCCGCCTTTAGAAAGACAGCATGGCCCAGGGCTCATCCCAACTGAACGCCCGACCTCCTTAACCGTGGGCAGAACACTACTCAGACAACACAGGATGAGGAAATCACAATATTAATACTTTATTGGATCCTCAAACAATTAACGGCATATGGCACATAACCAGTAAAACCACAGAATGTAAACTGCAACAGTTTCTCGCCCTTCCGCTGGCTCACCAGGGATTAGAATGTCTGTGCCTCAGAGCTTCCAGGGCTATTTACGCCAAACCAGCAGCACCCTGCTTTCAGCGGGCACCCACCGAGAATGGAATAACGCCAGATTTAGGAAGCTGGCTGAGGGCCGCAAAGCTTTTAGTCAGGTGACGGGATTGTCCCAAGCTGGATTCCTTCCTTAGGTAGACTTTGATAGCCAAGCCAAATCCTTGCTTTCGATGCTGAAGTCCAAGTAGTATTATAATCCAGGTTCGGTTATTGACTTGCCAATCAATCTGCAGATCCTAGATTGGTGTCATGTAGCCAGAGTCTAGCCGGGAAATCGACAGTCCTCCTTCTTATACCCCTGAGCTCTTCATTCAGACCATTAGGGTCTTCACGATTGGTGGATAAAGCTGGTCTCTTATTCACTAGATTTCAAGCCGTATACAAAATATCCCTAGTTGTAATGGTCTCTGGCACAAAGTAGAGGCAGCTAAGTTACATCGCATCTAGCAATACACATATTAATAAAATGGGAGGTTCACATAATTGATTTGTCTGGGTATCTGACCTTCACTGGCCTGTGTTTTCTTGGCCCCGAAGTGACCTACTTGCTGGAAGTGTGGGACCAAGCTATCATCTCCACTTGCTGCTCAGGAGGCACATAGGTCTTTCCGGGGAGTACCTGGTCAAGAGACACAGGAGAGACCGCCCTCAGGCTGTCAGGGGGTACAATGAGGCGAGGCTCCTCCTTCTCATCCTCCGTGTACACGGACCTAGAAAGCGCATCCACCCGAGCATTTTTCTCTCCCAATAAGAAATGTAGGACAAAGTCAAATTGGGGGAAGAAGAGGGACCACCTAGCTTGTCTGGAGTTCAAACGCTGGGTGGACTGCAGATATAACAGATTCTTATGGTCCGTGTAAACCAAGAAAGGGTGGTTAGCTCTCTCAAGTAGGTGCCTCCGCTCTGAGAATGCCAGTTTCATGGCCAGCAGCTCACAATCTCCAATGAAGTACTTCTCGGTGTGGGAAAACGTCTTTGAGAAGAAAAAACAAAGACGTTTTTGCCCCTGGGTTCCTTTTAGTAAAGGACCACCCCTGCACCTATTTTCGAATCATCCACTTCTAAGATGAAGGGCTTCACCACATCCGGATGGTAGAGTATGGGAGTACCTGAGAAGTGGGCTTTGAGGGAGGTGAAGGAGTTAGAGGTCTCCTTCGTCCAAGCCTTGGGTTCGTACCCTTCTTGGTCAGGACTACTTGGGGCGCAACTAAGGTGCCAAAGTGGGGTATGAACTGGCAATAGTAGCTCACAAACCCCAGGAAATGCTGTACCGTCTTCAGCAACCGGGGTTCGGACCAGTTCATGATAGCCTTCACCTGCACAGGATCCATAGCCAATCCTGAGCTGGAGATGATATAACCCAGGAAAGGTATGGACTCTTGCTCGAAAATGCACTTTTCCAACTTAGCAGAGAGTCCATTTTCGAGCACCTAACCTAGTACCCATGCCACATCCTCTTGGTGAGTCGCTTTATCTGGAGAAACAATGACAATATCATCCAGAAAAACGACTGCCAAGGACTGGAGCAGATCATGGAAGACATCATTCACAATGTCTTGGAAAACTGCAGGGGCATTACATAGTCCGAAGGGCATGACGAGGTACTCATAAAAACCGTCCTTGGTGTTAAAGGCGGTCTTCCACTCATCACCCATTTAGATACTGAAGAGATTGTAAGCCCCCCGTAAATCCAACTTCGTGAAGATCCTAGTCCCCTGCAATCAGTCGAATAGCTCCGAAATTAAGGAGAGAGGATACTTGTTTTTAATAGTAATCGCATTCAATCCCCTAAAGTTTACATATGGCCGGATGTCGCCTTCCTTCTTCTGGGCGAAAAAAAACCCCCACACCAGCCAGAGATGTGGACTTTCGTATGAACCCCCACTGCAGATTATGCCTGATATACTGATGTCTTGTGTGATAGTGGCCGTAACCTTGTGATGGCTCTGAAGCTTGGAAGCTCACATGTTCCATGCCTGGTGCATGTGCTCAACTTTTGAATGTTTTATTGTCAGTCTGTAAAAGAGGAGTAAGGTAATAAACCTTGCCTATATGCATAATCTACTCCCAAACTATCCTCCTCCTGTAGCTATCCCTACAGTGAATGATTGTAATAGTGGTTTTGCTCCAAGAAAGGACAGTAATTAGCCCTGACAAGGATTTTTTGTTTTAGGCTGCTGCAGCAGTATATACTGTATAAATATATGCTATAGAAGGGACTGTATGGCAATAAACCCTGACTATATGAATGATCTAATCAAAGCTCTCCCTCCTCCAGCCACTATCTCTACACTCAATGCAGATAATAGTGGTTTTAATAAAATAAAGTACAGTAATTAGCCCTGAAAAGGGCAATTTTTATGTTTTAGGTTGAAGCAGCTGTATAGTGGGACTGTAAAGCAATAAACCCTGCCTATATGTCTGCTCTAATTTAAGCTCTCTCTCCTGCAGCAGCTCTCTCTACACTCAATGCAGATAACAGTAGTTTTAAGGTACCGTCACTCTAAGCAACATCGCTAGCAACATCGCTGCTGAGGCACAACTTGCTAGCGATGTTGCTGTGTGTGACATCCAGCAACAACCTGGCCCTTGCTGTGAGGTCGTTGGTTGTTGCTGAATGTCCTGGACCATTTTTTAGTTGTTGCTCTCCCGCTGTGAAGCACACATCGCTGTGTGTGACAGCGACAGAGCAACAACTAAATGTGCAGGCAGCAGGAGCCGGCTTCTGCGGACGCTGGTAACCACTGTAAACATCGGGTAACCAAGGAGCCCTTCCCTTGGTTACCCGATATTTACCTTTGTTACCGGTGTCCGCCGCTCTCAGCTGTCAGTGCCGGCTCCTGCTCCCTGCACACATAGCTGGAGTACACATCGGGTAATTAATTAGTGGCTAGGAGTGCAGGGAACAGGAGCCGGCACTGACAACTGAGAGCGGCGGACGCTGGTAACGAAGGTAAATATTAGGTAACCAAGTGAAGGGCTTCTTGGTTACTCGATGTTTACCGTGGTTACCAGCGTCCACAGAAGCTGGCTCCCTGCTCCCTGCACACGTAGCTGGAGTACACATCGGGTAATTAACCCGATGTGTACTGTGGCTAGGTGTGCAGGGAGCCAGCGCTAAGCAATGTGCGCTGGTAACTAAGGTAAATATCGGGTTGGTTACCCGATATTTACCTTAGTTACCAAGCACAGCATGCTTCCACATGGAGCGACACTCTAGCGATCCCTGCCAGGTCAGGTTGCTGGTGGGATGGCTGGAGCGTCGCTAAGTGTGACATCTCACCAGCGACCTCCTAGCAACTTACCAGCGATCCCTATCAGGTTGTATCATTGTTGGGATCACTGGTAAGTTGTTTAGTGTGACTGGGCCTTTACTAGAATTAAGGACAGTAATTGGACTTGAAAAGGACTTTTAGTTTTAGATTTCAGCAGCAGTATAAGGCTATGTGCACACGCTGCGTTTTTTTGACGCTGCGTTTTTGTGCGTTTTTGGCCGCTAAAAACGCACAAAAACGCACCTGCGTCGAAAAAACGCGGCAAAAAACGCACGCGTTTTGCCGCAATTTGGTGCGTTTTTTTGCTGCGTTTTGCTGCGTTTTTGCTCACTGCGTTTTTTATCAGTGAACAAAAAAAAAAAGGTCTGATGTCATTTCCTTCTTCAATGTGTTCTTCATTCTCCACTAGTGTATGCAGAAGAGCAGACAGCTGCAGAACTACAAGGCTCAGCATCCTCGATCCAATAGTGTATGCAGGACAGCAGACAGCAGCTGTCGAACTACAAGGCTCAGCATCCTCCATCCAATAGTGTATGCAGGAGAGCAGACAGCAGCTGTCGAACTACAAGGCTCAGCATCCTCCTTCCAGGACTGTATGCAGGATTTCTTTGCCCCCCCAAAAAAAAAAAATGACGTGGGCTTCGCCATATTTTTGTATGCTAGCCGGGTACAGCAGGCAGGTACGGGCTGCCCCCAACCCCCAGCTGCCTATTTGTAACCGGCTGGGAACCAAAAATATAGGGAAGCCCTTTTTTTTTAAATTATTTCATGAAATAATTTAAAAAAAAAAATGACGTGAGCTTCGCCCCATTTTTGAGTCCAGCCGGGTACAACTAGGCAGCTGGGGATTGGAATCCACAGTGCAGGGTGCCCATGCTTTCTGGGCACCCCCGCTGTGAATTGCAGTCCCGCAGCCACCCCAGAAAATGGCGCTTTCATAGAAGCGCCATCTTCTGGCGCTGTATCCAACTCTTCCGGCTGCCCTGATGCCGGGTGGCTAGCCAGGTAATAATGGAGTTAGGGCTAGCTGTATATTATCAGCTAGCCCTAAGCCCGAAATTCATGGTGTCACGCCAATATTAGACATGGCCACCATGAATTTCTAGTAAAGATAAAAAAAAAACACAACACAGAAAAATATTTTTATTAGAAATAAAACACAACACAATTAGTGACTCCATCTTTATTGAAATAAACCCCCCTCCGCAGTAATCCTGGGTCAAGGGTCCCGCGCCGTCCAATCAGGATCCAATATCCAATATAGATCTTTTTGGCAATGCAAAGCAGCAGCTTGTTTACAGACAGCGCAATGAAACTTATAAGGAAAAGAGTACCCTACCAACAGTTAAGCATGGTGGAGGATCCATAATGCTTTGGGGTTGTTTTGCTGTGTCTTATGCTGGAGGCCTTATTGACCGTATCACAGGAATCATAAAATCACAGAATTATCAAGAGATTTTAGAACGAAATATCCTACCCAGTGTAAGAAATCTTGGTTTGAGTCGAAGATCATGGGTCAGCCATCAAGACAAGAACCCAAAGCACACATCCAAAAGTACACAGGAAGGGTTGTAAAATAAAAAAATGGACTGTTTTAAAATGGCCAGCAATGAGTCCTGACCTCAATCCCATTGAAAATCTTTGGGATAAGCCCCCAAAAATGAATAGGAATAGTTCTGAAGTGCCAGCAATGAGTCCAGATCTAAATCCCATGGAACACCTGGGTAGAGATCCTAATATTTTGAGAGAAGGCCTGCTTCAAATATGAGAAACTTGGACCAGTTTGTAAAAGAAGGGTGTTCCAAAATTCTAGGTAAGAGGTGTAAGAAGCTTATTGATGGTTAAAGGTAGCAACTAGTTGTTATTTATTCCAAAGGATGCACAACCAAAAATTAAATTGAGGGTGCCAACAATCTTGTCAGGCTCATTTTGTTTTTTTTGTGTGAAATTATGTTGAATTTGCTTTTTTTTGTGGTGTTCCAAAGTATACTAAAGAAGTAAACATCTATATAACAAACCATGCAATTGGAAAAATTTTGTGAGAAATACTTCATTGTCTGGAATGATTTCAAGTGTGCCAACACTTTCCACCATAGCTGTATATTTGGAATGGAAGCAGCATGTCAATGGATATCAGTGAAAAAAATGTATTCTCACAGATACTGTACATGCGACGTATAAATCCTCCTTTGAAGTCTTTCTCCAGGACTGCATGAGAAAGGCTTCATATGAAGTGCTGATACACTGCATGTATCTATTTTAACCCTTCAACAGGGATCTGGACTTACATAGGAACCCCAAGGCTGGAGCCTCAGAGTTGGCTGCTTTTCAGTGGTGTAGGCTGAAAGAAATGGTCAGGTAGCTGGGTCACAACCAGGAGAGCAGAAAAAGTACAACAATTGTCAGGGAAGACAATGGTCAGAAACAGGAAAATCTAGGTGAAAACCATAACTGAAATTCAGAGTGTGAGAACCAGGCAAACAGAACTAAATCTGGCAGCTTAAAGTAAGAATTTTGGACATTTTCTAGACAGTGGTGCTGTTCAATTTGCCTAAATAGGTAGCTGAATATTCCAGCTGAAAGCACATACATCCATGCTACCAGACTAGATGGTGCCAGCCACCCTAGTGAATGACTTTACAAAGCTACCACCATTTAGAACTTCTCGTTCCAATATTTTCCAGTCATCAGCACTTCCACCAGAATCCATATGGCGATGCCTGTCGAAAGGTGCACTGCAGAAGCCTCAGGATTAGACGCAAAATGAGATTTCACAGTATATTAATAATACCCAAATGAGCCCAAAGAGTAATAAAGTCCCCTAATTGACGTTATATAGTAATTATTTACCTCAATTATACACATAAACAAATAATAATGTGCATTCTAGCTCCCTAGCTCCTATATAGTAATACTGTCTTCCAATTGTCCCCATACACTAATAACGTCCACCATACAGACCTAAATATTGTAATTTTGTACTCTTAAAATTAAAAAAAATCTTATCACCTGTCCCACCTCCCATGACATGCAGCGTCCTATTTCTCCTCATATCTGATAGAGGAGAGCGGAGAAGCGCAAACAGTGATGTAGTGACTTTTGACTGTGTGTACTGTCACTTTTTTGCATGTGTAAAGAGCCTGCACATTGCAAAATATTTATAGGCCAGCATTGTGGAGAAGAATTCCCATACCCAAGATACATGCATGACCACAACCAGTAATTTCAGGCACTACCAGGCACCACCTGTTCCCGAGCGGACAGCAAAAGAAGCATATGTTCACCCAGCCGCATCTAATCTGACAAATGCTGACTGTTCATCTCATCTGATAAAGCAAATGGAAGTAGCTGTTGTTCTAAAATATATTCCTTATCCCAAGAGTGCAGTGGCATAGGGAACTAAAGGGCAAAAAAGGTAATGGTATCATTTATGGAATCATCAAGAATGATGTTTTATGTGTTAGTCATGAAGAATTGTGTACTGCAGTGAGATAGTTTTCCTGCCATGCATCAATGCCAGAAATATTACTACAGTCATGGACTGGAATGCATTTTTAATGTAGTTTACACCATTTATGTGGCAACAATTGTCATGAATTATTTGGTCATGCTTGGGCAAACGATTACACTCAAGCTTCATCCATTTTCTAAAAGTTAGCGTAACTGACCATCAATAGTGTAATAATACTATAAATAAAACACACAACTTCATGTAATGTAAAAAGTTTGCAACAATTCAAGGTTTTTTTATGCCAGAATTCTAGTGAAAAAAACAGTATTTAATTAGATCCTAACTATTTTGGTAGTAGATAAACCACAGAACACTGACTCAAACTAATGCTCTAAGGGGTAAGGTTTCTCCTTGTGGTGAGTGATATGCGAGGTCTGGCATGCCAGTATGAGGAGACTTAGGGGTACTTCACACACAGCGAGATCGCTACTGAGATCGCTGCTGAGTCACGTTTTTTGTGACCTTATTAGCGATCTCGCTGTGTGTGACACTGAGCAGCGATCTGGCCCCTGCTGTGAGATCGCTGCTCGTTACACACAGCCCTGGTTCGTTTTTTTATTGTTGCTCTCCCGCTGATAAGCACACATCGCTGTGTGTGACAGCGAGAGAGCAACAATCCTGATTGTGCAGGGACCAGGAGCCGGCATCTGACAGCTTGCATTAAGCTGTAACCAAGGTAAACATCGGGTAACCAAGGTGGTTACCCGATATTTACCTTCAATACCAGACTCCGCAGCTCTCACACTGCCAGTGCCGCCTCCTGCTTCCTGCACACGCTAAGCTAAGCGGTGTGCACTGGTAACTAAGGTAAACATCGGGTAACCATACCCAATGTTTACCTTAGTTACCAGTGTCCGCAGCTTCCAGACGCCGGCTCCGTGCAAGCGCAGCGTCGCTTGCACGTCGCTGCTGGCTGGGGGCTGGTCACTGGTCGCTGGTGAGATCTGCCTGTTTGACAGCTCACCAGCGACCATGTAGCGATGCAGCAGCGATCCTGACCAGGTCAGATCACTGGTTGGATCGCTGCTGCATCGCTAAAGTGTGAAGGTACCCTTAAACACCTGCAATGCTCCTTTGGGTGTCATGGCTCATGTTTCAAACTCACGAGCCTATGTTGTGTTGTTTCTTTCTTTCTCTCCTGAGCCACAGTAGTTGTTTCTTTCCGGATTCCTATTATCTGTTGTCCTCGTTTCATTCCTCTTCACACAACAGATGTTTTTATTTGTTAATTGAATCTTTCCTATCACCTTTTGGGTACAGCTTTTTAAACCATACCTTGGCTGATCTTTGCTGCTGGTGATATTCTTTGAGGATTTAACTTGGAGTTACAGCCATACTGCTGGTATATTTCTGCCATTCAAGTAGAGATCAGCTTAGTTGTTTATCTCTGCTCTTTCTTCTGCCCATCATACTCCTTTCTGCTTTCTTTAGCTAGGAAGTAGGAGTCATTTCTAGCAGTAGACCTTTGCTTTTTTATTTTTTTCATGATTTTATGTTTTCTCACTCAGGGATCCTTTCTATCTCTGCACGTTTTCCTGATTCAGGGTTATAGTGTTATCGCACTTTCCCCTGTTTTCCAAAGAAATACGAGGAACATTTGATGGTCAATTAGAAAGCAAGGTCCAAGTTATCGTCTCCTAACCCTGTCATTAGTAAACTTAGTCTGTACAGGAACTGATGAGTCAGTTGTGTTTGTTCTGAGATAGGCCCTATTTTCCCATGTGAGTTGCTAAGAAATCATTACACTGAGATATTAAATAATCAAATTGTCTCTTCCGAAAGTAGGCAGACTTGAACCCTAATGCCACCTATTGGAAGTAGCAATCCCAAAAGTCAATATCAACCCTTTGTTGAACCTTGCTATGTGGTTTAGGATAAAAAGCCAAACCAGAATCTTAATTGCAAGCATGATGTTTTGGGGTATTGTCTCTTTTCAGTGCAAGGTATTAGATCTGATTTGGCTAGGTGAAAGGCTATGATAGATATCTAAGGAGTAAGGTTTCTTGTGGGGAGTGATATGCAAGGTCTGGATTGCCAGTAAGAGGAGACTTACATTCCTGCAATGCTCCTCTAGGAAATGAAATATGCAAATTTATTCTTCAGAGAGGAAAACTTGATCTCTAGTGCCACCCATTGAAAGTAGCAATCCTAAAACTCAATTTTGACCCTTTAACAAGCATTGCCTTATGACTTAGGATTCAAAGCCAAACCAGAATCTCAATTTTCAAACACAGTGCTTATCGGTATTGCCCCTCATCAGTGCAAAGTATGAGATCTGATTTGACTAGGTGAGAGGATAGGTAAGACTGGGTTCTATGGGAAAGGTTTTTTCGTTTTTAACAGTGACATGCCAGGTGAGCAATGCCAGTATATGGAGATTTAAATGCCTGCAATGCTCCTCTGAGAAATTTAATATATCATAATACGCAGGCAAAACCCCAAAATATAGTTTGTGCAAATTGAAATTCTGTTTTGTTTTTATCCTAAGTCATAAGGCAAGGCTCGTTAAAAAGTCAATATTGACTTTCAGGATTGCAACTTCCAATACAAGGCACTAGAGTTCAAGTCTTCTTCCTGTCTGAAGAGACAATCTGCATATCAAACTAATGGTGTCACTATCAGAGATAATATCATCCTGCTGTCATGTGTAATATGTTTCAAAATGTTTTTCACTTACAGAACTCCACACTAGTATACTTGCTGATGCCAGAGACAAGGAAGGTCAATTACGACCTGTGTTGTGTTTCACAGATATACGGCTTAGACAAGCGGTGCCAGTGATGGTGCTGCTGCTTTCTGATATGCACATTGTTATTCCAAGAAGCCGAGTTTTTTGTATTGTTTTTGTTGTTGTTTTATTACTTTAACATTATCCCAATGATTGCAATTTTTTTAAACATAACTTTTTGCTACACAATAAATAACTTTTGTCATTGCTTTTGACACCAATTGCCCCCTTCCATAAGAGGACTAATCAAGAAATGCTAGGTTCACTTTCATATTGTAGCCGGGCCTTTTGAGGTGTCTGTCCAGTGGAATGCACTTGAATAGTGCTGGGCAGCAGTGCTGATCTAATAGTATGGGTGTCACTAATAGGCTGTAAGTCAGACACTTTGCATCACACATACATGTGTGACTGGCTCCCTATGTAAACCTCATTAATGTGCATGTTTAATACCAGCAACCACCTCTTCCATGATATGGTAGGCTGTGAGTTATCTCATCTGCATTCTGCACCTGTGTTACCCCCATCTTTATCATAATTGGGTTCCTGCTGCATCCTGCTAGTGCACTTGCTGTTTGGCCCTCTTTGGGTAATGGCTGGTTTTGGAGAGGTTTTTTTTAGTTTTTTTTAACTTATGTCCTACTCTGTGAATTATTTTTAATGTAGTGTAAGGACCCATAAGCATGGGGACCCTTGACATTGGGTTACAAGCTTATGTATTGGCCAAAATATGGACTAATACCTCACTTTATTATCCTTTTATATCATTATTATTATTATTATTATTATTATATTGCCCATTTTTTTTGCAGGATGCAGCCAGGCCCTTTGGGGTGTCTATCCTGTTGGATGCATTTTTGTAGTGCTGAGCAGCCCTCCTGATAGGTGTCATTGTGGCGCCCCTGACCTGGTCAGGCACCACTGAGTACTGCACCCATGCTGGGGACAGTACAATACAGGTAATCCAGAAGGCTGACTGGGGTGTGGAACACAGGCGCATAGTGATCAGGTCTCACACATGTACCCATGAGAGGACCCCTGGGGATCCCAGGAGGGGGCAAGCCTTCACCTTCACTGGAATAGTGGAGGGGGTAGAGCCTCCATCTCCTCTCAAGGGGTGTGGTAGAGAGTCTGGTTGCTAGGTGGCGTAGGCAAGAACAGGAGAGGAGGGGCAGTGAGTCAGTTAGAGCAGAACTCCATAGGGCTCAGTGAGGAGCAGACCTGTGGGGCTGTTGCTGTCTAACAGCGCCCGCGCAGTGGCTACAGACGGGGGAGAACGGTCAACTAGGAGTGCTGCCTGAAAGCCAGCTTCAGCTAGGGAGTGCACGGAGTGGGAAGTAAGGAGACTGCTAGAGAGCACCAGGCCCAACCGGGCGGCAGATCCCGAAGCGGGGATAGATTCAACTTTCTTCTGCTAAACCTGCCGGTGTGGGGCTCTTAAAGCCCACACCACAACACCACAAAAGCCGCAGCCACGTAACCGCAGTGAGGGCCCATAGGTCATAGGAGGCAAGAGGCTGGAGTGGCCTGGTCCGGGGAACAAGCATACGGCGAACGAAGGGGAGAGAGGCTGCAGCATCTTCCCTGGGCGACCCCCATAGGGACTAAAAGTCGGGGTCACCCCAAACCACCAAGGGCTAAGGAAGGCGAGTCAGTAGTCACCCTCATAAAGTCAGCCTGAAGGATACCTGGTTCCCACCTGGTTCATCTCAGCTACGCCCGGGTTACTCACCCTGCCACCTGAAGTGAGTAAAAACCCTGAAAGACATCCTGCCTGTGTGGTCATTCTGCGACTTGTGGTACTACAAACCTACACAGGGCCCTGGGGCTTGCCTCACTCTCAGGAGGCTACTACATCTAACTGCACACACCATCAGCCCCAGGCGACCCTCAACCTGCAGTGGCGGTCCCTACTGGCCGCAATACTGAGAGTGGCGTCACGATCAAAACAGAAGATTTCCTACCAGTGACGGAGATCCAGCAACGTGGAGTCCCTGAAGGTAACGCACCGATACCGACACAACACCTGTGGGGTTTCACATCTGGCGTCACGAACAGGATAAGGACTAGACCTGTTCAGACAGGTGACCATGTGCCTGGGCGGTCCGCTTGAAAAATTGGAAGCGCCGCCATATTGCCACCATGAAAAGCGCGCTGAAAAACAACAGCAGCCCGCGCTGGAAGAAGTTACCGCCCACGAAGAGGTGTGGCTACCCAGAGATCCTCTGCAGAGTTCTGACCTTGCCGGCTGTGAGAGCGGAAGCGTCGAGAAACGGCGAGAGAGAAGGGAAGCCACAAACCTGCTGCTGCGGAGAGCAGAAATGGAGTCCAGACGCGGATACCCAGAACCAGGCACTGCTGCCTGGTGGTGCCGGGAGCTTGCCATCTTCTGCGACCGGCTGGAGGCCGGGATCGTGCGACGGCTCAGAGAAGAACGCACGGAGCTCCTGGAAATGGCTGCGGCGGTGCGGACCTATGAGGAGGGAGCAGCGCGGAGCCTGCCGGATCGAGCGGCGACGACGATTCAGACCCCGATGGGTGAGTCCGGTGTTGCCCCGGCTAGAACAAGAGCCCCGACCCTAGCTGCTGCGACCGCGGTCCCAGAGGAGGCGCCCGATGCGGCGACGCTGAGTGAGGCCGCAGCCACGCTAGGTGCGGCCCGCCAAGCCCAGGCCGCTGCAGCGATGCCCCGCCTGTCCCGCCGGGCTCCGACCACCACGGCAGTGCTCATCCGTGCTGCAGGTGTGACGCTGACCCAGGCTGCCACCCTGCTGAACCCGGTCCGCCAAGACCCCAACGCAGCAGCGACGCTCGTCCGCGCCGCAAGTGATATGCTGAACCAGGCCGCAGCCCCGCCGGGTGCGGCCCGCCAAGCTCCGATCACTGCCGCGACGCCCGACTCAGCCTGCACGGGCCCCATCGAGGCTGCGACGCCAAGTGAGACCGCGGCTGCAGTGTCCAGTCCGGCCCGCCAGGAACCGGCCGCGACAGAAACGCCAATTCAGGCCGCCGCCATACAGGGCGCGGCCCGCCAAGACCAGGCCGCCGCCATACCAGGCGCGGCCCGCCAAGAAGAGAAGACTACCTCATCATTTTCCCCGGCCTGCAAGGCCAGAGCAGACACCGCTCCCCAGTCCAGAGAGGTCCCTGCTAGGAAGACCCTGATAGGAGAGGACCCTGAATACTGGAAGCTGAAGGCTGACCTAGAGGCCCAGTTTCCACAAGAGATGGTGGATCGGTATTTGCTCCCTCCGTATACCCCCAAGGAGATTCCGGCAACCCCTGCAGCCGCGCCAGAGAGTCCACCGCCCAGACCAGCTGAAGAAAGCCCATCCCCAGCACTGCCACCAAAGGAGTGCAGCGAAGAACTAAGGGGGAGAGGAGGCCAGGAAGCTGAGGAGCTGACTCCGACGCCAACCGCAGCAGACCCCTACCCAGAGCCGGAGATGCTGCCCTATTCCCGCTGGGAGGAGGAAGACTTGACACCGTCTGCAGACGAAGATCAGCCCAAAGACCTCACCTGGGAGCCTGCAAGCATGAATCCAGCCCGCAAGACACGGCGCAGCAGAACACAGGTTGCTCCAGCACCACAATCCCCAGAGCAGAGAGAGGTCACAGCCAGAGACCTGGAGGAGAAAAGGTGCCTAAGAAGGTCCAAAGCCCAGGCTAGAGGACCCCTTTACAGAGGGATAGTAGAGGACTTCAACCTGAAAAGCGGATACGGCTTCATTGTCGTGAAAGGAATAAAAGAGGGCATATTTGTAAATCGAAGAGATGTTCAAGCCCACCTGCCCAGAGGACATTCAGGCAGAAATTTGAAAATTGGGGACTTAGTACAGTTCACCTTGCATCAAGGAGAAAGGGGCTACTATGCCTTAGACGTAGCGCTATGTCCCAGCAAACCTTACAGCCATCCCATGCTACAAGAAAGACAAGAAAGACAAGAAAGACAAGAAAGACAAGAAAGACAAGAAAGACAAGAAAGAAAAGACAGAGATACAGAAACAGATGCAGAAAAAGAAACAGATGAAGACCAAGAAAGGAAAGATAAAGAACCTACAGATGAAACAACCACGGACGACGAAGGAGAGCAAGAAAGTCACAGGTGCCAGTGCCCAACGTGCCCACGCCCTAGTGAAAAAGAGGAGTAAAGTAAAGGAAAGAAAGAAGTTTTGACCAGTTGAAGTTTTGAAAAGTTTTGTTTGCAACGTTTAAGAAATGCGCCCACAAAAACTATTGTGAGAAATAAACTTTAAGGCTATGAACTTGCTATAGCCACAAACTCTCGCAGTGTAAATAGTTACACCAGTGGCACCACCACCAGGGCCAGCCTGTTTAGGGGCTTGGCTCGTCTGCAACCAGGGGGGCCCGTCCGTAGAAAAGGGCCTTGGCTCACCTGCGACCAGAGAGCACGCCTGTTTATGGGGCCTTGGCTCACCACCACAAAGAGGGTACCTGGTCAGCACCAACTGTGGAGGCCGCCTCTGCATCCTGCCAGAAGAGGCTGACGGCGCGGATCCACCAGGCCAGGTATACCCTGAAACCACCAGCCCATGAAAGCCGCCTCTACATCCTGCCAGAAGTGGCTGAAGTCGCGGCCAACGGGAGAGGAAGATTGGAGGAAAGGTCTGGGGAAGTAGATGGCCCAGACCTGGTTACCAACAGGACCGGTGACCTGCCTCCTGAGAGGGTTTTGGGTGGGTTAACGGACTTGTGGGTGGAGGGAGGTGATGTCTGATACCTGGTGGTTTTAAAAATGTTTTACATGTTTTAATGTTTTATGCATTTTAAAATGTTGTCTTGCAGCCCGAGGACGTGCTGGTGATAACTAAGGGGGAATGTGGCGCCCCTGACCTGGTCAGGCACCACTGAGTACTGCACCCATGCTGGGGACAGTACAATACAGGTAATCCAGAAGGCTGACTGGGGTGTGGAACACAGGCGCATAGTGATCAGGTCTCACACATGTACCCATGAGAGGACCCCTGGGGATCCCAGGAGGGGGCAAGCCTTCACCTTCACTGGAATAGTGGAGGGGGTAGAGCCTCCATCTCCTCTCAAGGGGTGTGGTAGAGAGTCTGGTTGCTAGGTGGCGTAGGCAAGAACAGGAGAGGAGGGGCAGTGAGTCAGTTAGAGCAGAACTCCATAGGGCTCAGTGAGGAGCAGACCTGTGGGGCTGTTGCTGTCTAACAGCGCCCGCGCAGTGGCTACAGACGGGGGAGAACGGTCAACTAGGAGTGCTGCCTGAAAGCCAGCTTCAGCTAGGGAGTGCACGGAGTGGGAAGTAAGGAGACTGCTAGAGAGCACCAGGCCCAACCGGGCGGCAGATCCCGAAGCGGGGATAGATTCAACTTTCTTCTGCTAAACCTGCCGGTGTGGGGCTCTTAAAGCCCACACCACAACACCACAAAAGCCGCAGCCACGTAACCGCAGTGAGGGCCCATAGGTCATAGGAGGCAAGAGGCTGGAGTGGCCTGGTCCGGGGAACAAGCATACGGCGAACGAAGGGGAGAGAGGCTGCAGCATCTTCCCTGGGCGACCCCCATAGGGACTAAAAGTCGGGGTCACCCCAAACCACCAAGGGCTAAGGAAGGCGAGTCAGTAGTCACCCTCATAAAGTCAGCCTGAAGGATACCTGGTTCCCACCTGGTTCATCTCAGCTACGCCCGGGTTACTCACCCTGCCACCTGAAGTGAGTAAAAACCCTGAAAGACATCCTGCCTGTGTGGTCATTCTGCGACTTGTGGTACTACAAACCTACACAGGGCCCTGGGGCTTGCCTCACTCTCAGGAGGCTACTACATCTAACTGCACACACCATCAGCCCCAGGCGACCCTCAACCTGCAGTGGCGGTCCCTACTGGCCGCAATACTGAGAGTGGCGTCACGATCAAAACAGAAGATTTCCTACCAGTGACGGAGATCCAGCAACGTGGAGTCCCTGAAGGTAACGCACCGATACCGACACAACACCTGTGGGGTTTCACATCATCGATAGGCTGTCAACCAGCCACTGAGCATCACATGTACCTATGTAACTGGCGCCATATGCAAACCTCATCTGTGTGCATGTTTAATACCCGCAACCACCCCCTCCATGAAATGGCAGGCTGAAAGTGGTTGTCTCATCGGTATTCTGCACCAGTGTTGCAAAAGCCTTTATCACAGGGGGCCGGCTGCATCCTGCTAGTGCATTGGCTTTTTGACCCATTTTGGCTAATGGTTGTTTTTGGTGATTTTTTTTTTCCCTTTTTTGAATTTGTGTCTTATTTTGTAAATTAGGGTAAACTTTCAAATAGCCAGTAGTGCCAATTTACTGAAGTAATTGTGATGTTTATTTGAATGTAAAATGGATCTACTGAAACAAGAGTATTTTCTAAATCAGAACAACAAACAGTCAAATGATGCTAATTAGACTATGATGTGAAGAAAAAAAAAAGAAAAAAAGGACCAAGTAAAATAGACCTCATTGCAAGAATAATTTGCATGTACCCCAAGTCAGAATAGAGAAAAACACAGAAAAAAAGGGGGCTCTACCATGCTGGTACACAATAAGTTAAAATGACTTTGTGAAAAAAGATTACTTTTATTAGCACAAAAGTGCACAAATAACACAAACGTGGCAGTAAAAATAGTATCAATTGAATACAGTAATTAGCCAGATATAGAGGCAGATGGAGGAAAAAATACCCACAGGGAGACTCCGCCAGCATAAGAGTGTTTCAGGGTCACAATGGAACAATATACAGTTTATAGTAAAAAGGGGAACTAGTCCCACTGATTAGTATCAACCATGTAGACCAGAAAACAGATAGTACATGTATGCTAGAAAAATTTTATATATATATATGCAGGTCAATCGCAGGGCCACTTACTACAGTATACCCACTAATGGTAAGCAGATACGGTGCAAGACAAGCAGTCATATAAAAAAACAGCAACATTGGTGGTGAAGTGGAACCTGGAGACCTACCTGCTGCTAGCATACACAGAGAGAAGAGTGGGAGTCTGTCAGTAAAGCATGTGGGCCGGGGTCCCGACACATGTTTCGCGTGTGCTGCTTTGGGAGACCGTGGCCAGTGCAGTGTGGAGTGGATATATATATGAAGCCCCAGGAAGGAGGCAGCAGCTGATTAGTTAGTGCTGTGTCCGGAGACAGCTAGGCACATAATTCACTCTGGATACCGACACTCGATATGACTTCCGGGTTTGGGAGAACACCCCCAGATGATGTCATACCCAGAAGTCATAGCGCCGAGGCCGGGTCGGGGTGTATGCGCGTCAGAGCTCCATAGCAGCGCTGAAGCAGCTGCAGCCATACTGTTTCCTTGTGCCAGAGAGGGCAAAAAAAGGGGGAGCAGGATCACAAGGCAAGCAAAGGAGCCAGACCCCGGAAATAACACAAGGACGAGTACAGATAGCTAAGGTGTCAAACGGACTGGCAATTTCAACAAGTTTGCAACATATAATAATGACATTAACAATAGTCATAATATATATGATCAGTGGCACACTTAGAGAAGCATTCCCAGGGCTTTATTGATAGAATCCGTAGTATCCAATTTCTGAACAGATCTCAACTGCACATATATATCCACCAAATAACAGAAACAGGTATAGATGAAATAAATTAACAACAAGGTCTGAAAAAAGTATTTACTGAAGACAAAATTCAAGACAACATTTGTGGAGTAAATAAATACTCAACAAGAAAAACAGTGATTTCAATATCTAAAAATTAATTTATTAAATAATTATTGTAAAAGCATGCATGTCAAAATTCATAAAATGATAATAATGGTACTTCAAAAACACGAGGGACGATATATGAGCAATATAATAACAATAATTAGTGCACAACAATACTATGGAGCCAACTTGATTGTTATAAAAAAAATATATAATAGAAATTAAAAAATAAATATTTGTTTCATTCTATATCATTTGAGTAAAAAACCATACTAGAAAAATCTATAAAATATTTTTACAGTGAAACTAATGAATCCAGGAAAAAAGGGATGTGTACTAAAACAGAGGAATATTGTGAAATACAAATGCAAAATATCAATCCAATAAAAATCTGCCAGCCAGATCATACAACATGTATGTGCCGTCTATAAAAAAAATGAAAAAATACTAAAGGACATGAAAGTAATGACAATCTCTGTAAATGAGCAAAATCAGTGTAACAAAATATAGAAAAGACACAAGGTGACTAGTGTATCAGATTAATAAATTCACAATAAAAAACTAGTGAAAAACTGGCTGGAAGATAAAAATGAAAAATATACGATAAAGTGCTAAGTGCTAACCAGTACTAATGTATTTTATAAAAAACATATGTGAATAAAGTGCATAGTGCTCACAAATAAGAAAAAAATCCACAAAATTCCAGTAAAAACACTGCAAAAATTCCTAGATCTCTGGATCAAAATGTATATATTGAGTCAAATGAGTTAATTAATCAAAAGAGCATGTAGAACCAAATAAATAAATCACCAGAATAATTTAGCTGAAAATCGCGTAATCAGTGAAAGAGCACAGGTGAACTTAACACTATAACTTCGAGATTAATCATGGAAGGTATCTCGGGGAGACGCCTGACATGATTAATCTAGGACTTATTGGCAGCTATGGGCTGCCATTAACTCCTTATTACCCCGATTTGCCAACGCACCAGGGCAAATCGGGAAGAGCCGGGTAGAGTCCCAGAACTGTCGCATCAAATGTATGCGGCAATTCTGGGCGTCTGCTGGCTAATATTGTTAGGCTGGGGGGCTCCCCATAACGTGGGGCTCCCCATCCTGAGAAAACCAGCCTGCAGCCGTATGGCTTTATCTGGCTGGTATTAAAATAGGGGGGGACCGCACGCCGTTTTTTTTTAATTATTTATTTATTTATTTCTCTGCTCCATAATGACACGCCCACCGGCGGCTGTGATTGGTTGCAGTTACACAGCTGTCACTCAGCGTCTGGGCGTGTCTCACTGCAACCAATCATATTTGCCGGTGGGCATGGAAAGCAGGGAATACAAGATTGATTAATGAGCGGCCGGCTTTTTCAAAAGAAGAAAAGCCGCCAGAGTTTAGAGAACAGCCGTGCAGCGCCGCGCCGGTGATCGGGAAACGGTGAGTATGCGAGAGGGGTACTCCATTCAGTCACTCTGGGGATTAGCGGTCACCGGTGAGTCATTCACGGGTGACCGCTAATCAGGACGTGACACAGACAGAGCCACGGTATGACAGTGAAGTCGGGTGAAGTTCACCCCAGTTCATTCTCTACGCGCGACTCTGTCTGCTGTCAGCGGGTAAGTATCTACGACATTGTGCATCACAAACACGCATAAATTCACACGGACAACACATACACATGTCCGTTATTTCTCTCACGCATAAACGGACAATCAACACGCACACACAGCTAGCATACGGAATTCACACAGATGGCACACGGACACAAAAAAAGGACACAAAAACGGAAAACGGACCCGAAAAACGGACGTAACACACGTGCGTATTTTTTCACTGACGTGTGAAGGGGGCCTTAGACGGATAGCACTCAGACCTAAAATACAGTCATGTGCAGAAGCTCTCACTATTGATGCTGCTGATAGCCTCTTCTACTGACACTTTACTAACAGGAAGTATTTAAAGAGAAGTGTGATCATGTGAGACAGATAAAGTCTTGTGGGAGCTTTACTGTTAGTAAAAATATTTTTTCCCTTGGTAACATGATGGAAGAGGAGTCGGATAGCAGCATCACAGTGAGAAGCAATGCTGGAGTACCTGAAAATCGATAATGGGTATCACACTGGGACATTTCCGGACCTCAGTGGACATTTCATTTATGTCAGAACTGTGTGCGTCTACTTTTTCCTACATTTAACAGCGTCATATTAACATAAAAATACATGGCCACAAAGAGAAACAAAATAGAATGCCCAATTGAATTATATAACATTTTTACACATTAGGCACAAGAATTTTTTGTATCCTGCATCTACACAATGTAGTAGAAGAAAAAAACAGAGAAGCATTACTGCTACATAGTGCAAAGAATCTGCAGTTTATTAGTAGTGACGGACAAAAAGGGAAATATTTGTGTCCGGATTATGCGTACTGAATACTGAGCACTATTTTAGTATTCATAAAGAAAAACAAACCTAATGCAGAGTCAACTGGGAACCTCCAACGCTTGTCACTGTTACGGGATCGCATGAACGGAAGGGTAGTTAGGAGAGCTGGGGTCTGGTAACATGAGGTCATGTATAATCATAAGGGGTAAACAATCCGAGGGTCACAATACCAGAAAAGCATGTAGTAGTAAAAGGGAGCCAGCAAAGATGTAGTCAGATAAAAGTCCGGGGTCCAAGACAGGAATGCACAATAGGAATAGGGATCGGGAGGAGGGAAGTCCAATAACAGTCTGGAGTCAGAATACCAAGATCAGAATACTAGCAGACACAGAAACTATGGCAACACAGCAGAGCCAGAGAATACAACTAGCAGAATTCTGGAGAGGATGCTCAGTAAAGAAGCCTGAGCAATTACCCGGAAGATGGAAAAGCTGAGTAACCAGTGTGACGCTGTGGACTAGCCAGGTAGTCACAGACATACCAACACACACACCCCCACCCTAGGCAGTTACAGCAGCCAAACACAAAACCCTTGTTGCCTCCCTCCAGAGTCTGACATCCACACCAGGTGGGGCAGAGTTCAGCGGTTGGCCCCACCCACCGAGGAGTTCACAGGCCTGGAGGCAGGAAAAGTGACAGTTTAGTTTTGGAGGAGGAAGTGAGAGGAGTGAACACTTGGGTGTCTGGGTTGGTGCCCAGACACTAACAGCAAGGTTGGCAGATGGTGGTGGTCGTCTGCAGGAGTTAGTGGAACTCCACAGAGCCGTAAGGACAGGGGTCGGGCGTCGGCCCGCCGGTACTGGACTGGTGAATGGAGTGAAGCTAAGCACACAGACAGGGCCATCGGACCCCGACCAGGCTTGGAGCCCCCGTCAATAGTCAAATCCAAATGTGACAGGAACCCCAGGGGTTTTTCAACTACTAAAGTCCCGATTGAAGGCAACCGTCCACCCAGAGAGGATATACAGCCACCGCCACAGGCTAGATATCCAAGGGCTAGCGCCTGCGGGCAAAACGGGTTCCTACGGCACCTATACGCTGGGGAGCGGACTGCCGGTGGGCAACCACAGGAATCAGAACATTCTCAAAGGTGCAGGGAAAGACAGCCACCATCAGCCATCCGGGGAGAGCACAACAACAACACTGAAGCCGGCTGCGGGACCCGTCCATCCGGCCGTTTTGGTTTACCAGAGACTCTGTCAGTGGTTGTCTGAGTGAGTACACCAGTGCCGTCTGGCACCGTGCCGCACAATCCCTGCACCCCAGCCATCCGACCTCCCCATTACACCATTGGGCCCCGGGATCACCAACCCCTGGCCACGGAGGGGACAACATCTCAGCTGCACCCTACCATCTCTCCCGGGATCCCCGTTACCAGCAGCGGTGGTCCCTAACCAAACCACCCCCCTTTCACTCACGGGTGAGGAGCGTTGCTCGAGTCCCCGGGTCCGGTCCACCACTCGAGCCACCGAGCAGCAACAGCAGAAGCCCGGACCCGAGCGTGGCGATTGCGTCCCCTCCGCCCGCGATACCAGCACCTCCCAGAACCAACCTGGACTCCAGTATAATGACCAAGCTGCTAGTTCATTAACAAGGATGGTGCTGTAGAGCATCTCCAAGGGCAAGATGCTCTGCATAAAGGAATAGACACACTGGCAAATCTGTAAATGCGGCAGAGCATCTACAAAGGCAAGATGCTCTGCCCAAGGAATGGGCACACACCCAGATTTGTAAGTGCTACAGAGCATCTCCAGGTCTGGGAGATGCTCTGCACAAAGAATTATTTTACCAGAACCCTAGCATTTTTCTAGGAAATCTTCAAAGAAAATGCTTGGGTTCCCATTTGACTTGCATTAGGTCCGCTATTCGTGATGAATACTTTCCGCCCATCGTATGAAGTATAAATTTGTGAAAGGTCCTCTTAAAATAATTCCATATCACTTTAAACTTTTTTTGTCCATGCAATCTTTACTGTAAAGAAAAAAATAAGAAGTGACTTGTGTTGGACTAAAATGCTTACAAGAGATAATGGAGTCATCATAATCTGCACACATTTCTCTTTCAGATGCCATAATGTTTAATGATCCATATCATGTAATTGAGTCCAGGTGCTTGCTGAGTATTTTGCATAATCTTTGCAATGTTGTAAAGCTTGTCTTTTAAGTTTTGATTTATATAATTGAAGAAATATAAAGTGATTTGTGATTGCAACTTTGTATTTTAGAATATTATTAAAGGTAGTGAATAAGGAGAATAACTAAAATTTGCTATAACAATTTCTTGCTGTTTTCCATTTATCCAACTTTCTATGATATAATTATGAAGTTTTCGTTTTGACTCATCTGAGCAGGGTGGCTACAAAATGACTCTGGAGATACAGGATACTAGCAAGCCTCATTTGCACAGTTCCTAACTGCCCAATTTTTTTCACAAATGTGTCCAAAATGGAATAAGACTGTCCCATCACTGCTCCAAAATTTCACACATATATTCTGATATGACTGGATAGAATGACTAAGATATAGACAAATTGTACTGACAGGGGTGTACACAAGAATATTTCAAGTGGAAATGTTCTGGGTTGGGTTATGAACATGCCACATACACATGCACAGAAATAAATTCACAATCACCTAATTAAAATAGTCAGTTGTCCCAATGAACACTACACAATTACAAAATAAAATCTACATAACTAATGCCGCCATAATCTCACATAAATAATATTGCCACATTGTACCTATAAATTAAGATGATATATTAAAAAGGATGAGCAAATCCTTTCTAGACAAAAAGAATTTGTTTGGAATTTTCCAAAATTCACAGATTCTAGAGAATTTCGAATTTTGGTTTCTATTTCTTTGGATCATTTGGGTCTCTGCGATCATGACACGTTGTGAGATTGCGACTTGTCATGATGTTGAAAGTATATGTGTTGCAGAAAGCTTCAGCACAGGTAGAAGACGGAGAAAGAAGACTAGTGATGAGCGAGTATATTCATTATTATGCACTACTCGCACAGATAGTACGGTATTCAGGGTACTCGTTATATTGCGATTTTTTTTGTGTACTCGCATCACAATATTTGGATGTCGCGATCAGCATATTTAGCGCCTGATTTGCAGCCATTAAATATGCTGGGATTCTTATCAAATCAAAGTAATGCCGCAGCCATCTTGGTTGTGGTATTATTGTGATCGGCTGGCTGCAGCGTGTCATAGGGCCTCTAAAAGCCCTTCCACCGCCATTTTGCGCACATTGCATCAGGAGCTAGTGTTATATCAGCAGCATAGGGGCAGAGTGAAGAGCTGCTAGGGAGAGTGTAGGCCTCTTAATAACAGAAAAGCCCTTTTCAGGGCTGCCTTCAGTGTATAGTAGGTCAGTGTTTTGTAGGGAGGGACAGATTTTCCAGCATGTACAGAGTTTAAAATAGCGTGTTACTACCTCCATAGTACCATCCAGAATACAATAGCTCTTTTAAGAGCTGAAACCATGGAACAAGGTCACAGCGGGGAGTGAGAGATTGTGGATTAGTTAGGGAATCAGGACCTGTTTCCGCAGTATTTAGCGGTTTACAGCCTGGCTTGTGCCGTCCAAATCAGCCCCATTAATACGTTGCAAGTGTTCTTTGCAAATACAAAGCAGTACTCTACCATTTAGTGCTGCCTGATACACTAAATGCACCGAACCTTTCACAATAGTTAGGGGTTCACAGCCTGGCTTGTTGCGTCCACATCAGCCACATTAGTACATTGCTAGTAGCCTTTGCAAATACAAAGCAGTACTCAAGCATTTAGTGCTGCCTGATACAGTAAATGCACCAGTCCTGTTCCCACAATATTTAGGGGTTCACAGCCAGGCTTGTTGCATCCACATCAGCCACATTAATAAGTTGCTAGTGATACTTGCAAATAAAAAGCAGTACTCTACCATTTAGTGCTGCCTGATACACTAAACCCACCGGTCCTTTCACAATAGTTAGGGGTTCACAGCCTGACTTGTGGTGTCCACATCAGCCACATTAATACATTGCTTCTGTCCTTTGCAAATACAAAGCAGTACTCAAGCATTTAGTGCTGTCTGACACACTAAAAGCACTGTTCCTGTTTCCACAATATTTAGGGGTTCACAGCTTGGCTTGTGGCATCCCCATCAGCCACAATAATGTGTCGCCAGGGGTTAAGGGGATACCCAGAACCGGGCCAAGGGGTTGCTTCTGGAAAGGGGATCACGGTGTCGTGACTAGAGTTGAGCGCGGTTCGCGGTTCGAGGTTCTCCAGTTCTAGGCTCGAGTGATTTTGGGGCCTGTTCTAGATCGAACTAGAACTCAAGCTTTTTGCAAAAGCTCGATAGTTCTAGAAACGTTCGAGAACGGTTCTAGCAGCAAAAAAACAGCTAATTCCTAGCTGGCTTTCCGCTGTAATAGTGTAAGTCACTCTGTGACTCACACTATTATGAAATTTCAGTGTATAGTGTGCGTGAACAGCGCCTTCAGATCACTGCTGTTTATATAATGGCGATCGCCATTTTTTTTTTTTTTCCTTGTCTTCCTTCCCTAAGCGCGCGCGTCTTGTGGGGCGGGCCAGCATGTCAGCCAATCCCAGACACACACACAGCTAAGTGGACTTTTAGCCAGAGAAGCAACGGCATGTGTGATAGGATGTCCATGTCACATGTCCCTGCATTATAAAACCGGACATTTTCATCCAGGACGCCATTATCTCTTCTGCGTCCTTGGTGTCAGACATCACTGGCGCAGCTCCGTCCTGAGTCCTATCGCTGATACAGCTGTATGCGCTCCATACACAGCGCTGGACAGCATAGGGATAGCACTTTCCATCAGTCCTTTTAAGTGCTCGTACCGGCAGGGTCAGAGCCATAGGTGACAGGTCCTGAAAACAGCGACAGCGTCTGTGTAGCTAAGGTCAGGGATTTCGTCGCTGCATTTCCCCATTAGGAGGGAATAGAAAGGCAGGCTTCCTTTCCTCTACCCAGAGCCCCACAATCCTGGCACTGTACCCTCCTGTCCTCTGCACACTCCAACTCATTATAACTAAGCCATTATACTAGCAAACACTCAGTGTACCTAGTGGCATCCTAAACGTGGCTATTGGACTTTTGTCTAGTCACACTAGTGCAAAGATATTTGCAGCACGTCTGCCTGCATTGCACACTCCAACTCATTATAACTAAGCCATTATACTAGCAAACACTCAGTGTACCTAGTGGCATCCTAAACGTGGCTATTGGACTTTTGTGTAGTCACACTAGTGGAAAGATATTTGCAGCACGTCTGCCTGCATTGCACACTCAAACTCTTTTTAACTAAGCCATTATACTAGCAAACACTCAGTGTACCTAGTGGCATCCTAAACGTGGCTATTGGACTTTTGTCTAGTCACACTAGTGGAAAGATATTTGCAGCACGTCTGCCTGCATTGCACACTCCAACTCATTATAACTAAGCCATTATACTAGCAAACACTCAGTGTACCTAGTGGCATCCTAAACGTGGCTATTGGACTTTGCTATAGTCCCACTAGTGCAAAGACATTTGCAGCACCTCTGCCTGCATTGCACACTCCAACTCATAATAACTAAGCCATTATACTAGCAAACACTCAGTGTACCTAGTGGCATCCTAAACGTGGCTATTGGACTTTTGTCTAGTCACACTAGTGCAAAGACATTTGCAGCAACTCTACCTGCATTGCACACTCCAACTCATTATAACTAAGCCATTATAATAGCAAACACTCAATGTACCTAGTGGCATCCTAAACGTGGCTATTGGACTTTGCTATAGTCCCACTAGTGCAAAGACATTTGCAGCACCTCTGCCTGCATTGCACACTCCAACTCATTATAACTAAGCCATTATACTAGCAAACACTCAGTGTACCTAGTGGCATCCTAAACGTGGCTATTGGACTTTGCTATAGTCCCACTAGTGCAAAGACATTTGCAGCACCTCTGCCTGCATTGCACACTCCAACTCATTATAACTAAGCCATTATAATAGCAAACACTCAGTGTACCTAGTGGCATCCTAAACGTGGCTATTGGACTTTGCTATAGTCCCACTAGTGCAAAGACATTTGCAGCACCTCTGCCTGCATTGCACACTCCAACTCATTATAACTAAGCCATTATACTAGCAAACACTCAGTGTACCTAGTGGCATCCTAAACGTGGCTATTGGACTTTGCTATAGTCCCACTAGTGCAAAGACATTTGCAGCACCTCTGCCTGCATTGCATACTCCAACTCATTATAACTAAGCCATTATACTAGCAAACACTCAGTGTACCTAGTGGCATCCTAAACGTGGCTATTGGACTTTTGTCTAGTCCCACTAGTGCAAAGATATTTGCAGCACCTCTGCCTGCATTGCACACTCCAACTCATTATAACTAAGCCATTATACTAGCAAACACTCAGTGTACCTAGTGGCATCCTAAACGTGGCTATTGGACTTTGCTATAGTCCCACTAGTGCAAAGACATTTGCAGCACCTCTGCCTGCATTGCACACTCCAACTCATTATAACTAAGCCATTATACTAGCAAACACTCAGTGTACCTAGTGGCATCCTAAACGTGGCTATTTGACTTTTGTCTAGTCCCACTAGTGCAAAGATATTTGCAGCACCTCTGCCTGCATTGCACACTCCAACTCATTATAATTAAGCCATTATACTAGCAAACACTCAGTGTACCTAGTGGCATCCTAAACGTGGCTATTGGACTTTGCTATAGTCCCACTAGTGCAAAGACATTTGCAGCACCTCTGCCTGCATTGCACACTCCAACTCATTATAACTAAGCCATTATACTAGCAAACACTCAGTGTACCTAGTGGCATCCTAAACGTGGCTATTGGACTTTGCTATAGTCCCACTAGTGCAAAGACATTTGCAGCACCTCTGCCTGCATTGCACACTCCAACTCATTATAACTAAGCCATTATACTAGCAAACACTCAGTGTACCTAGTGGCATCCTAAACGTGGCTATTGGACTTTTGTCTAGTCCCACTAGTGCAAAGATATTTGCAGCACCTCTGCCTGCATTGCACACTCCAACTCATTATAACTAAGCCATTATACTAGCAAACACTCAGTGTACCTAGTGGCATCCTAAACGTGGCTATTGTACTTTTGTCTAGTCACACTAGTGCAAATACATTTGCAGCACCTCTACCTGCATTGCACACTCCAACTCATTATAACTAAGCCATTATACTAGCAAACACTCAGTGTACCTAGTGGCATCCTAAACGTGGCTATTGGACTTTGCTATAGTCCCACTAGTGCAAAGACATTTGCAGCACCTCTGCCTGCATTGCACACTCCAACTCATTATAACTAAGCCATTATACTAGCAAACACTCTGTGTACCTAGTGGCATCCTAAACGTGGCTATTGGACTTTTGTCCAGTCACACTAGTGCAAAGACATTTGTAGCACCTCTACCTGCATTGCACACTCCAACTCATTATAACTAAGCCATTATACTAGCAAACACTCAGTGTACCTAGTGGCATCCTAAACGTGGCTATTGGACTTTGCTATAGTCCCACTAGTGCAAAGACATTTGCAGCACCTCTACCTGCATTGCACGCTCCAACTCATTATAACTAAGCCATTATACTAGCAAACACTCAGTGTACCTAGTGGCATCCTAAACGTGGCTATTGGACTTTGCTATAGTCCCACTAGTGCAAAGACATTTGCAGCACCTCTACCTGCATTGCACACTCCAACTCATTATAACTAAGCCATTATACTAGCAAACACTCAGTGTACCTAGTGGCATCCTAAACGTGGCTATTGGACTTTGCTATAGTCCCACTAGTGCAAAGACATTTGCAGCACCTCTACCTGCATTGCACACTCCAACTCATTATAACTAAGCCATTATACTAGCAAACACTCAGTGTACCTAGTGGCATCCTAAACGTGGCTATTGGACTTTGCTATAGTCCCACTAGTGCAAAGACATTTGCAGCACCTCTGCCTGCATTGCACACTCCAACTCATTATAACTAAGCCATTATACTAGCAAACACTCAGTGTACCTATTGGTATCCTAAACGTGGCTATTGGACTTTGCTATAGTCCCACTAGTGCAAAGACATTTGCAGCACCTCTGCCTGCATTGCACACTCCAACTCATTATAACTAAGCCATTATACTAGCAAACACTCAGTGTACCTAGTGGCATCCTAAACGTGGCTATTGGACTTTTGTCTAGTCACACTAGTGCAAAGACATTTGCAGCACCTCTACCTGCATTGCACACTCCAACTCATTATAACTAAGCTATTATACTAGCAATTTTTGCTGCCAGTTTAAGGGCCGTAGTTGCATTGTCAGGGATATTTATTCTTTATTATTCTGCTGTTAATAAAGCTAGACCACCACTGCAATCTACACCACCTCTCAATTTTTACTACCACATTTTCAGTGCACAATCTTGTCGCAATCAACATGAGTGGCAAAATGACAGATGCTGGTGGAAAGGGGAAGAGGTGTGGTGGAAAAGGCAAAAAAGGTTTTGTCCGTGGATGAAGGTGGCAAAGCTCCATTATCATCTGCTGAAGATAGTCCATCTACCAGCAAAAGTAAGATGTCTACTACTTACCGTGGACAATCCGATGTGCTCCCTTTTTTACGGACACGAACAACAGGAACAAAGGTAGATGATGGCCAAAAAAGGAAAATGCTTGAATGGATCTCAAGTGGTCCAACAAGTGCCCTCTCAGCCACTTCAAGTACCGCATCCAAAAAACACCAGTCCTCTGAGTTGTCATCCCAATCAAACTTGCTTTCTCCCAGCTCTGAAGTCTCCATCAGCCCTGCACAGTATGGTGGAACTGAGATGGCTGAGTCTGCAGAGCTGTTCAGTCACACTATAGCCTGGGAATCAGAGGTCTGCTCCCAAGCTACAGTGAGTACAGAACAGGAAATGGTCTGCAGTAATGCCCAGAACCTTTGTGACTCTGATTCAGGCCGTGAGGACCAAGTTTCTGAGCATAATGTTGACCCTTTGTCACAAACTGTAACATCTGTGGTTATAGACAATGAGGAACATACTGATGAAGATGAGACGCAGATACCCGATTGGGATGACAACTTTAATATTCGGTCAGAGCAAGAAGAGGCTCGGTCTGAGGTGGAGGGGAGTGCAAACACAACAATTGATGATGAAGTTCTAGATCCCACCTACTGTCAACCCACAGTCAGGCACTCGAGGAGGTCAACAGAGGTGGTGGAGGAGGATGCAACTGATGACGAAGTTACCTTGCGCCTTCCTGGACACAGTCGGAGTACTGGTAGCAAGTCTACAACTGCATCCTCAGCCACCACTCTGCCTCTGAGCATTATTCGGGGTGGATCAACAGGTCACATGGCCTCTAAGCCTTGCCTAGCCTGGTCCTTTTTTGACATAGAAAAAGATCGCCCAAATTATGTGATCTGTAAAATTTGTCATGGTTCTCTTAGTAGTTTGACAACTTCTTCCATGAATCGTGACATGAATAAATATCATATGGCTCGGTGGGAAGCTCACCGTGCTGCAATGCGGCCTAGCGGAGCGAACCATCCACCGCCTGCCCCTTCCAGTGCATCCGCGCGCTCGTCATCTTCTAGGACTGTGAGGAAAGCTGTCACACCTGTTTTTCCACCCACAACTTCCACCACTGTAACCGCAACAGGCAGTTTGCTTGGTAGGTCGTCAGTTGGTTTGGAAGGGGAAACAAGTGAGTGTGTACAGCTCTCTCAGACATCGATAGCACCAACGTTGGATGAAGGCAACATCATGTCTCCGCCTGCACTTTCCTCACAAACCTGCATTTTTCCAGGGACACCCTACTCAACACCGTCTACACACAGCAGCCAGATCTCTGTCCCTCAGATGTGGTCAAATAAAAGGCCACTTCCTGCGACCCATGACAAAGCTAAGAGGTTGACTCTATCCCTCTGTAAGCTGTTGGCTACCGAAATGCTGCCTTTCCGCCTAGTGGACACACAGGATTTTAGAGACCTTATGTCTGTCGCTGTGCCCCAGTACCAGATGCCTAGTCGCCACTACTTCTCTAAGAAAGGTGTGCCCGCGCTACACCAGCATGTCGCACACAACATCACCGCTTCCTTGAGAAACTCTGTGTGTGAACGGGTGCATTTCACCACCGATACTTGGACCAGTAAGCATGGACAGGGACGTTACATGTCGCTGACTGGCCACTGGGTAACTATGGTGATAGATGGTGAAGGGTCTGCTGCACAAGTCTTGCCGTCCCCACGACTTGTGTGTCAATCCTCTGTCTGTCCAAGTTCCGCCACTGCTTCTGCATCCTCCACCTCATCTGGCTCCTCTACCTCCGCCCCAAGCCTGCCTGGTCAGGCCACCAGCGTTCTCACTGCGCAGAAGGAATCGCGCACCCCTCATTACTATGCTGGCAGCAGAGCGCAACGGCATCAGGCGGTCTTTAGCTTGACATTTCTTGGGAATAAGAGTCACACAGCTGAGGAGTTGTGGTCAGCTCTGCGGTCCGAGTTTAATAAATGGTTGTCTCCACTCAACCTGCAGCCTGGTAAGGCCGTGTGCGACAATGCTGCAAACCTGGGTGCGGCCCTTCGCCTGGGCAAGGTGACACACGTACCTTGTATGGCTCACGTGTTGAACCTTGTCGTCCAGCAATTTTTAACACACTATCCCGGCCTAGATGGCCTTCTGAACAGGGCACGAAAACTGTCTGCTCACTTCCGCCGTTCAAGCGCCGCAGCTGAGCGACTTGCATCGCTCCAGAAGTCTTTCGGCCTGCCGGTTCATCGCCTGAAATGCGATGTGGCAACACGCTGGAATTCAACTCTCCACATGTTACAGCGACTGTGGCAGCACCGCCGAGCCCTGGTGCAATACGTCATGAGGTATAGCCTGGGCCAACGAGATGCAGAGGTGGGGCAGATCACTCTGATGGAGTGGTCTCAGATCAAGGACCTATGCACCCTTCTGCACAGTTTCGACATGGCGACGAATATGTTTAGCGCTGACAATGCCATTATCAGCATGACGATTCCAGTCATTTACATGCTGCAGCACACGCTAAACACTATTCAGAGTCAGGGGGTGGGACAACAGGAAGGGGATGAACTACAGGAGGATTCATATGCGCAAGACACAACAACATCACCAAGGTCCAGACGTTCATCATCACCAAGGCGCCAGGCATGGGACCATGGGGGACAGGGATCAACAAGGGCGCATGGTAGCAGGCGAGATATTGAGGAAGGTGCAGGAGAACATGAAGAAATGGAGGACGAACTGTCCATGGACATGGAAGACTCAGCAGATGAGGGAGACCTTGGTCAAATTTCAGTTGAAAGAGGTTGGGGGGAGATGTCAGAGGAAGAAAGAACGGTTAGCACCTCTATGCCACAAACACAGCGTGGACTTGGTCCGCATGGCTGCGCAAGACACATGAGTGCCTTCTTGTTGCACTACCTCCAACATGACCCTCGTATTGTCAAAATTAGAAGTGATGATGACTACTGGCTTGCCACTCTATTAGATCCC
This sequence comes from Anomaloglossus baeobatrachus, assembly GCF_048569485.1. Lineage (NCBI taxonomy): Eukaryota > Metazoa > Chordata > Amphibia > Anura > Aromobatidae > Anomaloglossus > Anomaloglossus baeobatrachus. Next base: position 140,558,119 of record NC_134355.1, read on the forward strand.
CGGTACAAGTCCAAATTCTGTGACATAATTCCAGCCATAGAAAGGGACGCACGTATGCAGGAGTATCAGCAGAAGCTGTTACTCGATCTTAGATCGGCTTTTCCACCAAACAACCATGCAGGTGCAGGGAGTGAATCTCCCAGTTGTAACTTGACAAACATGGGACGGTCTCGTTATCTTCAACAGTCTACCCGTACCAGTAGGACCGTATCTGGTGCTGGTAACAGCAATTTTATGGAATCTTTTCATAATTTTTTTAGACCCTCCTTTGCAAGGCCACCAGAGACAACAAGTCTGACACATAGTCAACGGCTGGAGAGGATGATACAGGAGTATCTCCAAATGAACATAGATGCCATTACTTTGCAAATGGAGCCTTGCTCCTTTTGGGCTTCAAATCTAGAAAAATGGCCAGAGCTATCCAGTTACGCCTTGGAGATTTTGTCGTGTCCAGCTGCCAGCGTTGTCTCTGAACGTGTCTTCAGTGCTGCTGGGTGTGTGCTGACAGATAAGCGCATGCGTCTGTCCAGTGACAATGTGGACAGACTGACGTTCATCAAAATGAACAAGTCATGGATCCAGAAGGAATTTACTACCCCTGTGTCATCCTGGGGAGAGTAAATGCTTGTGGATTTGGAATGTGCTTGATGCAAATCTAGCTGTGAAGTGTACAACTAGGGCACAAGTGCTGCCACTGAAAGGGTGGGTGTGTGTGGGGCCCAATTTTTGGAAAAAAGGGAGACTCCGCTTGGAGTAACCCTTGCTTGCTGTGTTTTTTAAAAATGATCCAAGATGAACAGAGCTGGGACCAGGAAAGACTTTGCTACCTACCCCGGTGTCATCCTGGGGACGGATAAGAATGGCATATTTTTGAATGTGCTTGATGCAAATCTAGCTGTGAAGTGTACAACTGGGGCACAACTGCTGCCACTGAAGGGGTGGGTGTGTGTGGGGCCCAATTTTTGGAAAAAAGGGAGACTCCGCTTGGAGTAACCCTTGCTTGCTGTGTTTTTTAAAAATGATCCAAGATGAACAGAGCTGGGGTCAGGAAAGACTTTGCTACCTACCCCGGTGTCATCCTGGGGACGGATAAGAATGGTGTATTTTTGAATGTGCTTGATGCAAATCAAAACATCATGTTTGCAACTAGGGCACAAGTGCTGCCACTGATGGGGTGTCTGTGTGGCCCAATTTTTGGAAAAAAGGGAGACTCCGCTTGGAGTAACCCTTGCTTGCTGTGTTTTTAAAAGAAGCCAAGATGAACAGAGCTGGGATCAGGAAAGACTTTGCTACCTACCCTGGTGTCATCCTGGGGACGGTTAATTAGGCCGTATTTTTGAATGTGCTTGATGCAAATCAAAACATCATGTTTGCAACTAGGGCACAAGTGCTGCCACTGATGGGGTGTCTGTGTGGCCCAATTTTTGGAAAAAAGGGAGACTCCGCTTGGAGTAACCCTTGCTTACATTGTTTTTAAAAGAAGCCAAAATGAACAGAGCTGGGATCAGGAAAGACTTTGCTACCTACCCCGGTGTCATCCTGGGGACGGTTAAGGATGGCGTATTTTTGAATGTGCTTGATGCAAATCTAGCTGTGAAGTGTACAACTGGGGCACAACTGCTGCCACTGAAGGGGTGGGTGTGTGTGGGGCCCAATTTTTGGAAAAAAGGGAGACTCCGCTTGGAGTAACCCTTGCTTGCTGTGTTTTTTAAAAATGATCCAAGATGAACAGAGCTGGGATCAGGAAAGACTTTGCTACCTACCCCGGTGTCATCCTGGGGACGGATAAGAATGGCATATTTTTGAATGTGCTTGATGCAAATCTAGCTGTGAAGTGTACAACTGGGGCACAACTGCTGCCACTGAAGGGGTGGGTGTGTGTGGGGCCCAATTTTTGGAAAAAAGGGAGACTCCGCTTGGAGTAACCCTTGCTTGCTGTGTTTTTTAAAAATGATCCAAGATGAACAGAGCTGGGGTCAGGAAAGACTTTGCTACCTACCCCGGTGTCATCCTGGGGACGGATAAGAATGGTGTATTTTTGAATGTGCTTGATGCAAATCAAAACATCATGTTTGCAACTAGGGCACAAGTGCTGCCACTGATGGGGTGTCTGTGTGGCCCAATTTTTGGAAAAAAGGGAGACTCCGCTTGTAGTAACCCTTGCTTGCTGTGTTTTTAAAAGAAGCCAAGATGAACAGAGCTGGGATCAGGAAAGACTTTGCTACCTACCCTGGTGTCATCCTGGGGACGGTTAATTAGGCCGTATTTTTGAATGTGCTTGATGCAAATCAAAACATCATGTTTGCAACTAGGGCACAAGTGCTGCCACTGATGGGGTGTCTGTGTGGCCCAATTTTTGGAAAAAAGGGAGACTCCGCTTGGAGTAACCCTTGCTAGCTGTGTTTTTTAAAAATGATCCAAGAAGAACAGAGCTGTGGTCAGGAAAGACTTTGCTACCTACCCCGGTGTCATCCTGGGGACGGATAAGAATGGCGTATTTTTGAATGTGCTTGATGCAAATCAAAACATCATGTTTGCAACTAGGGCACAACTGCTGCCACTGATGGGGTGTCTGTGTGGCCCAATTTTTGGAAAAAAGGGAGACTCCGCTTGGAGTAACCCTTGGTTGCTGTGTTTTTAAAAGAAGCCAAGATGAACAGAGCTGGGATCAGGAAAGACTTTGCTACCTACCCTGGTGTCATCCTGGGGACGGTTAATTAGGCCGTATTTTTGAATGTGCTTGATGCAAATCTAGCTGTGAAGTGCACAACTAGAGCACAAGTGCTGCCACTGAATGGGTGGGTGTGTGTGGGGCACAATTTTTGGAAAAAAAGGGAGACTCCGCTTGGAGTAACCCTTGCTTGCTGTGTTTTTTAAAAGGAGCCAAGATGAACAAGTCATGGTTCAGCAAAGACTTTGCTACCTACCCCGGAGTCATCCTGGGGACGGTTAAGTATGGCGTATTTTTGAATGTGCTTGATGCAAATCTAGCTGTGAAGTGTACAACTAGGGCACAAGTGCTGCCACTGAATGAGTGGGTGTGTGTGGGGCCCAATTTTTGGAAAAAAGGGAGACTACGCTTGGAGTCACCTTGCGGTGTTTTACATGATTTTAGAAGGGCGTGCCATGCCTATATCTGTGTGTCCTCCTCTTTTTCCTTGTCCAGCTGTTTTGTTTTCGCATGAGTATATGTCCTTGTCACTTTCCCATGTGTTTGTGTTGTGTTGTGAGTTGTTTGTCACCTTTTGGACACCTTTGAGGGTGTTTTCTAGGTGTTTTTATGTGTTTGTGATTGCCTGCCATTGTTTCCTATGCAGTTCGAGTTCGGTTCGTCGAACGTTCGACGAGCCAAACTCGAACGGGACCTCCGTTCGGCGAACCGACCTCGAGCCGAACCGGGACCGGTTCGCTCATCTCTAGTCGTGACCCGGTCCGTGCTCCCTGGTTCCACAATAAAAAGGGGGGTTATGTTCGTGACGCCACCCGTGGAATGTGATCAGAGATGACCACCGCTGCTGCAGAACCTCCGGGGGTGATGGATGGCAGCTTTAGATGGGACAGCTCCCCACGGGTAGAGCCTTTTCCCCGGGGCAGTGTGTTAATCTATGGGGGGAGTGCAGGACACGAGCACAATAAACAGGCAGACTCACGGTTTTGCAGTTTCTTTGTCTTTTACTGATGATGGTATTCAGCAGAGTACTGTCCACGGAGTCTGTGAGGGGTTCAGGGTTTCTCCCACCCAGCCGGGCCGTTTTGGGTTCCTTGCCTGCACTGTGTGTCTGTGGCCCTGCTGCTGTGTGAACTAGGCAGCCGGCTCTGCTCTGCTCCTAGGTACCGACCTGACAGGCAACTCGAGTCCTTCCTAGTATGTTCCTGCCTGAACTCTGCGTTTGTTGCTGTGTCTGTGGTACAGATAGAGAATGTGGAATCCTCACTTCTCTGGTGTTAACTGTACAGTATGTAACCTGCAGTCTCGGATCCAGCATCCGTTCTGTGTGCTCCACTGGGGTGAGCTCTGCAATGCTCTGCCTCCCAGGAATGTTCCTCTGTGTATTCTGTCTCCTTCCCTCAGACCCTCAGCTAGGCCTGGAATTGGTCAGTGGATCCTGAGGTGAGCTAAAGCCAGCTTCCAACCTGCAGATCCTTTCTCCTCAGTTCTCTGCACTGAACTCACAAACTGAAACTACTGACCATTTCCCCTTCCCACCAGAATATACAGGGAAGCAGCTTGGTCTCCCCCTTCTGGCCAGGAGGTCTTGGTGTTGTGTGTGGGGAGTTAACCCTTTGTGTTGTTACTGTGGCAACCCTGGGGTGCCACATTCCCCCTTACTGAAGAACAGTACTCCGGGACTATGAAACAAACAAACAAGTTATTACAACAATTATATATATACAGAGTCTCAAAAGGAAAAAATACAAAAACCTTAAAGTTCAAAAAGAGTCCAAAATGTTCAAGAATATGTAAGTGTTCATACAGTATAGTCTCTGTAGGTACTGGGCTTATTGGTCTTAACGTTGCAATTATATAAACATTTAAACAACCAAACGTTTCTTACAGGTGTCTCTACTCTGGTCGTAAGTGCAGTAGGCCTCACGGTCCTCAAGCCACCAACAATGTGATCAAGTTGTAACTCTCCGTGCTGCCACCTTACACCACTCTTCTCTCACCTTTTCTGTACACTAAACTGTTACGGTTTTTCATATAAACATTATAACATATGTACATTTTATATGCAATTCCACATTAGTCTTTATATCTTGCTGGTATCTGACCCTGAGTACTACGCTGTAACCTGCGTACTGCTGGTGTACTGGGTGTACTTAGCATAATGGTGTGAGTGGAAGTGTACCTATTTGGTGTTTCTGGTACTTGTGAGGATGGGGGGCTGACTGTAGGACTGGCAAGCTCACTGGGACCAGGAATCTGTTCTTCCTCTACGGTTTCGACTTCCAGTTCTTCTTGTCTTGAGACTTCTTGTGGTACGAGTTCTGATGCTGGTTCTGCCACTTGAGGGAAGGCGATCATTGGGACTACTACTGCTCCATAGTAATTTGGCCATGTTTTTGGGAAATCTCCTAAGACTGTATGGAATACATCTTCTTCCTTCTTGACAGGTTGTACCTGTACGGGTAAGGTGACTTCTGGTGTCTTCAGGGTTTCAGGACACGGTTTGAGTTGATCTCTTGACACGACAGCTGATGTCCTTCCTTCATCCTTACTGATGAGACACACTTTGGGATTATCCATACTGGATGGTAAGACTGTATATGGGGTGCTTTCCCACTGATTATCCAATTTGTTTGTGCGCCGTTTCGCCTTGAGAACTTGGTCACCAGGTTGCAATGGGGTTGCTAGAGCATGCTGGTTAAAGGTTCTCTCCTGTCTTCCCCTAGCTTGTTGGAGACTTTTCTCTACGCACTCTTGTACTTGGCGATACTGCTGCTGACGTAGGGTATCCCAATTGGATTCTTGAACTTCCGCATCTGGCTTCAGAATTCCCATATCTAAATCATTTGGCAGTTTACCAGGCCTTGCACGCATGAGGTAAGCGGGGGTGCAATTTGTAGAACTCACCAGGACATGATTGTACAAGTCCATCAAGTCTGGCAATTTCTCTGGCCATTGATTTCTTTCTGACTCTGGTAAGGTCTTCAACAGGTCAATCACAATATGGTTCATCTTCTCACATAAGCCATTTGTTTGGGGATGGTATGCTGTTGTGCGGATCTTTTTACAGCCATACATGTTGCAGAATTCTTGGAAGATCTGTGATTCGAAAGCTGGACCTTGATCTGCAAGGACTTGTTCTGGGTAACCATGGGGTCAGCAAAAGTACGTCTGGAATGCTTTAGCTTCTGTTCTAGCTGTAAGGTCTTTCACAGGTACCACCACTAAGAAGCGTGAGTAATGGTCCACGATGGTTAAGGCATAGACATAGCCGGACCGGCTTGGTGACAACTTGACGTGGTCTAATGCGACTAGCTCGAGTGGTTGCTTGGTTACTATGAACTGGAGTGGAGCTCACTGGTTCTGTTGATCCTTTCTTCTGAGGTTGCACGGTCCGCATTTTCTACACCAATCTTCAATTGATTTTCTCATGCCAACCCAGTAGAATCTTTCTCTTAAGAGCACTTCCAACTTTTTCCAACCAAAATGACCAGCACCGTCGTGGTAAGCTTCCAGAACCATCTTGACGTCTCTCTTGGGCACGATGATCTGCCAGACCAACTGATGTGTTTTTGGATTGGTGTGCCTTCTACAGAGCTTCCCTTGGTACAGGAACAATTTACCTCTCTCATTCCAGAGATGTTGTGTCTCAGCTGGGGCATTCTGATTAGGGTATGCACCTTGTTGTGTAAGCAGTTCTTTCACTAGCTTCACAGCTGGATTGCTGTCTTGTGTGTCAGCCCATCCGTGGTGTGCTAATGGGTTGAGAGTTGCCTGCTGTTGTTTTTGGTAGACACTCGGTTGATACTGTCCCACCTTAGGACGGTGAAAGGCTGGCAGCTCAATTTCTTCCAGTCCCTCCGGTTCCTCTTCCACGTTCCCCGAGTGTGGCATCCGGGATAAGGCATCTGCATTCCCATTCTTGTGGCCCGCCCTGTACTTGATGACAAAGTTGTAGTTTGACAGTCGGGCTATCCATCGCTGTTCCAGCGCACCTAATTTTGCAGAGTCCAGGTGGGTCAACGGATTGTTGTCAGTAAAGATGGTAAATTCTGCAGCTGCCAGGTAGTGTTTGAAACGCTTTGTTACAGCCCAAACTACTGCCAGTAGTTCTAACTTGAAGGAGCTGTAATTCTCTGGGTTTCTTTCTGTAGGCCGGAGCTTCCTGCTTGCAAAGGCAATAACTTTCTCCTTGCCTTCCTGCTTTTGAGACAATACTGCTCCCAGTCCTACGTTGCTGGCATCCGTGTACAAAATGAAGGGTTGATGGTAATCTGGATATGCCAGGATCTCTTCTCCTGTCAGTGCCCACTTCAACTTCTTAAAGGACTCTTCTCTCTCATCACTCCACTGGAAAGGAGGATTTCGGGCTGCAGACGTCTTTGACTGTCCTACCAGGATGTCTTGTAGGGGAGCTGCTAGCTTCGTGAACCCTTTTATAAATCTTCTATAGTAGCCCACCAGTCCCAGGAATTGCCTCACCTCTTTCACGCTGGTGGGTCTCGGCCAATCTCTTATCACGGTAACTTTTTCAGGATCAGGTGCTACCCCTTCTGAGCTCACGACATGTCCCAGGTACTGTACCCTTGGCTTTAGAAGGTGACACTTGGATGGCTTGATTTTCATGCCGTATCCGGATAAGGCTTCAAACACTTCTGCCAGGTCTTGTAGATGCTGTTCATAGGTCTTGGAGTAGACTATGACGTCATCCAGATACAGGAGGACAGTTTCAAAGTTCTTATGTCCTAGGCAGCACTCCATCAGTCGCTGGAAGGTTCCAGGTGCGTTGCAGAGTCCAAACGGCATACAATTGAACTCACAGAGGCCCATCGGCGTGGTGAATGCTGTCTTCTCCTTATCAGCCTCTGCCACAGGAACTTGCCAATACCCACTAGTCAGATCTAGGGTGGAAAAGTAAGTAGCAGATTTTAATGCAGCCAATGACTCTTCTATCCTAGGTAATGGGTATGCATCCTTGTGTGTAATGCGGTTGATCTTTCTGTAGTCTACGCACATCCTCATGGTCCCATCTTTTTTCTTAACTAGCACTAGTGGGGCTGCCCAGGGGCTACAACTGTCTCTTATTACCCCTGCTTCTTTCATTTATTTGAGCATGTCTTTGGCGCATTGGTAGTGAGCCAGTGGTACTAGTCTATACCTCTCCTTTATGGGTGGATGGTTACCTGTGGGTATAGTGTGCTCTACCCCTTTGATCTGCCCAAAGTCTAATGAGTGTTTGCTGAATATTTGTTCATATTCTTTCACTACTCGGTATACTCCATGCTTTTGATGGGAGGGTGTAGAATCGGTACCTACATGTAGCTTTTGGCACCAATCCTCCAGCTTTCCCTCTGAGCCATTGTCCTCCGCCTGACTTGACGGGCTTAAGGGCTCAACGGTGGTGATGGCATTGTTATCAACCGTATATAGCTTAGCCATGGTAGCATACTTTGGTAGGGTGACCTCATCTTCTCCACAATTTAGAAGGCGTATTGGCACTCTTCCCCGATGTACCTCAACTATTCCTCTGGCCGTCAGTACAGTGGGCCTACTGTCTGGGTACACGGGTTCTACCAGGGCCTGATAGTCTCGCCCTATGATGCCTATTGCGGCTCTACACCAGACCAGCATTTCTGTTTTGTGGGTAATTACAATAGGTATTGGGTCACTTACCCTTGCATTGCCAATTTCCCCTCCTGACATTTCTACCTGGTGCTTCAGCATCAAGGCTTTAATTTCCTTCTGCAGGAGTCTCTGTTGCCCGGGTTTGGCAGTCTCGGCGATCTGCTGCAAGACAGTAATTACCTCTGCAAAACAATTTTCAATTACATTCATTCCTAGCAGCATAGTTGGTTCACGTTCTCGCCGGTCAACATCAACAATGACAATACCTTGGTTCTGCAATTCTACTCTCCCAATCTTAATGGTCATTTCTCTGAAACCAACCTGTGGTACTAATTCACCATTGCTAGCCCATATATTCAATGCAACATTAGATGGACCACTGCTAACATCTGAATCAGCCCAGTACCTCTTATAAAGGACATGCGGAATTGATATTATTTGGGAACCAGTGTCCAGCAAGGCGTTGAGCGGAATGCCATCCAGCACGATGGGGATGACTGGACGTCCCCCCACATACTTGTCGTGCCAAGGTGAGGGACCTTGAGAGTTCATTCCTGAGGAGTGGCCCGCCTCCCCAGGGGATCCCCATTTAAAGCACATTCACGGGCAAAGTGACCTGGCTCCTTGCAATGGCGGCAAATGGGCTGTCCATCCGGCTGGTAGCGGTCGCTGGGTCGTCCTCTCGTCGCTTGGTATCTCCTAGGCCTCATCCATGGGATATCCTCATTGCTGGTCGCCAGCTCATTCTTGGGTGCAGACTTGGATCCACGCAGCTCCTGGACGATTCTAGCCATGGAAGCAACAGTGTCTGTCAGGGCATCAAGCCTTTGATGGAGAGCCTCAATAGTGATCGGCTCCAGGTGGTTAGCAGCAGCCACTGCTGGCCGATGTCACTGGCATTACTGGCTGCTGGGGTGCCACTGTAAGGTGTTGAACAGAGTCTATATCCTGCGGCTCCTCCACCTGCTGGAGGCGGATGGCTCTATCCTTTAGCTGGGCAAATGTTAGTCCTGGATCCTGGATCACCATCATGCTCAGTTGTCCCCGATGGGAAGGGGATGAGAGTCCATCCAGGAATTGGTCTATCAGCAGCTTATCTGCTCCAGGGGCTAAGGCAGGTTCTGCTAATTTAAGTGCTCTGAGCGCCTCCTGCAAGTTCAAGGCAAAGTCTCTTGCGCTCTCTCTAGGTTTTTGCTTGCATCCAAAGAACCTCATTTTAGCCCGGCTGCCAGCAGTGGATTCAAAAGCTGCTTTTAGTCCAGCTATTATATGCTCTACAGTGTCCTTTGCATCGTCCGGCCAGGATGTAGCCTCCCTCTGGGCATTGCCAGTTAACTGTCCCATAAGCATACCAACACGCTGAGCTTCTGTCAGGGGGTACATGCTGTAGTAGATTTTTAGCTTTCCGATAAAGTCATTAAGTGTGTTGGGCTCACCTGAGTACTGCGGCAGCCACACTGCACCCGGGGTGTACGGCATCAGGAACGGCATGATAGGTGCCGCTGCACCGCCTGGTACAACAGCGTCTCCCTGCTGCGACATCTTTGCGCCCCCTTAGTTAATTTCACCAGTCTTCTTGACAGCAAGCCTGGTACACTTTTCTGCGTTTTCGTTTGGGTCGCAGCACCGAGCGCACCTCCTCTGCAAGCGGTGGGCGGAGTCTTAGTTTAGGCGCGATGTTTTCCCGCGCGTAGCAGCTAACGGCGCGATTAAAGATTGCGCCTGGAAAATTTTACCAATGATGTTTTTGGATTTTTCCAGGTATCTTTGCAAAGTTTAAAGTCCGTTCTTTATTGCTACAATTCACAGTGCAAGTCTTTTATGCGATGCAATAAGTCTTTACAGGCACACGTCACCCGGGTTGCAGCCGGGTCCAGTCCGCATCCTGTTCGTGACGCCAAAGTTGTGTCGTCAGGGGTTAAGGGGATACCCAGAACCAGACCAAGGGGTTGCTTCTGGAAAGGGGATCACGGTGTCGTGACCCGGTCCGTGCTCCCTGGTTCCACAATAAAAAGGGGGTTATGTTCGTGACGCCACCCATGGAATGTGATCAGAGATGACCACCACTGCTGCAGAACCTCCGGGGGTGATGGAAGGCAGCTTGAGATGGGACGGCTCCCCACGGGTAGAGCCTTTTCCCCGGGGCAGTGTGTTCGTCTATGGGGGGAGTGCAGGACACGAGCACAATAAACAGGCAGACTCACGGTTTTCCAGTTTCTTTGTCTTTTACTGATGATGGTATTCAGCAGAGTACTGTCCACGGAGTCTGTGAGGGGTTCAGGGTTTCTCCCACCCAGCCGGGCCGTTTTGGCTTCCTTGCCTGCACTGTGTGTCTGTGGCCCTGCTGCTGTGTGAACTAGGCAGCCGGCTCTGCTCTGCTCCTAGGTACCGACCTGACAGGCAACTCGAGTCCTTCCTAGTATGTTCCTGAACTCTGCGTTTGTTGCTGTGTCTGTGGTACAGATAGAGAATGTGGAATCCTCACTTCTCTGGTGTTAACTGTACAGTATGTAACCTGCAGTCTCGGATCCAGCATCCGTTCTGTGTTCTCCACTGGGGTGAGCTCTGCAATGCTCTGCCTCCCAGGAATGTTCCTCAGTGTACTCTGTCTCCTTCCCTCAGACCCTCAGCTAGGCCTGGAATTGGTCAGTGGATCCTGAGGTGAGCTAAAGCCAGCTTCCAACCTGCAGATCCTTTTGCCTCAGTTCTCTGCACTGAACTCACAAACTGAAACTACTGACCATTTCCCCTTCCCACCAGAATATACAGGGAAGCAGCTTGGTCTCCCCCTCCTGGCCAGGAGGTCTTGGTGTTGTGTGTGGGGAGTTAACCCTTTGTGTTGTTACTGTGGCAACCCTGGGGTGCCACATTAATACATTGCTAGTGGCCTTTGCAAATACAAAGCAGTACTCTAGCATTTTGTGCTGCCTGGTACAAAGTACTCACTAGTACTTTTTTCCCAATATTTTGGGGGTTAAAGTTTGCTTGGCATGTGTCATCAACATCTGCAAATATGGCACCAAAACCCAAAATGACAAAAAAGCCAGTTGTTAAGGGACAGGGACGTGGACATGGGTGTGGTGTTGTCACTGGTGGGTGACAAGGCACTGAGTCTGTGTCAGGTCAGAAGAAGCTTGATGAATCCTCTATGTATCTTGCCAAATTTCCCAGTCTGGAATGTAAACATGGGTGGAAGCCAGAAGAGTGAGAGCATATTCTGTCTTGGATGGCAGACAAGGCCTCTTCGCATTTCTCAAGCATCAACAAATGTTCCATGACCACACAGTCTAATATGGATACACAGAAGGCTGGCCCATCCAATCCTCAACCTGATCCTCCTTCCTCCTCCCATCATCAGTCACAGGAGACATATGACCTAAAGCTTCGCCACTCTGAGGATTTGTTTTATTAGTATCCTTTGCTTGGTTCTGGCCTCTCACCTTGCAGCATTGAAGAGGGACGTGAGGATGTGGCAATAATTGATGCACAAGTATTTGAGGACCTACGGCGAGAAGAAAGTCACTTAGAGGAACCTGATTTACTGTCTTCAGATATGGAGGCTGCTGATGATGAGACACAGTTGCCATCAGGTCAGCCTACAATCTCAAATGGGAGCTAGGATGAGATGGAAGACGAGTTGGACAATTATGAGTGCACTGATCCGACCTGGACCATTGACATGCATAGCCATCACAGCAACACAGAGGAAGATGGATATGTAGCACCAACATATGCACCAAAGGGAAGCTGATCTGTTTAGGTCAGAAACCACACACTGCAGCAAAGCTGTCACATGGTATAACAGAACAGACCAATCAGTGGCTCTCTCTGCTGCACCTTCAACCCAGTATGGTTGTCTGTGATAATGGGCGTAACCTGGTGGCGGCTTTAAAGGTTTGCAAGCTGGTACACATGCCATATATGGCTCATATACCTAGTTGTTCAGACATTTCTCAAAACATACTCTGACTTGCCGTACTTACTTGAGTGCCCATTTCCACCATTCCTCTACCTCTTTTGCTGGTCTAACAGCACTGCAAAGCAAAAGCAGTTGAATTTGCCAAGTCACTAAATCCTGTGCGACCTGCCCCTGCAGTGGAACTCTTCATATCATGTGTTGGCAAGGATTAGTGAGCAGCAGAGGGCAGTTGCTGAATACCAGCTTCAATATGCCTTTCAGACTGAGTCAGCCACCACACGTAATGACTGTTGAATGGGTGTGGATCACTGAGATTTGTGAGGTTCTTGAGAACCTTGAGTACTGCACCAAGCTTGTGAGCGGTGATCAGGCTATTATCAGCTTAACCATCCCGCTGCTGTGCCTGTTGAAACAATCACTGCAAAATTTTAAGGAGGGAGCTTTGAGTGTCTAGCATATGGCTGTGGAGACAGATTTCTTAATGGGCGATGATACTACCAAGCCCAGCCAATATTCTGAGGCAACATTGGGGGATGATGAGGAGGATGAGGAGGGAGAGGACTTGTTTTTCTGTGCTACTGAGGGGACTCCCAATGCTACACAGGGGACTCTCAACCCCATCTTCATGTCTGTCCAGCATGGTTGGGCTGGAGAGTAGGAGGTGGAGGAGGAGGCAAGTCAGCATGATGAGAGGAGGGATATTGTTCCTCCTGGTGGGAACACAAAACCTTTGTCTGTTTGCAGCTTGGCCCACATGGCACAGTTCATGTGTAAAAGTCTATGGCAAGACCCTGATGTGGTACACATTTTATTCAACAATGTTTACTGATTGGTCCCCTTTCTGGACCCACGGTACAAGGAGAAATTTCCTTTTCTCCTTTTGGAGTTAACAAAGTGTTGCACAATGGAATCTGTCAAGAGGGTCATTGTAGATCGGTTGCTGAAAACATCACTCTTAGACAACACTGGTGCCAGAGTTACTGATTCTTTTCAACACCAAGAATTAATGAGGAGTGACATGAACATCAGGTCCAACAGATGTGGGGGTGAAATGTGCATAAACTGGGCCAATTAGTCAATAAACCAGCACATCATCAAGAGCTATCTGTGCCTGTAACAATGCCAAAGAGGGATATGTTGCACAAAATGGTGAAGGGGTACTTAAGTACTTTGTGTAGTGGACAAACCAGGACAGTGCTCCTACTCCAGCCTAACTACTATTTGTCATTTTGAGGCCCTTGTGATGGTGACTCCCTATGTAAACTATTACTCAGCCCATCAGGCTAATTTTGTTTAAACAATGCACATTGTACACTGGACAAACCAGGACAGTAGTCCTACCAAACTAATATTTCTCATTGACGACCCTTGTCATGGCTTTTTCCACATTGTTCCTGAGACAGGTGATACATATTTGATAGAAATCTACTGTCAGTCACCATAGCTGGCAAAAAAAAATCCCTGGGTTGTCCCACATTCTGACTGAGATAAGGGATCCATTTTCGATAGCAATTTACAATGACTGTTGATGAACAACAGATGACCCTCTCAAAACTTGAATTGAGGGCCGCAGAATGACATGGAGGATGAGGAGGGTAAAGCCCAATGCTACAATGGGTGCATTGTAAACTGCTATGGAATATGTATTCCACACTATCTGAGTCTCAATGAGGGAGGGACCACCCAAATGTATAAGTAAGAGCAGTCCCTCCCAAAGATATATTACTGGGCCACCTTTGGGTGCTCACCAAGCTCAGGTTTCCTGATACCGGCAAGCCCTCTGAAAACTTTAATTGAGGGCCACAGAATGACATGGAGATGGAAGAGGGTAAAGCGCACCACCACATGGGCATATTGTAAACTGCTATGGAATATGTATTCGACTATCTGAGTCTCAATGAGGGAGAGACCGCCCAAATGTATAAGTAATAGCAGTCTCTCCAAAACGTATGTTATGGGACCACTTGAGGCCCCTCAGGTGAAAGATCAACATACCAACGGGCACATTCTAACTGGCCTTGTAAAAAGCTGAGGAATAGCTAACTAGAAATTGTGTGTGACAGAAGGACCTACAAAATGTATAAGTCAGGGCCCTACCAATTGTAAAAGTAATTAAAGCCAAAACACTACACTACGTATGAACAAACGCTAAAAGGGATATTTTTTTTTCCCTACGGTTTATTTAGCCTACAGTCATGGACAAAAGTTTTGAGAATGACACCAAAATTATATTTTCACATGATCTGTTTCCCTCTGGTTTTTAATTGTGTTTGTATGATGTTTACATCACATACAGAAATATAATTGCAATCATATTGAGTACCAAAAGGTTATATTGACAGTTAGAATGAGTTAATGCAGCAAGTCAATATTTGCAGTGTTGACCCTTCTTCTTCAGGACCTCTGCAATTCTCCCTGGCATGCTCTCAATCAACTTCTGGACCAAATCCTGACTGATAGCTGTCCATTCTTGCATAAGCAATGCTTGCATTTTGCCAGAATTTGTTGGTTTTTGTTTGTCCACCCGTCTCTTGATGATTGCCCACAAGTTCTTAATGGGATTAAGATCTGAGGAGTTTCCAAGCCATGGACCCAAAATCTCTATGTTTTGTTCCATGAGCCATTTAGTGATCACCTTTGCTTTATGGCAAGGTGCGCCATCATGCTGGAAAAGGCATTGTTGGGTGCCAAACTGCTCTTGGATAGTTGGGAGAAGTTGCTCTTGGAGGACATTCTGGTACCATTCTTTATTCATGGCTGTGTTTTTAGGCAAGACTGTGAGTAAGCCGATTCCCTTGGCTGAGAAGCAACCCCACACATGAATCGTTTCAGGATGCTTAACAGTTGGCATGAGTCAAGACTGGTGGTAGCGCTCACCTCTTCTTCTCCTAATAAACTGTTTTCCAGATGTCCCAAACAATCGAAAAGGGGATTCATCTGAGAAAATGACTTTACCCCAGTCCTCAGCAGTCCACTCCCTGTACCTTTTGCAGAATATCAATCGGTCCCTGATGTTTTTTCTGGAGAGAAGTGGCTTCTTTGCTGCCCTCCTTGAAACCAGGCCTTGCTCAAAGAGTCTTCGCCTCACAGTGCGTGCAGAAGCACTCAAACCAGCCTGCTGCCATTGCTGAGCTAGCTCGGCACTGCTAGTAGTCCGATCCGGCAGCTGAAACAGTTTTAAGATACAGTCCTGGCATTTGCTGGTCCTTCTTGCTCTCTCCTTGAAGTTCTTGATGATGCGATAGATTGTTGACTGAGGTTCAATCTTTGTAGCTGCGATACTCTTCTCTGTTAGGCCATTTTTGTACAGAGCAATGATGGCTGCACATGTTTCTTTAGAGATAACCATGGTTAACTGAAGAGAAACAATGATACCAAGCAGCAGCCTCCTTTTAAAGTGTCCAGTGGTGTCATTCTTACTTAATCATGACTGATTGATTGCCAGCCCTGTCCTCATCAACACCCACACCTGTGTTAATGGAACAATCACTAAAACAATGTTAGCTGCTCCTTTTAAGGCAGGAATGCAATGATGTTGAAATGTGTTTTGGGGGTTAAAGTTCATTTTCTTAGCCAATATTGACTTTGCAAGTAATTGCTGTTAAGCTGATCACTCTTTATGACATTCTGGAGTATATGCCAATTGCCATTAGAAAAACTTAAGCAGTAGACTTTGTAAAAATTAGTATTTGTAGCATTTTCAAAACTTTTGGCCATGACTGTATATATAAGTGGAAAAACTGCAGGGGAAAATGCAGGAAAAACTGTTTTTTAACCTTTTTGGCCTGTAAAATGCAATTTAAGTTAGGTTTCATAGGTGTTCTTGTGCATCTGTAAAAGTGGCGTAATACTGTGACATCCTTATTCCCAGAAAAGAACCCAAATGTGAGTCTTAAATTCATGCAGGCATATTCTCCAGGCTCTCCCCATTCAGTTTCAACATTTTCCCATCCATTTCAGCCTTTTCCTCAGGCCCCCAGACGTCTATGTTGGGTCCAGCAGAAAATTAATCACATTTCCCATTAACTTGTATTGTTCCGATTTTTTGGAACGAATATGCGAGTATTTCAAAGTACTTTTTATGAGTATAGCGACTATGAATATTACAGTACTCGCTCATCTCTAAAGAAGACATCATGTGTGATGGACAAGCAAAGAGGAGGCAATAAAAAGCTGCACCTCACAAAAACTTGTGTTTTTTTAACCCCTACCATGCAGATTTAACCCCTTTGCCCCAAGGCGATTTTCCATTTTTCATTTTCATTTTTTGCTCCCTTTATTCCAAGAGCTATAACATTTTTTTACATTTTTTGTCAATATTGCCATAAGAGGGCTTGTTTTTTTGTGGGACGAGTTGTATTTTGAAAGACAAAATTCAGTCTGTCACTTAGTGTACTGGAAAAAGGGAAACAAATTCCAAGTGCTTTAAAAGTGAAAAAAATGTGCAATTCCACAATAGTTTTTTGTTTTTTTTTTTAATTTACCAAGTTCAGTATATAATGAAACTGACCTGGCAATATAATTCCTCAGACCAGTACAAGTATGTACATTGGAGATCAAAATTAGAGAGTAAGGCGGGCTTTACACGCTATGACATCACTAGCAATTGCTAGCGATGTCGAGCGCGATAGCACCTGCCCCCATCGCACATGTGATATGTTGTGATTGATGCCATAGCAAACATTATCGCTATAGCAGCTTCACACACACATACCTGGCGGAGACGTCGCTCTGACTGCCGAACAATCCCTCCTTCTAGCAGGAGGTGCATTCAGCGTCACAGCGACGTCACCGCGATGACACTAAGCGGACGGCCAATAGAAGCGGAGGTGCGGAGATGAGCGGGACATAACATCCCGCCCACCTTCTTCCTTCCGGATTGCTGGCGGGACACAGGTAAGGAGATGTTTGTAATTCCTGCGGCTTCACACACAGCGATGTGTGATGCTGCAGGAACGAGGAACAACATCGTACCGCCAGCAGCAGCGATATTATGATAAGGAGCGATGTGTCACCGATCAACAATTTTTGATGTTTTTGCGATCAGTGATCGTCGCTCCTAGGGTTTACACGCTGCGATGTCGGTAACGGCGCCGGATGTGCGTCACTAACGACGTGACCCCGATGATATATCGTTACCGATGTCGCAACGTGTAAAGCCCGCCTTACACACAATTTTCTAAATGTTAAGGTCAGTGTGTAGTTCTATGTTATTATATTCTTACATGATTAAACTAGCAGTATTTTAATCTTATTTTATAAATTGAATTTATTGTAAAGCACATAAAAATAATAATGGAAATTAGATAAATAAAAAAGAACACTGATCAAAATTGTAGAACACTTTCAGATACCAACAAGTTATTGGTGTTAATCTGGCACCCGGTGCTAATTTTCTTAATTACTTGAAAAACCCTCTTTAACTGTTTAACTATTTGTGCTGGTCCTATCAATTGTTCTGAATAAAATAACCTTGTACCATTTACTTGGAGTGCCGAATTTCAACTTACACTTTGATACAGTTTTGGAACCTACTTGAGCACCACCGCCAGAAGTGCCATGTATACCTATTCTATCAAATCCTATTTAACTGGCAGCCTAACCTTCCAGTTTGCAGTGACTTTGCAAAAATGGTGTGCCGTTCCAAAGTGACTGAAACCCTTTGGCAGCAGGTTGTCCAGATGAACGCCAAAGGGGTGACCCTATCAGCTATAGCAAGAGAAGTTGCTTGTTTCAGGTCTGTGATTTCAAGAATATTGTATCTTTATAACATCACTACACTAACCTCTCCCCCAAGAAGGCTGGTCGCCTTTGAAAGACAAATGCAAAAGAGGACAGGATAATGCGGAGAATCTCCATGGGTAAATGTTTCAACACTGTAACTGGAATTGCTCGTCAGTTCAGCACTGAACAGGGTAAAGCTGGGTTTACACACTGCAACATCGCAAAGGACATCGCTGTAACGTCACCGGTTTTGTGACGTAACAGCGACCTCCCTAAGTCTCTGGTGAGTCGCTGGTGAGCTGTCAAACAGGTAAACCTGGCCAACAACGCAACAGCGATCCGGACCTGCAGAGCAACCTAGCTGGTTGTTGGGGACGTTGAAAAGCAGCTTTTTGAAGGGGAAGTTGCTAACAAAGTCGCTGCAAAGTCTTTCACACACTGAAACTTTGTAGCGATGCATGCTGCACAGCGGGAAACAAAGGACCTAGGAATGGTCCTGAACGATTTGTAGCGATCAGCAACTTCACAGCAGGGGCCAGGTCGCTGATGTGTTTCACACACTGCAACATCGCAAACGACATCGCTATTGCGTCACAAAACCGGTGACGTTACAGCGATGTCGTTTGAGATGTTGCAGTGTGTAAACCCAGCTTAAGGATCTGTCTTGTCATACAGTGTCACAACATTTAAAAACACTCTGCAGTGAGCAAACTTCTCGTTAACAGAAAGAATCAAAAGGCTAGACTCACCTTTGGTGAGGAGCATGTTGTGTGGACAGAGGTGAAGTGGTCCACAGTTCATTTTAGTGATGAAAGTAAGTTTAATTTATTTGGGTCTGATTGGAAACATTATGTTAGTTGACAAACTGTGGAAATACTTAACCCAAAGTGTGTTAAGAAGTCAGTGAAATATGGTGGAAGAAGTGTCATGGTTTGGGGAATATTTTATGCAGCAGAAGTTGGACCTCTCATACAGCTACGTACATGGCAGAGTGATTGCAGGTGTCAGAACCTTCTTCAACAACACGTGGTTCCTAACTTGCATCATCACTCAATCAGCCAGCAATTTTCATGCAGGACAACGCCCCCTGTCACACATAAAAATGGGTAAAGCAAATTTTTGAAACAGAAAACACTTAAGCAATGAATTGGCCAGCCCAGAGTCCTGATCTATAACCAATAGAAAACCACTGGATAATCCTTGGTGACAAAGTTATGCCCAAGAAACCCACAACAGTCAAAGAACAGTGGAAGAGACTTGAAAAAGAGTGGGCCAAAATCAACCAGAGCAGTGTGAGAGACTACTGATGTCATGTGGCCACAGATTTGCTAAATAGGGATGATCAAATACTTCAATTATTCGGCTTTGCGAATATTTTCCGAATTCCTCGCCGCTATTCGATTATTCGTGAATATTCGATGCGCAATGTAAGTCTATGGGAAACCCGAATAACATCTATTCGGAACTATTTGGCCTTCTCATAGACTTACATTGCGCATTGAATAGTCGAATAGTGGAGAGGTATTCGGTAAATATTCGCAAAGCAGAATAATCGAAGTATTCGATCATCTGTAGTGCTAAAGTCATTCAAAGTAAAGACCTGTACACTTTTTTCTGATTGGTGACTTTTGTTACCTTCAAATATAGTTAGAATCTTTCTCTGTTTTTTTTTTACATGGTTTATATCATGGTAGCAAGATGGCAGCCATTTAAAAAAATATTTACCTTGTTGTTCATTATGAATACCTTTTTCATCTTTTCTCGTTCCTCACTAGTTTTTAAATTTACATTAAAATCTAAATCTCAGTGAACTGATCTAGCATGTTAACAGTAACATGGATTTAATAGTGCATTTTTGCTTGAAAGTGCTTTATGTTTATACTTTGAAAGCATGTATTTAGCACAGCTTTTATCCACCCTTTAACATTTTGTGCTGTAGTTCATGAGGTTTATCAGCTGTGCAAAGACACATATTACAAAATGGATTTAGTACAGCAAACTAGACTTTCCTATTTGCAGACATACAAACTGCAGATTATTACATTGATAAACATAATTAATTCATTGATAAACTAGCAATGGGTCTGTAGAATGGAGAATAAAGCGACTTAAGGTGGTGTCACACACAGCGACGATGACAACGACGTCGCTGCTACGTCACCATTTTCTGTGACGTTGCAGCGACGTCCCGTCGCTGTCGCTGTGTGTGACATCCAGCAACGAGCTGGCCCCTGCTGTGAGGTCGTTGCTCGTTGCTGAATGTCCTGCTTCATTTTTTCGTCGTCGCTCTCCCGCTGTGACGCACACATCGCTGTGTGTGACAGCGAGAGAGCGACGAAATGAAGCGAGCAGGGAGCAGGAGCCGGCGTCTGGCAGCTGCAGAAAGCTGTAACCACTGTAAACATCGGGTAACCAAGGGAAGACCTTTCCCTGGTTACCCAATATTTACCTTCGTTACCAGCCTCCGCCGCTCTTGCTGCTAGTACTGGCTCCTGCTCTGTGCACATGTAGCTGCAGTACACATCAGGTTAATTAACCCGATGTGTACTGTAGCTAGGAGAGCAAGGAGCCAGCGCTAAGCAGTGTGCGCGGCTCCCTGCTCTCTGCACTGTGACATGTAGCTGCAGTACACATCGGGTTAATTAACCCGATGTGTACTGTAGCTAGGAGAGCAAGGAGCCTGCGCTTAGCGTCTCCCTGCTCTCCTCACATGTAGCGACGTTATGATCGCTGCTGCGTCGCTGTGTTTGACAGCTAAGCAGCGATCATAACAGCGACTTACAAGGTCGCTATTACGTCACAGAAAATGGTGACGTAACAGCGATGTCGTTGTCATTGTCGTTATGTGTGACACCAGCTTAAGGCTCCTTTCACATTGCGTTTGTGCAGTCCGTTAGATGTATACTGTATACGTTTAACAGACTGTGCTACTTAGTCAAATTTGTGCTTTTTTAGTACTGTCAAAACATATACGTTAAACGTAACCCAATGCGTTTGACAAATTCTGTGTGTGGAGTAAAACATATCCGTTTGTTTATTGTTAAAGTACAATAAAGTTTTCTGTGGACAATTCTTTTTTTGTGGGTGTATCCAGTGTATGTGTGTTCTTCTTTCCAGTACATTGTCAAAGGAGTAGCAGCAAGATGATTGTGTCTTTGCTTGTGAAATATCGTTTAATGCAATTGCATCGGAGGCAGAGAAGACGAAGGAGATTTTGGGTGCATGAAGTGAACTGTGTTCGAGAAAGATATGGTGCTTTCCACACCCTTTATTATCAAGTGCGATCTTTTCCGGACAAATTTGAAAACTATCTTCAAATGTCCATTGAAAGCTTTGACTTTCTGCTATCTCATATTCAAGAAGACATTCAGCGTCAGGACACGTCGTTCAGAAGAAGCATTAGTCCAGAGCAACGTTTAGTGGTGACATTGAGGTAATCTATTTATTTGTAATTCAAATTGTGTTTCAATTTAATTAAAAATCAAACCATTGACTGAAGTTCCGTACATTACCATGACAAGTTTTTTATTGCTTCTATTTTCTTCTGTATATTCATATTTTTTTAGCTAAATCGTAACAAATTTTTAATTTTTTTCAATAGATACTTGTCTACCGGAGATAGCTTCACCTCACTACATTACCAGTTTCGTTTAGGAGTTTCTACAGTTTGTGAATTGGTTCGTGAAACGTGTGAGGTTATTTGGGAAAAGTTGCAGCCACTTGATTTACCACAGCCAACGTCTGCTCAGTGGCTTGAAATTGCTGAAAAGTTCAATGAAGTGGCTAATTTCCCCAATTGTATAGGAGCTTTGGATGGGAAACATATCCGCATTCAGAAACCTGGCCATAGTGGATCCCTGTATTATAATTGCAAAAACTTTTTCTCCATAGTTCTCATGGTTATTGCGGATGCAAGATACCGGTTTTTCGCTGTTGATATTGGTGCATATGGGTGTACAAATGATTCCAAAGTGTTTAAAGAAAGCAACATGGGTAAATGCCTGTATAGAAGTAGTTTCAACATCCCTCCGTCACGACCCCTGCCAGGAACCGAAGGTCCAAGTTTGCCACTGGGATTAGTTGGTGATGAGGCTTTCCAACTTGGGTCAAACCTTATAAAGCCATACTCCTGTCGCAATCTTAACTCCAGCCGTAGGATCTTTAATTATCGGTTGAGTAGAGCAAGGTGTTACGTGGAATGCACCTTTGGACTAATGACCGCAAAATGGCGTGTTCTTTTAACTGCAATGCAATTGAAACCTGAAAATGTGGACAGTGTGGTAAAGGCTTGTGTCACACTGCATAATTTTGTGGCTCGTCAAGAACCCCTCCTTGTAGATCAAAATGACTGTGAATCTCATCTAACTAGCATAGAATATAGATCAATAAGATCTACAAATGCCATAATGCAGATTCGTGAGCAATTTACACAGTATTTTGTGAGTGAACAAGGTCGGATTCCATGGCAGGATAATCTTTAGTTATTTCAGGGCTGCAATACAATGTGTGGTGTGCAGTGATGTCAGTAAAGAGTATCCGAGGACGACCTCCTGACGACACCCCCATGTCACATGCATGGGTGTAGCGACATTGACTTCACGGGTACTCTGCAATAATTTGGTGGGTCAACCAGTAAGTTTTTTTGTGGGTAGGCATAGACACAACATAGTTTAAAATAACTTTATTTAACATTTCTTTAAACATCATGTGACTAAAAATATGCTGTTTTATGTCACAAAAAAAACATAAATCATGGTTATTTTAGTAATCATTTCTTGCAATGAGAAAATTGTTATTTTCAAAACAAATATCAGTAATAAAATGGTTATATCAATAAAAAATCAACACTGTCTGGCTATGGTTCTACGCAGGATTGTCAGGTTAATCTGTGGTAAGTCACAGTTTTTGGTTACAATCAAATCATTCTTTTGTTATCACAACATAAACAAAAAAAACAGTTTATGACTAGGGTTCTTAAGGGTTCACATTAAGCAACATCGCTAGCAACATCGCTGCTGAGACACAACTTGCTAGTGATGTTGCTGTGTGTGACATCCAGCAACAACCTAGCCCCTGCTGTCAGGTCGCTGGTTGTTGCTGAATGTCCTGGACAACTTTTTAGTTGTTGCTCTCCCGCTGTGAAGCACACATCGCTGTGTGTGACAGCGACAGATCAACAACTAAATGTGCAGGCAGCAGGAGCCAGCTTCTGCGGACGCTGGTAACCATGGTAAACATCGGGTAACCAAGATGCCCCTACCTTGGTTACCCGATATTTACCTTCGTTACCAGCGTCCGCCGCTCTCAGCTGTCAGTGCCGGCTCCCTGCTCTCTGCACACATAGCCGGAGTACACATCGGGTAATTAACCCGATGTGTACTGTGGCTATGTGTGCAGGGAACAGGGATCCGGCACTGGCAATGTGAGAGCAGCGGACACTGGTAATGAAGGTAAATATCGGGTAACCAAGGGAGGGGCTTCTTGGTTACCCGATGTTTACCGTGGTTACCAGCGTCCGCAGAAGCTGGCTCCCTGCTGCCTGCACACGTAGCAGAGTACACATCGGGTAATTAACCCGATGTGTACTGTGGCTAGGTGTGCAGGGAGCCAGCGCTAAGCGGTGTGCGCTGGTAAGCAAGGTAAATATCGGGTTGGTTACCCGATATTTACCTTAGTTACCAAGTGCAGCATGCTTCCACGTGTAGCGATGCTCCAGAGATCCCTGCCAGGTCAGGTGGCTGGTGGGATCGCTAGAGCGTCGCTTAGTGTGACATCTCACCAGTGACCTCCTAGCAACTTACCAGCGATCCCTATCAGGTTGTATCATTGTTGGGATCGCTGGTAAGTTGTTTAGTGTGACTGGGCCTTTAGTGCAGGATTTAGCCATTATCCACCCCTTGATTGTAAGATCGCTGTCAATGTGCATTGTACCAAGGAAGGACAAGGTTGGCATTACTAGATTAGAATCAATGATCCAACACAAACATAATGTGCAGTGGAACAGCAGAAATACTAGTACTAAATGTCTGCATATGTTTAAACAACAAAGTTTAATCCAATATATTTCATAGACTTTATAGACCTTTAGAAATGTCTTTGGTGACCAAAAGTGATTACTACAGATCTGGTACCGATTAATCACACTAAAAAAAAGCCCTTGAAGGGATCACATATCAAGACAAGATCAAAACAGTAGTCTTGGTGTGGCTACAGAATATTGTATGCAATATTAAAATACTACATTATTTGTTAAGAATTTTTTTTTTTTTGGCTGAAGGTCATGTCATGACAACTGTTATTATGTTGTCTGGATATGTGATCGTTTGTATGAAAGCTATATTTACTTTGCCATATATTTTTGGTGAATTAAACGAAATCAAATTTGTAGCAATTTGGATCATTCAGTTTACAAATTTTGGTAGTCCTGCCCCTGATTATTTTCGCACTGAAAACCAAGATTGCAGGATGACAATGTATAAAAGTTAGGAAGTTGCGTTGGTGTTGGTTGGTATGTTGCTTTTTGATTTACAAGTTGAGAAGCAATGGGATATCTGGGTGTTGATGTATCAATAGCTTGTAATGGTGGTACATGTGGTAGGACTATTCGTTGTTCTTGTGAGCTGGCTGAAACAAACGGTGATATTGCGGTTCTACTAGGTACACTGTCAGTTTCGATAAATTCCCCTACCAGACTGTTCAGTCTTTCACGAAACTGCCACTGCCTGTTGATTGGTATTTTATTTAGCCAAGGGACATATGACATTAGGAGTAGTTGCCATTCATTGGCAGCATACAATGATTATTTTGCATTTATTTGTTGGAATTGTATATTATTTTGGGTTTGTGTGTTTAAAAACATATCTTCTAGCCATTGAAGTCCATCCACAATAATTGAATCTGCTGTTTCTCGTGTACCTCTGTGACTTGAACTACGCTGCATTCTGAGACGTGCTGCAACACCAGTTGACACCGTTTGTCTTCCTTGCATGTCGGTATTTTCTACTGAACGAGGCTCACTACCTGCTGACACCTCTACATTTGCTGCTTCATGGGATCCTGTCTCTCTTGACTGTTCAGTAGCTATGTCTCCATCAACTCCCGAAGGTGCTGCAGTACTACAGATTATTCTATATTAAAAAAGGAAATGTCTCAAATTAATATTGTTATATTGTTATATATTATTGTCATTGTTATATTATATTTTTATGTTATTGTTATGTTAGGTTGTTATATTATATTGTTTCTAATCATAATTTGTTAGATGATATTCTTTAATGACATTTATACAGTACTTACTGGCGTTGCTGTACACATCTTTGGAGAAACATGAGGTGATAATAATACGCATATGGGGTGGTCCGATGTGCGAAGGATCCACTTGGAACATTCATATTTTTTTTGTAGTCACGGATGAATCTCTCATTGACCTCCATCGTATATGTATAGCTTTTGCTAGAAAAAAAAAAATTAGAAGTGTGTGTTCATCTTCAATTTTTCGACATTTAATAAAAATAAAGTCACATAATTATAATTTGAATGGTATTGATTTACATTTTTGATTAACAATTTTTATCAATATTTCTTGAATATAATATGAATCTTTACGTAAACTTACCTACTTTTTTGCTCTTTGTTAAAAGATTACTATATTGGGGAACAAGTTGGATGAATATTTTTCCCACAAAGCACGTTTTTTTTGTAAGTCTGGATGATTACAATCACCCTGATCCCACAGTGACGGTTGTTCCTGGACAAGTGCAATCAGTGTTTCGTTATCAAACTCTGTGGGGTCCTCATCAGCTTCCAGAATTCGTTTCCTTGAAGGGCGCTTTTCCTATGAAATATTAATATACAAAAATAATTTGTAAAACTTTAAAGCAAAATTAAAGATAAAAAAAATTAACAAAAAAGCTTTTTTCAAATTCCATACATATTGAAAATTATTTACCACTTCTGGAAGGGTTTTCGATGATCCTGCATGACTCTTCTTGTTTTTTTGGGGCTTTTTTCTGTGGCTAGCTTCATCCACCTTTAGACAATACAATACCATATAATTATTGATATGAAGGTTCTCATGTGATACATTTTAAGGTTAAAAAAACAAAACAAAACAAAAAAATGTTTACATGAGTAGAAATGCGGCTACAAGCTTTCTTGGTCACAGGCCTTTTTTCTTTTGAAGTCTGTAAAAAAAAAATTCTTCAAAGTTCCTTGGAAATTCTATACCTATTGAGAATGACTATGTACAAGTTTTACAATAAAATATAAATATGATTAATAAACCTACAGTCTTTTCTGCTAGCTAGGATGATGAGTCTGATGAGACCTAGATGAGAAAAAAAATATAAAAAAAAAAGTTGAACCCAGGATAACACATGGTTAACATGCAAACTCGATGCAGATATTGTTCATGCTGGGATATATGAGATATATGGGATATTAAACCAGGAACTCTGTGGTAAAAAAAAACAAGAGTGCTAACTACTGAGCCACCTATGTTAACATTGAAAATGAAAATTAACAAAAATTATAGGTGTCAATTCTTACCGTAGGATGATAGCTGTCATCATGTGAGCCACTGCTGTCACTAGAGTGATTTGATGACTTTTATTTAGAAAATACATTACAATAGATTAAATTTGTTTTCCAAAAAAACAGATTTTTTAGAACAAAAATTATAAAAAAAAAAATGCCCTTTAATGACTGTGTCTGACTATACAGGGACACGGTCTGACCACAGCTCCTGGGTCTTTGAGGACACAAACAAGAATACAGACATTACACCCGGGGGACACTCTGAAATGTACAGTTTTACAGTATTGGTAGGATCCGGGAAAGGAGGAGGGCAGAAACCCAGTCAGTGTCTGGTGTGATCCCTATTTGCCTCATGCAGTGCAACATATCTGCTTCATCTAGAGTTTGTCAGGTTATTTATTATGGTCTATGGAAAGTTGGACAACTCCTCTTCAATAGCTGTATGAAGTTGCTGGATATTGGCAAGAACTTGAAAACACATACCTAATATGCTCAATGGGTGATGAGAAGTGTTGAGCCACTCCCCTAGTGTTCAAGTTCGGTTCGTCGAACGGCGGGTTAGTTTGGCGAACGTTCGACGAACACTTTCGAACCCCATTAAAAACAATGGCAGGAAAACACAAACACATACAAACACATTATACATATACACATACAGTTAAAAAACATTGCCATTATACTTACAGGTCCCCGCGACGCTTGATGCACTCTGTCTCCCACAGCTTTTCCTTCCGATCATCGCTGCGCCCTCCAGGTAACCAGCACTGATGATAGGACCTTCTGTGATGTCGTCATAGCATGTGACCAGTCACGTGTGTATTATGTCATTGGCTACAGACTGGTCACATGGCTAGACGTCATGCTAGGTCCTGTCAGTGCATCTCTCCGGTACGCGGTGCTCGTTTGAGCATCTCTGTGTACCGATGAGATGCTTGGACACATGCTTGGCTCCCCATTCCTGCATGTTGGCGCTATGTAAAGAGTCAGCCCACATGCAAGGACTGGATGCCACAGCTGGTGAATAGCGGCACCAGGAATCAGGTGATCGGAGATCACCGTTGCTATAGTACCCCACCTGTCAGATTACTATTTCAACGGTGGCAGCGGCGACATCACCGCTTACAACCCACAGCCTCTGCTCACTCACTGAGTGATTAGACTGCACGGGAGCAGCTGTGTCTTCCTCCCATGCAGTGCTGTTTGATGTAGCAGAGCTGCATGGGTTGAAGGAGAAAGAAGACAGAAGACCAGGATCGTGGAGGGGTGAGAGGGAGTAATAAACATTGAGTCTCTAAGTGTGTCTGTGTATTTATTTCTATTAAAGTATTTTTTCTCTGTGTGGTGTCTTTTTTTTAACCCTTTATTGGAGATTCTTAATGGCCGGGTCAAACTTGCCTGACATTAAGAATCTCTGGCTTAATACTAGCTAGTAAAACAAAGCTAGTATTAACCCATTATTACCCAGCGAGCCACACGTCACCATGGCAACTGGAGGAGTTGGATACAGCGCGAGATGATGGCACTTCTATGAAAGCGCCATTTTCTGGGGCGGCCGCAGACTGCAATTCGCAGCAGAGGGGCCCAGAAACCTCCAATCCCCAGCTGCCTAGTTGTACCTGGCTGGACACAAAAATGGGGCAAAGTCCATGTCATTTTTTTTTTATTATTATTTCATGAAATTCATGAAATAATTAATAAAAGAGCTTCCCTATATTCTTAGTTCCCAGCCAGGTACAAATAGACAGCTGGGGATTGGGGGCAGCCATACCTGCCTGCTGTACCTGGCTAGCATACAAAAATATGGCAAAGCCCACGTCATTTTTTTGGTGGGAAAAAAACTCCTGCATACAGCCCTGGATGAAGTATGCTGAGCCTTGTAGTTCTGCAGCTGCTGTCTGCTCTCCTGCATACACTAGTGGATGAAGTATGCTGAGCCTTGCAGTTCTGCTCCCCCTGCCTCTCCCACCATACAGTCCTGGATGGAGGATGCTGAGCCTTGTAGTTCTGCAGCTGATGTCTCCTCTCTTCCATGCAGACAGACAGCAGACCGCAGCTGCAATACTAAAAGACTCAGAATACTCCATCCAGGACTGTATGCAGGAGTTTTTTGCTCCCCAAAAAAATTAGGTGGGCTTCGTCATGTTTTTGTATGCTATCCAGGTACATCAGGCAGCTACAGTCTGCCCTCAACCCCCAGCTGCCTATTTGTACCCGGCTCGGAGCAAAAAATATAACAAAGTCCTTTTTTTTTTAAAACATATTTCACGAATTTCATGAAATAATTAAAAAAAAAATTACGTGGGCTTTGCCCAATTTTTGTGTCCAGTCAGGTACAACTAGACAACTAGGGATTGGAATCTGCAGCGTAGCGTGCCCAAGCTTTCTGGGCACCCCTGCTGCGAATTGCAGTCTGCAGCCGCCCCAGAAAATGGCGCTTTCATAGAAGCGCCATCTTCTGGCACTGTATCCAACTCTTCCAGCTGCCCTGGTGATGGGTGGCTCGCTGGGTAATAATGGGGTTAGGGCTAGCTGTATATTATCAACTGGCCCTAAGCCCGAAATTCATGGTGTCACACCAATATTAGATATGGCCACCATGGATTTCTAGTACAGATAAAAAAAACACAACACACAAAAATATTTCTAATAGAAATAAAACACAATACAATTAGTGACTCCATCTTTATTCAAATAAAGAACCCCCCTCCACAGTAATCCTGGGTCAAGGGTCCCGCGCCATCCAATCCGGATCCAATATCATCTGATCGGTATGCTGAAAGGCAAAGCGATCAGATGATGTGTCAGGTTCAAGGGCCTGAATCAGATGCCACAGTAGCTGATTGTATAATCAGCTTTTATACAATCAGCTGATGCATCAGTGCAAAAAAACACAAAAAAACCCTACACACTTCTGTGCAGACTCCTGCTCCACAGCATCAGCTGATAGTTTAGCCGACCGGGCGGTAAAAAGCCGGCCTCACCGCTCGACTTATAGTATCAGCTGATTCCGTCAGGTGACCGCATCAGCTGATCATTGCCAGGTCTGGGAGAGAGAGAGAAAGAGAGAGAAAAGAGAGAGAAAGAGAGAGAAAGAGAGATAATGAAAGAAAGAGAGAGAAAGAAAGAGAAAGAAAGAAAGAAAGAGAGAAAGAAAGAGCGAGAACGAGAGAGAAAGAGGAAAAAAGAGAGAGAGAGAAAGAAAAAAGAGAGAAAGAAAGAGAAAGAAAGAGAGAAAGAAGAGAGAGAACGAGAGAGAGAAAGAGGAAAAAAGAGAGAAAGAGAGAGAAAGAGAAAGAGAAAAAGACAGAGAAAGAGAGAGAAAAAGATAGAAAGAGAAAAAGAGAGAGAAAAAGAGAGAAAAAGAGAAAAAGAGAGGGAAAGAGAGAGAGAGAGAGAGAAAAAGAGAGAAAAAGAGAGAGAAAGCAGCCTCATTCCGTTAACTGCTCCAATTTTAAAGGTGTGTCCCTCGGCTCACAGCTGATGTCCTGCTGCTCCTCTCAGTGCATAATTAAATTAAATTATAATTATAGATAATAAATATAATTTAAAATTATAACTAAATTAAATTTTTTACCTGGACGGCCGTGACTCAAACTCGTGAACTAATTCTCCTTAGGCGGTAGCTCTACCCATTGAGCCACTGCCTGTAATGAAAAGCATAGGAAGATTTGGTAGCCTTGACCTCTGTATTGCAGTAGAGAATCCAGAAGGGGATTATTCAGCTACAAAGAGGAGAGAGAGGGAGAAAGAGAGAAAAGTAAAGAGAGAAAAAGAAAGAGAGAGAAAGAGAGAGAGAGAAAAAGAGAGAGAGAAAAAGAGAGAAAGAGCGAGAGAGAAAGAAAGAGATAGAAAAAGAGTGAAAAAGAGAGAGAGAAAAAGAGAGAAAGAGAGAAAAAGAGAAAGAGAGAAAAAAGATAGAAAAAGAAAGAGAAAATGAAAGCGAAAAAGAGAGAATGGGAGAGAGAGAATGAGAGAGAGAGAATGAGAGAGAGAGAGAGAGAGAGAGAGAGAAAAAGAGAGAGAGATCACATGCAGGCACTACCTGAGTGAAATCTCCTGTAACAGCGTGGCTCACTTCAGTTGCTGCTTGGAGCTGACACAGAGCACTCGTGTTCTACGGCGTGCCCTGTCAGCTTCATGTAGCAGAGCTGGAAGCGTCGTGTGGATTACTTCGGACGTGGATTGTTGTTTGGGGATTAATAAAGAGGTAAATGAGGTGGGGGTTTTTGTCTTTTATTCCAAATAAAGGATTTTTCATTGTGTGTGTTTATTTACTTTCACTTACACGTTAATCATGGAAGGTATCTCGGTGAGACGCCTGTCATAATTAACCTAACCTTATTACCCCGATTGCCACCATACCAGGGCAATTCGGGATGAGCCGGGTAGAGTCCTGGGACTGTCGCATCTAAAGGATGCGGCAATTCCGGTTGGCTGCTGGCTGATATTGTTGGGGTGGTGGGCTCCCCATAACGTGGCGCTCCCTATCCTGGCAATACCAGCCTCCAGCCGTGTGGCATTATCTTGGCTGGTATCAAAATTGGGGGGGACCAAAGGGTTTTTTTTTTATTATTTAGTTATTTATTTTACTGCACGATATAGACCCGCCCGTCGGCGGCTGTGATTGGCTGCAGTGAGACAGCTGTCACTCAGCGTGGGGACGTATCTGACTGCAACCAATCATGGGTGCCGGTGGGCGAGGAAAGCAGGGACTACCAGATTGAATAATGAGCGGCAGCCATTTTTAAAAGAGGAAAAGCTGTTGGAGCTTTGTGACAGCCGTGCAGCGCCATGCCAGTCATCGGTGAGTAGGAAAGAGAGCGGGATTGTGCTGGGGACGCAGGACGCATGCAAATACACAACGTGCACACATAGCCTTACTGTGAAAAGCCACGCTTTTGGTGATCGAACCATTACCGAACTGTAACTCGAAGGGCCGAACTTGAAGAAAATTGTTCGAGTTCGTCAAACGACTCGAACACCCCCCAAAATCACTCGAATTTGAAATTGGCGAATGGTTCGAATCAAACATCGGTCATCTCTAGTGATGAGTTCAGAGAGTTTGCTGACCATGCAAAGACTTGGATGTTTTAAACTTTTAGGAATTGTGTACAAATCCTAGCAACATTTGGTCTTGCATTATTCTGCTGCAACATGAGATGATGGTCATGCATGAATGGCATAACAATGGGCCTTAGGGTCTTGTCACAGTATCTCTGTATATACAAAATGTCATCAATAAAGTGCACCTATGTTCACTGTCCAAAACATATGCCTGTCCATACCATAACCCCATCACCACCATGAGCCACTTGATTCACAACATTGACATCAGCAAACCAATCACCCAAACAATGCCATACACGCAGTCTGCCATCTGCCCTGTAAAGGAAAAATTAGGATTCATACTCTCCAATGTGCCAAACATCATCAAATATGAGTTAAATCAAAAACAATCAACCATACGTGCACTGAAATTCAAAAAGGTTATTATATACCTAAATTGGTGAGTCATTTAATAGTTGTGGAAGTAAATGAGACATTACGGAAACATTACATAAGAATACAATAAAAAGGAAAATACTAAAAATGGTCAATATAAATATTACTTTATTGATCAAAACACATGACAAAAAGTTGCATATATTAAGGTTGTCATGTACACACTAAAGGTATATAAATATATAAAAAATGTTGTTAATTGATCTACTGATTAAAAGCATGATTGCAAGGTAATTAACATAAATTAATACATAAATCCAAAATCATGAAAAAAATCATGTTAAAGTAAATATCAATGTATAGAATAAGTGCATAGGCAATCATATAATTTGAAAATGGATGCACCTCAGTACATAAGTGTGAAGTTGCAGCACTGTGAATCAATATTAAAAAGTGAAATGGAACAATACCATCAGGTTCTGCGTAAATGACACATCCATGTACAATAAGCAATCAAAAACAGATTGACTAAGTGAACAATAATAACAAATTGCATCAATATCCAAAAAGGAGAACAGATACGTTTGTATGTTATACTTGCGTGAAGACCAAGGTGTAGTGTGCACATTGGCGCCCAACTCGATGCGCGTTTCGGAGTCACCTTCTTCATTGAATGTGGGCATTTGCCCACTCAAGTTGCTAATGAAAATGAACTGAGGTAAGTAGACACTGATGAGGATGACGAGCATGCACATGAGTTTGCCTGAGATGGTTTCTGACAGTTTGTGCAGAAATTATTTGGTTATGCAAACTGACTGTTGCTGTTACGACTGAACTTGAGCACTCTCACGGGTTTGGACAAACCAGGGGAGATGTAAAATGTAAGAAGTAAGATGTAAAACCTTACTTGTCTATGCCTGACAGTGGAGGTTGGCACACTAAGATCAACAGCTGACTCTGAGTGTCCTTTATCTGCATCCTAAATGAACCGCACACAGGCAGAAGGCTAGGCACAGGAATAAGAACATGCAATCACAGTTGTACACAGTCATACAGGAATGATGGAATACAAGAAACTAAAAAGTATAACAGAATATGTGGACACCTTACCAAACCATAAATGAAAAACTAAATGAAACACAATTTTTCATAACTGGGAAGTGATTCAAATAAACTCAATAGTAATTACTCAATAAGAAAACCTTAACGGAGGAGCTGGGACTACAGACAACCATCCATCCAGAAATTTAGCCAGCACTGAGACATGGGAGTAGTAAGTATAAATAGCACCTCCCAAAATGTGATTGGGTAAACCAAACAAGAAAGTCAACATACCTGAATAGAAGTTAAACCAGCAGGCACAACATATTAAAGTAAGACAAGAAACAGGCTGTGGTCCAACCAAGAGGGAAACCGACCAACAACCAGCACTCACTGGTTAGAGCCATCAGAGATGCAGCAACTGTCTCAGTGGCTGGTTCTTTACCTTGGAGGTGAAGATGCTGGATGTTGAGGTCTTGGACTGGTATGGTTGCACGTGGTTTACTGTTGTAAGGCTGGTTGGATGTACTGCCAAATTTTGCCAAACCTTTCTTGATGGCTTAAAGCAATCAACATTTAATTCACAAGCAACAGCTCTGGTGGACATTCCTACAGTCAGCATACCAATTGCAAGCTCATACAAAATTTGTGGCATTGTGCTGTAAGAAAACACTTCACATTTTACACATGGCTTAGATTGTGGCAAACTGAAGGCACACCTGTGCAATAAATATGCTGTGTAAATAGTATCATAATATGCCACATCTGTGAGGTGGATTAATTATCTTAGCAAAGGAGAAGTGCTCACTAACACAGATTTAGACAAATTTAGGGATAATAGTGATGGGCGAATAGTGAAATATTTGGGTTCAGATTATTCATCTCGAATATTTTGTACTATTCGTGTGTTCATCATGAATCTCATGCACGACAAGGGGAAACTACAATAATTGTCTGGTGGACCTTCCCAGGGTAACTGGGAAGGCTGTAAATATGCTGAAATAAATAGAAAAGTGCTGAAATTGAATGGTAACAGTATGGGGAAGATGAATCTCTGAAATACAGGTCACTTCTGAGTACAATATTGTCAAAGTATTACGCCACTTTGATGTGCAGTCCCCCACCCATTTTCGATAATTAGCGCAGGTAAAATAAGCAACTGTGGACTGTAGCCCCAAACTCTGTGCTTTATCTTGGCTGGTTATAAAAATAGAGACTCCTCAACAAAGTTTTCTTTAAATTATTCAAATAATAGAAAAAACGATGTAGGTCCTGTCCATTTTTTTTATAACCAGCACAGATAAAGCAGACAGCTCAATACTGACATTTTCAGGATGGGAAGGTCCATGGTTATCGGGCCCTCCCCAGCCTACCAATGGCAGCCACACAATTGACGCATCCATTACATGCGCCAATTGTGGCACTTTACCCGGCTCATCCCAATTACCCATGTGCGGTGGTAATTGGCGTAATATATTGAGTTGATACCTGCTGTGATTTGTCAAAAATCACAGCTGCCATCAACCCTACTTTGGTAATGGAAAAGTGTCTAAGAGACCCCCCAATTATCTATCCTGTAAGAAAAAAGAAAAAAAAAACACAAACACACAAAAATATTGGATATAGTAAAGCTGGGAATGTTGTGGAATGTCATTTGGATTACGTCAGACCTCCGGGGGTGTCTTTGAGGTTAATAAATTGATGAAAGAGGGGTGAGGTTTTTTTTTTTTTAAATGATTTTAAAGAAAGGATTTTTGTGCGTTTTTTTTTCTTTTTACTTAAAGTGTTGCAAATGGGGGATCTCATAAACACCTCTCCATTATCAACCCATTGCGACAAATCACAGCTGACATCAACTCTATATATTGCCCTGATTGCCACTGCACCAGGGCCATTGGGATGGGCCAGGTAAAGCGCCACAACCAGCGCATCTAATTGATGTACCAATTGTGGGGTAGCTGAGGAGAGCCAAATTCTATTTTGAGGCTGGGGAGGGCCCAAAAATCATGGACCTTTCCAGCCTGAGAATACCATTCCCAAGCTGTACCCTTTACCTGGGCTGGTAATTACAAATAGGTGGGGAACCGCATATCATTTTTTTATTTTCTTTTCTCTGTGCCTGCCAATCACAGTAAGGCCAGTAGCAAAGATGGCCACAGCATTACTGTAAATGGCAGACAATACCTGCATATTTAGTGGCTGAAAATGAGTCACCAAACATGTAAGGAGGGGACTCAAAAGCAAATACCAAAATCCTTAACGAGTAACAAATATCCCAAATACTTCAATATTTGTGTGAGGATTCCTGCGCGGTAGCCCCACGATCGCTGCTAGGTGTGTGGCTAATGGTACAGCTGAGACCCGGCTCTCACTACCAGCAGAGTTGTCCATGCAGCTCCCGGCAGTATAATCCCATAAATACTGTGATCGATCATGATCGCATCATTCAGGTGACAGGGAGAGTAATCGCTTACCTCTCCCTGGCAATCGGCTCCCTGTAATGCAATCACAGAGACCCTATCACTGCCATGGTTACCCGAGTTACTGACCTATGGATCGCCTCACAGACCATGCCGGATGCAGCACTAATAGATATAATCCACTGTAGTGATCAAATACGAGGACTTCAGTGGATCAGTGATCAGTGTATCAGACACAGGAAAAAAAATGCAGAAAGAATTGAAAGGCTGCAAATTTTTTTCTGCACCAAAATCTGCAAGGGAAAAAATCTGCAACATGTGCACAGCAATTCAGGATTCTCATAGTCTTTGCTGGGATGCATTTTTCCTTGCTGTATTCATTAAAACTGCAAGAAAAAAAGCATGAAAAATGTGGCAAAAATGTAGCATGGGTACACAGCCTTACATTGAAACTAATCCATTGAAAACTAAAGGGCCCCATACACAATACATAGCTGTCAGCCAAATGATGATACTTCCCATTGTTTGGCCGGCAGCTTTTCTGCCAACTCCTCCATTCAGAAAAGCACTTGCAATGTCAAGTGCTCTTCAGTTTTGTACAAAAGATCCACAGTGTCTTACTTCAGAAAAAAACAAAAAAAAATCAGAGGTCAAAAATTGTACACGCTGAATCTTTATCTTCCTTAACATCATCTGTAGGAAGAGAATGGGGAGGCCCCCTACTTATTAGATCAGTTGAGCCTGCTGATATTGAAAGGTTTGGCTGATGTTAGCTGAATGTATATGTGGCTGTTGTGAATGCCAGTTATGCTTTTGCTGCTGTGAGGCTCCCTCTTGTGGCCAGAAATGGTTTGAACCGAGACCAGGTGTGTTCAGCAATGGGCATTTCCATTGCTAACTCTCTGCCTATTTAAACCCTGGTCTGCTAGCAGGTTATGTCGGATGTCAGTTATTCTTTGTTCACCAGCCTGCTTCATCCTGCTCCAGACCACATCTATCCCAGATAAGTGCTTGGCTCTTTATTTGTTGTTTGTTTTTTTTATCTTATCTGAGTTTTTCATTTACTGTGGTTCTTGTCAGTTTATTTGCATGCAGGGATCTTCCCTCTCAGTTGCTTAGCTGGGAAGCTCCCTGCAGCTATGTTTGGAGTATTGCTCCTATTAGTCCATGTGTTTGTTGCTGGTTGAATTTTTAATGGTTCCTGCTTTCTGTTCATTGGTATGACAAGAGCGCCTGGTATAGGACGGAGTTCAGATCTAGCGATCTGAGGGCTTTTTGTACTATCAGGTTTTTGGATTTTTGCAGGGTTTTTCTCTGGCCACCATCAGTCCCTTTCCTATCCTGTCCTATTTAGTCAGTAGGGCCTCACCTTTTGCTAATCCTATCATCTATCTGTGTATTGTGTTTTCCTATATCACCGCAGTCTTTGGATGTGGGGGGCTTGCTATTCTTTATCTATTTTCTGAGGCAGAGAGTTATTCATCTTTCCTTCCTTTAGGATAGCTAGTTCTCCATCTCGGTTTGCGGTGCACAGGATGTTAGTTCACCCCTCGGCTACTTCTAGTGTTGATGGTTAGTAAGGGGATGGCGGCCAGATTAGTTGCCAATGCTCTTGTCACCTTTTACCAATGATTTATGGTGGTCTTCCATGGTTCCGGATCATAACATGTGGCCCTTTATTCAATGGATTTTATGCTTCATGCCAGGGTCAGCTGTTTACCTTCATTCAGGGAACCTTGAACTGTGAAAGTTCAGATGTCTCCAAAAATGTGTCCATTCAGTCCAATTAATATATTTTTTGTTGCTTTAACATTTTCTACACATCTGTCGATATTTCTATTATTTGCCCACATTACTTTATTATAAATGTGCAGGCAATTTAGAGAATGATACTCCTGAGATATCTTTATGCTCCCAGCTGCTGAGCAGCCGCTACCTTACTCAATGTCTTCAAAGACTATTCGATTACTAGATTTCTTCCTGCATTCAATATTTCATTCTTGAACAATCTCTCAATAGTTTTAACAACATTTATTACCTTAAAATGTTGCAGTCAGAAATGAATTATGTCGTAAGTGTAAATTAATCCCTTAATTATTAAGCAGCTCAAGCTGGGATATCGTTTTTTAAGTTTTGTGCAAGAAGACCATTAAAAACAATATAATATAGTGTTTATTTCTGCTATGTAAATGACTCAGCTCAGTCAGGTTAGAAACTGCTTTCCTAAGCATGAGCCTGAATTCCAATATTAAAGATATCATTTGTCTAGCATGACTATAGTTTAAATTTCTTTTGAAATGGCATACAAACAAAAATGTTAATGTGATTACAGACAAGGGAAAACTGCCTGAGCAAAGTAATGAAAAGCATTTCATAGTGGTATGAAATATAGCGGACATGAAGGTTGTTATAGTCATTAATGAAGCAGCCACATATAGGATTAAAATGAAAGATGCGGCAACAAATAGACCTAATTTAAATAAAAAATGTATTTATTAATTTTATTGTACTATTAAACATAGACACATAGCTTAGCTCAAGGAACAAGAACAAGATACCAAAAGTATTATCTGTATAATTTCTTAAATATGGAATACATTACAAAGGACAAAACTGTTATTACTTGCGCGAAAATAGTGATAAAAAGTCAGGGAAATGTAGCTCACGATTAACATCAGGCCTAAGTATGAGATATTATTACTCATATTTCACAATTAAACTATACTAATTCTAGAAAACCACTGACCTGCTGAAAAAAACTTTACAGGCTAACATTCTTTCTAGCGATTGTGTTTCTATTATGGTTTCCATCCAGCAACCGCCAACCCCTTCCATACACAATTATAGGCAGCAAGTGTAATTTGATCTCTCACTGAATTCATATCTGTAGACAGACCTGAGCAGTTTTTGAATGCAAATGATCAATGCAGAAGTCACTGTATTATACCGTATTTTTTGGATTTTAAGACTCACTTTCCTCTCGAACATTTGGGAGGAAAGTGAGGGGTGCATTTTAGAATCCAAATGTAGCTTAACGGGGGTGGTGGAGAGGAGACACAGGAGGCAGGGGAGATGCTGCAGGCTGCAGGCACTGTGCTGCGGGCTGACTACAAGCAGTGCGCTGCAGACTGTAAGGCCGGGGTCAACATTCTGAAAATGTCGGCAATGCGGGGTTCAATTAATGGCGTCCAGAGTTGGCGCATGTGCAGATGAAATCTCAGCTCAAGATTTCATCTGCACACTCACCACCTCCAACCCAATGATCTCCCTGCAGTAAACTTAAGGAAAATGATGCCCAGAGGGGACGCATGCACAGATGAGATCTTAGCTTGTCATTGAACCAAGAGCTCCCTTTGCTCCATTTGAGGGCCACCCTTCAAGAAAAGTGGGATGCCATACCTTAGCAGATAATAACTCGATTTGTAAACAGATGTAGTTCTTAAGCTGTAATTGATGCTCAAGGCCACATGACAAGTCAATAAGACATTGACATTTTTTTGGGGGGGGGTATACCCACCACTGTTGTTAGCTTTTGTTTCAATCAATTGTGTGAGATGAGGAAATCACCATTGCATGCTTCTTCTTAAATTCAACACTTTTATGATAAAATATCACTATAGCGTGACCTTTTTAAGTTTTCCAGAAGTTTCACCCAAAAGCCAACTATCCCTAATTTTTTTCTGAGTAGTGTATATACAGTTAGGTCCAGAAATATTTGGACAGTGACACAATTTTCGCAAGTTGGGCTCTGCATGCCACCACATTGGATTTGAAATGAAACCTCTACAACAGAATTCAAGTGCAGATTGTAACGTTTAATTTGAAGGTTTGAACAAAAATATCTGATAGAAATTGTAGGAATTGTGCACATTTCTTTACAAACACTCCACATTTTAGGAGGTCAAAAGTAATTGGACAAATAAACCAAACCCAAACAAAATATTTTTATTTTCAATATTTTGTTGCGAATCCTTTGGAGGCAATCACTGCCTTAAGTCTAGAATCCATGGACATCACCAAACGTTGGGTTTCCTCCTTCTTCATGCTTTGCCAGGCCTTTACAGCCACAGCCTTCAGGTCTTGCTTGTTTGTGGGTCTTTCCGTCTTAAGTCTGGATTTGAGCAAGTGAAATGCATGCTCAATTGGGTTAAGATCTGGTGATTGACTTGGCCATTGCAGAATGTTCCACTTTTTTGCACTCATGAACTCCTGGGTAGCTTTGGCTGTATGCTTGGGGTCATTGTCCATCTGTACTATGAAGCGCCGTCCGATCAACTTTGCGGCATTTGGCTGAATCTGTCCTGAAAGTATATCCCGGTACACTTCAGAATTTATCCGGCTACTCTTGTCTGCTGTTATGTCATCAATAAACACAAGTGACCCAGTGCCATTGAAAGCCATGCATGCCCATGCCATCACGTTGCCTCCACCATGTTTTACAGAGGATGTGGTGTGCCTTGGATCATGTGCCATTCCCTTTCTTCTCCAAACTTTTTTCTTCCCATCATTCTGGTACAGGTTGATCTTTGTCTCATGTGTCCAAAGAATACTTTTCCAGAACTGAGCTGGCTTCATGAGGTGTTTTTCAGCAAATTTAACTCTGGCCTGTCTATTTTTGGAATTGATGAATGGTTTGCATCTAGATGTGAACCCTTTGTATTTACTTTCATGGAGTCTTCTCTTTACTGTTGACTTAGAGACAGATACACCTACTTCACTGAGAGTGTTCTGGACTTCAGTTGATGTTGTGAACGGGTTCTTCTTCACCAAAGAAAGTATGCGGCGATCTTCCACCACTGTTGTCATCCGTGGACGCCCAGGCCTTTTTGAGTTCCCAAGCTCACCAGTCAATTCCTTTTTTCTCAGAGCGTACCCGACTGTTGATTTTGCTACTCCAAGCATGTCTGCTATCTCTCTGATGGATTTTTTCTTTTTTTTCAGCCTCAGGATGTTCTGCTTCACCTCAATTGAGAGTTCCTTAGACCGCATGTTGTCTGGTCACAGCAAAAGCTTCCAAATGCAAAACCACACACCTGTAATCAACCCCAGACCTTTTTACTACTTCATTGATTACAGGTTAACGAGGGAGATGCCTTCAGAGTTAATTGCAGCCCTTAGAGTCCCTTGTCCAATTACTTTTGGTCCCTTGAAAAAGAGGAGGCTATGCATTACAGAGCTATGATTCCTAAACCCTTTCTCCGATTTGGATGTGAAAACTCTCATATTGCAGCTGGGAGTGTGCACTTTCAGCCCATATTATATATATAATTGTATTTCTGAACATGTTTTTGTAAACAGCTAAAATAACAAAACTTGTGTCACTGCCCAAATATTTCTGGACCTAACTGTACATATTTTAATAGGCAACAACTCTTCTGAGGTCACCAGAAATCTCTTCTGCTTGTTCCCTGATACACATCCAGAAATATGTTATGAATATCAGTCTTTGATAAATCTCTGTTCTATAAATAAAACAGGTTGCCCACTCACACCTGATTGTCATCCATTGGATTGAAAATTTCGGACTCTATATTGACCTTCAACATATCTTTAAAGGCTAATGATTGCCCCTCACAAACATATATTGGATAATTTTCCTAATTTGAAAAAGACAGTTTAATATTTTAAGCTCTTTTTTTTTTATTCATCTTTTTTTATTCACTTGTATGAAAATTTGATCTAGTTATTTTAAGCTGCCTCAGATTGCTCTAAAATAATGAAGGAAATAATGGACCAACTCATTGATCTCCATTGGTCTCATTCCGGTGCTGTCCCGATATCTGCTAGTTCCAGCTTTCATGCAGTGGAAATGGTCAGAAATGACAGCTCAGCCAATCTCTGGCTAAAGTAAGTTACTACAGCTAAGTTCACTAACCTCCCTTATGCAATATCACAATGTCTATATGCAATTGTCTCTTCTTATGCAGCTAATAACTTATTGCCATCAATAATTCTACACACATGGATCTTTAATACATGCTGCATAAAGTTACACAGCTTCCAACAGACCAATAGTTGAAGCCACCCTGAAACTTTATTACCTGTACTGTGCAAAAGTTTAAGGCACGTGTGGATAA
Organism: Anomaloglossus baeobatrachus; assembly: GCF_048569485.1. Classification (NCBI taxonomy): domain Eukaryota; kingdom Metazoa; phylum Chordata; class Amphibia; order Anura; family Aromobatidae; genus Anomaloglossus; species Anomaloglossus baeobatrachus. The sequence goes on from NC_134355.1 coordinate 140,599,570, forward strand.
ATGTTGCAGAATAAGAAAGTTTTAAAAAATAGAAGTGTTTATAGTATATTTTATCAATTAACAAAATACATAGTATATGAAGAGAAGAGAAAGCAAATTAATATTTTGTCTTCAAAACAGCATCAAAGCATCAACTGCAGGTTGTTCTAAATGTCTTGGAGAAGTAACTGACTCGCCCCCACAGGGCCTTAGGTGACTCGGTGTCAGGCCGGACTAGTCCAGGGTAGTCAGTGGTGGCGGGACCCGACTCCATGACCCTGTCGGAGTCAATAAAATGTGGCGGTATGGGGGAGATGATGATAAAGTTTAATAAAGATTCGTGACGCCACCTGTGGATTGCGGCTTTGTAACCGCCGCTGCTGGATGGGACCACCGGGGCCGATGTTGTGGCAGCTGAGGTGTTTCTTGCTCCCCACAGGAAAAGCAGGACCCCGGGGCAACCATTGGGAAAGTCTATGGTGGATGTTGATGAGGTGCAGGGCTGACCGGGCGCAGAAAGAAGTAGACGACACAAAGGCTGCGGTTTAAGATGTCTTTACTCACTGTTTGTTATGCCTGCAGAGTGCTGCTTTTCACCATGATGGGCTCCAGGCTATCCCGAACTCCTCGGATCCCAGTGCCGGTTGTGACCCGGTAGCCTGTAGCTTTCGAAGGCCCCTGCTTGACTTTTTGTATAGAAAGTCCCAGTCCGTTCGCAGGCAGCACAAACCTTTTAATGGGCTGTATCTCTGTACCAATTCCCAGGCTCTGAGTCTGCTGCTGTGCTTTAGACGCTATGGTGGGCCGAGAAATGCACAATCTTCTCTCCCTGTAGATTTATTAGGCGAGCCTGAAGCGTCCCCTAATCTAGGGCTCTACACCCTGACGGTGCTCGGTCCTGTAAGTAATTACACTTCCCTCCCCAGCGACCGCACTCCTCTTTTCACCAAAGTCACTAGTGAGCTCTGACAGGAACTGATTGGGACTGTCAGCTGTCCCCCTACTTCTCCTCAGACCGACTGACTGAATCCACTCTCTCCAACTGGTCTCGACTCAACTGTCAACTTTTAAAAACAAGCTCTGCCCACTATCTACTGACTCCTCCCACACTCCCTCTGCCAGGTCCCAACCCTACAGGACAGTGAATGGGACTTAAGGCTCCATAACCATAACCAGGTATACACAGGTGTGTCCTGACAACTTGCGTGTGCTGGGATGTGATGTTGTGTAGAACCAACACCGATCACCCAGGAATTCAGGATGAGCACAGCACCTAAAATCAGGTGCTGTGCCCTGTGGCGTCTGAAGCCTCAGGGGTGCCACATAACCATAGATCCTCTCTGTATGTAGGTTTGTACAAATCTTTCAGTCTCTTCAAGCAATCCTAGAGAGACTCAAGGATGTTGAGATCAAGTCTTTGTGGGTGCCATATCATCTCCTCCAGAGTTCCATGTTCTTCTTATGCTGAAGGTACTATGTAATGTTAATAACTGTATGTTTGGGGTCATTGTCCAATCACAAAATTATTTTGGAGCTAACTAGATACCGCCAGGATGATGCTATATTATGAATAAGTTTCTGTAAGGAATTATCAGCATTGAGAACACCAAACAAAGTCAGCATTGACAGCTGTAGATGTATTGGTCTGTTGTCAGCTAAGGAAACTAGTGTCAGAAAAGTCAGAGGCTCTGGAACAAAAAGAGCATAAGGTCTTACCAGATAAAACCAAGAATTAATAAGTAAGATAAACTCACCTATAGGTGTTGTGACAGTAACAACTCCTATATTCACATGGTGGCTAGGTGAATTAGCTGCATCCCCGAAGTGGTCAGAATGGATATTTGAAAAGAAACCGTATGTCACTGCTATATGTCCTGAGGAAGGGGGCTAAGACCCCTGAAATGCTTTGATCTGTACTTAACCTATGCAATAAAGAATTGTATTCATTTTTTTGGATTGGAATTGGTGATAAGCGCAGCGTGACACCCGGTTTCTTTTCAAATATCCAAGGAAACTAGTGTAGCAGATGAAAGACTATTCATGCTTACTTACCTTTAAAATAGGAACACCTTCAGCATTGTCATCAGGTGAGAACTGATAACAAACAGTGGTTTCCAGCTACAGTGAAAGAAATAATTATTTGATCCTTTGCTGATTTTGTAAGTTTGCCAACTGACAAAAACATGAGCAGTCCTATAATTTTAAGTTATTTTAACAGTGAGAGATAGAATATCCACAATAAAATCCAGAAAATCATATTGTATAAATTATAAAAATATATTTGCATTTTTCAGAGAGTTATAAGTGTTTGATTCCTCTGGTAAACAAGACTTAATACTTGGTGGCAAAACCCTTGTTGGCAAACACAGCAGTCAGATGTTTTTTGTAGTTGATGATGAGGTTTGTGCACATGTCAGGAGGAATTTTGGTCCACTCCTCTTTGCAGATCATCTCTAAATGATTAAGATTTTGAGGCTGTCAGTTGGCAACTCAGAGCTTCATCTCCCTCCATAAGTTTTCTATTGGATTGATGGCTGGAAACTGGCTAGGCCACTTTATGACCTTAATGTGCTTCCTTTTGAGCCACTCCTTTGTTGCCTTGGCTGTATGTTTTGTGTCATTGTCATGCTGGAAGACCCAACCACGACCCATTTTTAATGTACTGGCGGAGGTTCGGAGGTTGTCACTCAGGATTTTACGGTCCATGGCTCAATCTATTGTTCCATTGATGCGGTGAAATAGTCATATGCCCTTAGTAGAGAAACACCTCCAAAACATAATTTTCCACCTCCATGCTTGACAGTGTGGATGGTGTTCTTTGTGTCATAGGCAGCATTTCTCTTCCTCCTAACATAGTGAGTTGAGTTAATGCCAAAGAGCTCAATTTTTGTCTCATCTGACCACAGCACCTTCTCCCAATCACTTCCAGAATAATCCAGGTGTTTATTAGCAAATTTAAGATGGGCCTGCACATGTGCATTATTGAGCAGTGGGACTTTGTGGGCACTGCAGGATTTGGATCCATTATGGCGTAATGTGTTACCAATGGTTTTATGGTGACAGTGGTCCCAGCTGCCTTGAAATCATTAACAAGTTCCCCCGTGTAGTTTTAGGCTGATCTCCTACCTTCCTCATGATTCTGGATACCTTACGAGGTGAGATTTTGCATGGTGCCCCACATCGATGTTGATTGACACTAATTTTGTATTTCTTCCATTTTCTTACTATTGCACAAACAGTTGTCTCCTTCTCACCCAGCGTCTTACTTATGTTTTTGTAGCCCATTACAGCCTTGTGCAGGTCTATGATCTTGTCCCTCACATCCTTAGAAAGCGGTTTGGTCTTGCCCATGTTGTAGAGGTTAGAGTCTGACTGATTAATTGAGTCTGTGGACAGGAGTCTTTTATACAGGTGACAAATTAAGACAGCTGTCTTTAATGCAGGTAACAAGTTTATTTGAAGCGTCTAACTGGTCTGTTGGAGCCAGAACTTTAAATGGTTGGTAGGGCAAAAATATATATTACTCTTTGCAAAATGAAAATACATTTTTATAATTTATACTACATGATTTTCTGGATTTTATTTTTGATATTCTATCTCTCACTGTTAAAATTAACCTACCCTTAAAATTATAGGCTGTTCATGTCTTTGTCAGTGGGAAAACTTACAAAATCAGCACGAGATCAAATAATTATTTATTTCACTGTATACCCATCTACTGTTCGGTAAAGTGTCTCCAGAAGTGGTCTTCATAGTAGAAATGTTAATAATCATAACTTTTACATGGAAACAAAGCCAAACTGATAATCTATGCACAAAAACAGAAACCGGGCTGCAGAAAAATAGCACCAGGTACTCTGGACTAACAAGTCTAAACTTGGAATATTTAGCTTTAACTGAAAATAGTTTGTTTACTGAAGGAGTGGAATAGTGATACAACTTGGAGGCTGGGATGGGTTATGCGCTCTTTCTCCCACCCAACCAGGACCCCCATGACCTGATTCGGGGGCCCGAGCATTGCCATGGAAACCTAAGGCCACATAAAGATCTTGGGGTGCGCCAGATATGATGTCCTGGAGAAACTAATGCAGAAAACAAGCGCAATAGAGTCTTAACTAGAAATGAGTGAATCGCAGATATTCGGATTTGGCAAGCTTAAAAAAATGTCCAGTTCATGACTGGACTTGACCCTGGACAAAAAAAACACATATAAATATGGGACCCAAACTTGTGTTCTTTAACCCTAGAATGCGCAACCATAGACATCTACAATAGAAAACAACCTAGCAACCTAGCAGGCCTGCAAATCCCCAGGTATGCGTTCTAGGGATAAAATGGTATTAATAAGGCTTAGAGAGCTGAAAAAAAAGAAAATAAGAAATAAATCAGGACAATCATACTAACAAACCTTCCCCTTGGCTTTGACACTACTTCCGGGTCTGATCATTAGCTCTAATACATATTCACTGCTTCTCTTGCACATCATCAGTCCCAGCATCTGTGATTTGTTACAGTCAGACCTTGCTTCTACCCTGTGTGACAGTGTCTGTGATTGGTTTAAATCACACACAAGGTCTGCGTCTCTTTACTGGTGTAAAAATAAATACATTTAAAAAATGGCATATGATCCCCCCATATTGTTTATACCCAGCACATATCAATATCTAGAGGACCCGGCGCTATTTTTGTTGCAAAATATTTTTAATTTTTACACTCCATAACCAATCCCAGATGTCGACACGCCTGGAGTCTCTCTGCAATTAATCACATATTGTGGATAAACATGGCACTTCTGAGTGGTAGGTGCTCAAGTAGAATCCCATCCCAAATGTAGCAAAGAGCAAATACTTTACTAATCAGAAAAAAATTGACCGCACAGTTTTTGTGTAATTTTTTGCTCAGTGCGCCAATCCCCTCCAATTACTTGCAAACAACTTTTGAGGTAAAGTGCAAAGCTGAGAATTGAAGACTATGGACTATGTAGCGCCCCACGGGGTAGGTGGTTAACCCACTCGTTGCCGGGCCTTTGAAAGTCGAGTTAGGCGATGTCACGGGTGTCCTTGGCTGGTTCCGTTGCCCCGAGGAGTACATTAAATGGTGGGGAAAGCGGGGTGTTTGAGGAAGTTTGTCGTGATGCCACCTGAGGTACACGGCAAGGAAGTAGCTACCGCTGCAGAATTCCTCGCCGGAGCAGGTATTATGGCAGCCGGGATGGTATTGCTCCCCAAAGGTGGATGATGAGGGTTATAATTAGAGATGAGCCACCCCCCTAATGTTCGAGTTCGGTTCGTCGAACGGCGGCTTAGTTTGGCGAACGTTCGACGAACGTTCGACGAACACCTTCAAACCTCATTGAAAACAATGGGAGGCAAACACAAACACATACAAACACATTATACATGTACACATACAGTTAATAAACATTGCCATTAAACTTACAGGTCCCCGCGACACATCCTGCACTCTGTCTCCCACCGCTTTTCCTTCCGTTCATCGCTGCGCCCTCCCGGGTCAAGCACTGATGATAGGACCTTCCGTGATGTCGTCATAGCATGTGACCAGTCACATGTGTATTATCTCATTGGCTACAGACTGGTCACATGGCATTATGTCATGCTAGGTCCTGTCAGTGCATCTCTCCGGTGCGCGGTGCTCGTTTGAGCATCTCCGTTTACCAGCGAGATGCTTGGGCACATGCTAGTCTCCTCGTTCCTGCATGTCAGCGCTCTTTACAGAGTCAGCCCACATGCAAGGACTGGATGCCACAGCCAGTTACTATAGCAACGCTGGCAGCAGTGACGTCACCGCTTACAACCCGCAGCCTCTGCTCACTCACTGAGTGATTAGACTGCACGGGAGCAGCAACATCTTCCTCCCATGCAGTGCTGTCTGATGTAGCAGAGCTGCATGGGATAAAGGAGAAAGAAGACCAGGATCATGGAGGGGTGAGAGGGAGTAATAAACATGGAGTCTCTAAGTGTGTCTGTGTATTTCTTTCTATTAAAGTTTTTGGGTCAAACTTGCCTGACATTAAGAATCTCTGGCTTAATACTAGCTAGTAAAACAAAGCTAGTATTGACGCATTATTACCCAGCGAGACACCGTTACCAGGGCAGCTGGAAGATTTGGATACAGCGCCAGATGATGGCGCTTCTATGAAAGCGCCATTTTCTGGGGCGGCAGCAGACTGCAATTCACAGCAGAGGGGCCCAGAAAGCTCGGGCCAACCTGTGCTGTGGATTGCAATCCCCAGCTGCCTAGTTGTACCTGGCTGGACACACAAATGGGGCGAAGCCCATGTTGGTTTTTTTCTAATTATTTCATGAAATTCATGAAATAATTAAAAAAAGGGCTTCCCTATAATTTTAGTTCCCAGCCGGGTACAACTAGGCAGTTGGGGGTTGAGGGCAGCCATACCTGCCTGCTGTACCTGGTAGCACACAAAAATATGGCGAAGCCAACATCATTTTTTTGGTGTGCAAAAAACTATAACTAAAGTATGCTGAGCCTTGTACTTCTGAAGCTGTTGTCTGCTCTCCTGCATACACTAGTGAATGGAGCATGCTGAGCCTTGTAGTTCTGCTCCCCCTGTCCCTCCCTCCAGCATACAGTGCTGGATGCAGCATGCTGAGCCTTGTAGTTCTGCAGCTGCTGTCTGCTCTCCTGCATACACTAGTGGATGAAGTATGCTGAGCCTTGCAGTTCTGCTCCCCCTGTCTCTCCCTCCAGCATACAGACCTGGATGGAGAATGCTGAGCCTTGTAGTTCTGCAGCTGCTGTCTGCTCTGCTCCATCCAGACAGACAGCACACAGCAGCTGCAGAACTACAAGGCTCAGCATACTCCATCCAGGACTGTATGCAGGAGTTTTTTGCCCTCCCAAAAAATTACGTGGACATTGCCATGTTTTTGTATGCTAGCCAGGTACAGCAGGAAGCTACGGGCTGCCCCCAACCCCCAGCTGCCTATTTGTAACCAGCGGGGAACCAAAAATATAGGGAAGCCCTTTTTTTCTTAATTATTTTATGAATTTCATGAAATAATTAAAAAGAAAAATGATGTGGGCTTCGCCCAAATCTTGTGTCCAGCTGGGTACAACAAGGCAACTGGGGATTGGAAGCCGCAACACAGGGTGCCCAAGCTTTCTGGGCACCCCTGCTGCAAATTGCAGTCCACAGCCACCCCAGAAAATGGCGCTTTCATAGAAGCGCCATCTTCTGGCACTGTATCCAACTCTTCCAGCTGCCCTGGTGACGGGTGGCTTGCTGGGTAATAATGGGGCTAGCTGTATATTATCAACTGGCCCTAATCCCAAAATTCATGGTGTCACGCCAATATTAGACATGGCCACCATGAATTTCTAGCACAGATAAAAAAAAACACAACACAGAAAAATATTTTTATTAGAAATAAAACAACACAATTAGTGACTCCATCTTTATTGAAATAAAGAACCCCCCTCCGTAGTAATCCTGGGTCAAGGGTCCCGCGCCGTCCAATCCGGATCCAATATCATATGATCGGTTTGCTGGAAGGCAAAGCGATCAGATGATGTGTCAGTTTCAAGGGCCTGAATCACATGACACAGCAACTGATTGTATAAAAGCTGTTTATACAATCAGCTGATACATCAGTGAAAAAAAAACCCCAAAAACTACACACTTCTGTGCAGACTCCTGTCTGACAGCAGCAGCTGATAGTTTAGCCGGCCGGGTGGTAAAAAGCCGGCCCCACCACTCGACTTATATTGTCAGCTGATTCCGTCAGGTGACCACATCAGCTGATCATCACCAGGTCTGAGAGAGAGAAAAGAGAGAGAGCAGAGTAAAGAGAAAGAAGAGAGAGAAAAAGAGAAAGCGAAAGAGAGAAAAAGAGAGAGAGAGAGAAAAAGAGAGAGAAAGAGTGAGAAAGAAAGAGAGAGAAAGAGAGAAAAAGAGAGAGAAAGAAAAAAAGAGAAAACGAGAGAAAAAGAGAGAGAAAAAGAGAAAAAGAGAAAGAGAGAGAGAAGAGAGAGAGGAGAGAGAGGAGAGAGCAATGCAGCCTCATTCCGTGAACTGCTCCGATTTTAGAGGTGTGTCCCGCGGCTCACAGCTGATGTCCGGCTCCCCCCTCAGTGCATAATTAAATTAAATTAAATTATAATTATAAATAAATAATTATAATTTAAAATGATAAATAAATTAACTTCTTTACCGGGACGGCCAGGATTCAAACTCGTGAACTAACTCTCCTTAGGCGGCAGCACTGTCCATCGAGCCACTGCCTGTAATGAAGAGTATAGAAAGATTTGGTAATCTTGACCTCTGTGTTGCAGTAGAGAACCCAGAAGTGGATTATTCAGCTACAAAGAGGAGACAGAGAGGGAAAAAGAGATAAAAATAGAAAAAAAGAGAGAGAGAGAGAGAAATGAGAGAGAGAAAGAAAGAGAGAGAAAGAAAGAAAGAGAGAGAAAGAAAGAGATAGAGAGAGAGAAAGGGAAAAAAAGAGAAAGAGAAAGAGAGAGAAAGAGAAGGAAAGAGAGAGAGAGAAAAAGAGAGAGAAAGAGAGAGCGAAAAAGAGAGAGAAAGAGAGAGAGAGAAAGAAAGAGAGAGAGAAAGAAAGAGAGAGAGAAAGAGAGAGAAAGAGAGAGAAAGAAAGAGAGAGAAACAGAGAAAGAGAGAGAGAGAAAAGAGAGAGAAGAGAGAGGAGAGATAGAAAAGAGAGAGAAGAGAGAGAGAAGAAAGAGAGAGAAGAGAGAGGAGAGAGAGAGAGAAGAGAGGAGAGAGAGGAGAGAGAGAGGAGAGAGAGAAGAGAGATAGGAGAGATAGGAGAGAGAGGAGAGAGGAGAAAGAGAGAGGAGAGAGGAGAGAGAGAGAGAATAGAGAGAGAAGAGAGAGAAGAGTGAGAGAGGAGAGAGGGAGAGAGAAGAGAGAGAGGAGAGAGAGAGAAGACAGAGAGGATAGAGAGGAGAGGGAGAGAAGAGAGAAAGGAGAGAGTGGAGAGAGAGAGAGAGAAGAGAGAGAGAAGACAGGAGAGAGCAATGCAGCTTCATTCCATGAACTGCTCCGATTTTAGACGTGTGTCCCGCGGCTCACAGCTGATGTCCGGCTCCTCCCCTCAGTGCATAATTAAATTAAATTATAATTATAAATAAATAATAATTTAAAATTAAATTCTTTACCGGGACGGCCAGGACTCAAACTCGTGAACTAATTCTTCTTAGGCAGTAGCTCTATCCATTGAGCCACTGCCTGTCATGTAAAGCATTGGAAGATTTGTCTTTGCGGGTTCAAGGTGTCTTTTACTCACAACTTCAGTCGTCAGCCCAATAGTATCGGTCACCACCGTGATGGGCTCTGGTCGATCCCAAATCCATGGAAGGTCAGAACTGGTGTAGTAGTCTGTGGGCCCTTCCTTGCTGCGCTTCGTAGTGTGGGTCCATGTGGCTTGAAGCACTTAGAGTCCCTTCCGTACTAGGTAGAGTAGTGTTCCCTATGACAGTATTGTGGATCCTCTTGAGTCTGACCGAGATCTAGGCCCCGGAATCCTAGGTGCCACTTGGCTCTGGAAACCTGTGTGGTCATAGGAGCATGGAACCCCTCCGTCCGGCAGATACTGATGATGTAACGTGGAATTGGACCACCCTAGGGTGCTGTACCCTGAACTGCACTGGTCCCAGAAGAACTGACACAGTATCCTCACAGCAACCATTAAACCCCCTATGTCCCACAGGAGCTACCGGGAAAGATGTCTGCTCGCTACCTCTCCTGCTGGAGAACTCCTGAACAATTGCTGTGTGGCTCCCACTCCCTCTGGTGGCTACCCCTCCCTCTACTCAGGTGCTAAACTAGTGGATTGGTGTCCCTGTTGGGATGGCATCCTGTAAATGCCACACTGTAGGCGACTACTTTGGTACCTAACTCTAGTCCAGTCCCCAGTGGGGAAGGGGTAACCCTTGTGTGAATGTAGTTGTGAATGGTGAAACTGGCACTGACCCTCCTTGGCTCCATGATTAGTACAACACCCCAATTGGAGTGCAGTAGCCTGTGGTGACCAGAGCCTCAGGGGTGCCACAACTACATTAGACAACAGAATTTGCTGGAATGGTTTGCGGGTGCCATGTCACTTTGGCAAAACTTCTGAGGTGCCAGAACAGCAGAAATCCCCAACAAAAGACCACATTTTTACAAACCGCACGCCTTAATGAATTAATCTAGGTTGAACATATTGACACCCCAGGTGTGTCACAAAATATTATACTATTGGGAGGTGAAGAAAAAATAAATACATTTTTACTAAAAAAAAATTGCATTTACAAGGGTAATAGATAAAACAGTCCCCATAATGTGTTACACAATTTCTCCTGAATGTGGCAATGTGACGCCCTGGTCTATCAGGTCATCACAGGGTATTGTGCAATCTGCCCTTCTGCACGGTATCCGCATCCTCCTTGGTTACGGGTCCCTAGCCTTTGGTGTTGCTAAGATCAAGCTAATCAAAATCCTAGAAACACTCTGCACCACACCCGCCATACACACCAATGGGTAGCCTGAAGGGAATAGGGCCGCTCACTTGGAGGTTGGTGTTACGGGGGGCTGTCTGATATTAACTGAAAGGAGTATCAGACAGTCAGGGTCCACCGTGCAAAGACTCTGCTGCAGACTATGGCAGAGTGCAATACCTCTGTTAACTCACAGAAGGATATAATAAGTAAGTAAAGCAATTCCTCCCTTACTTGGAGGGTGTGTGGAATGATCTCTGTTAATAATCACAGAGACAAAGGCAATGTGTGCGAAATGGCACCTACCTAGGTCCGCTCTTCTAGTGGTGCAAAAGAGACGAACAGCAGCGTAAGCCGCACAAAGCTCCTACCTCTGTTCGCTCCCCTAGTGTGCGAGGATACGAACAACTGCCAGACGCAGTATAAGGAACGTTACCCTAGCGACAACGTCCACCTACGAGTCGAACCACAAGGCCCAGCCAGACCATGTGCCTCAGGCACCTGCCTATGTCCGCTCCCCTAAGAGGTAAGGATACGGACAGCAGCCGAAGCTGTAAGGTATAAGAACGCTACCCTGCCGGTAGCGCTCACCTAGCATAGACAGAGGAATGCCTAGAGGAACGCGCACAGAGCGTCTACTCTTATCCATGAACCAAGAGGACTGAGCGCCATGCGGCATTTGTCAGGGTCTTATATAGACTCTGTGCCTCATCCAAGATGGAGGACACCAGAGCCAATCCGCTGCCAGAACGACAGGAGTGATGTCATGCTGGCCTATCACCGAGCAAGGCATCACAAGCACATGACCAGCGACCAATCGGCATAGAAGGTGTCAGAGACATGTGACCTCGTGTCAGCGATGATGTCACCCGCACATGTGCAATGGCTCCAAGATAGGACTTAGTCTCCGGCGCTCGCACATGTGCAGTAGCAAGAAATCTGGACTTAGTCTCCAGCGCTCGCACATGTGCAGTAGCAAGAAATCTGGACATAGTCTCCAGTGCTCGCAGCAACCGTAACAGTACCTCCCCCTCAAGGGCCCCCCTCCCGGCGACGCAGGTAATCGGCAACTAAGTCGGGAGCATGGACAGCCTCCTCAGGCTCCCAAGAGCGATGTTCCGGGCCGTAACCCTCCCAATCTATCAAGAAGAACCTGCGCCCTCTAACCATCTTAGAACCAACTATGGCTCGTACCTCATAGCTAGAGCGAGAGGAATCAGAGGCAGGAGAGTGCCCTTCATGAGCGTGAGGTAAAATTGCCGGCTTTAGCAGTGAAACATGGAATTTGTCATGAATCCTAAGATGGACGGGTAACTTCAATTGGTAGACTACAGGATTTACCTGTCGAAAAACCTCATAAGGACCCAGGAAGCGAGGAGCAAATTTGACAGAGCTCACTCTAAGTCTCACGTGTTTTGCAGAGAGCCACACAAAGTCCCCTGGAGAAAAGACAGGAGCCGGGCGACGAAACCGATCGGACACCGTCTTCATACGGTCCTTAGCTGCTTGGATCGACTCTTGAGACCGATCCCAAACCTCTCTGGCATTAGTTGCCCAGTCGGCCACAAGAGGAGGAGGTGCAGCAGCGGGAAACGGTACCGGTACCCTAGGGTGTTGCTTATTATTGAGTACGAACGGTGTCTGCCCAGTGGCCTCAGCCAGCGAATTGTTAAGGGCAAATTCTGCCCAGGGTAGGAGGGAGGACCAGTTATCGTGGTTCTCAGCAACAAAGTGTCGAAGGTATATAATCATAGATTGATTGGTACGTTCAACCAAACCATTGGTCTCCGGATGGTATGCCGAAGAGAGATTCAACTCAATTTGCAGAAGGCTACAAAGATCTCGCCAGAAACGGGAAGTAAATTGCGGGCCTCTATCACAAATGATACGATCTAGCATCCCGTGAAGCCTAAAGACATGCTTGAGGAATAGTTTGGCTAGTACCCTGGAAGATGGGATTCTCGATAACGGTACGAGATGAACCATCCGGGAGAAATTGTCCGTAATGACCCACACAAATCTATGTCCCTGTGAACATGGAAGATCACCCACAAAGTCCATGCCTACCACCTCCCATGGTCTATCTGGCACTGGTAAAGGATGCAAGAGCCCAGCCGGTCTCTGCCGTAATGGACGGTTGCGAGCACACGAGTAGCAGGAACCGACATATCTCTTGACGTGGCTGGCTAAGTGTGGCCACCAATACCACCTCTCCAGTAACTCTCGTGTCCGCCTAATACCAAAATGCCCACCCACCTTTGAGGTGTGGGCCTATGACAGTATATCATTCTGTCGATCAGGCGGAACAAAGGTCTTGCCCGGTGGGATTTGGTCTAACGTCACAGGGGAGAGCGTATGAAAAACCCTGGAGGGAAGGATAAGACGAGGTTCGTCAATCTCTTCCTGGGTAGAAAGCATAGAGCGAGACAGGGCGTCTGCCTTGTTATTCTTACTCCCAGACAGATAGTTGATGGAGAAGTGAAAGCGGGAGAAAAACAAGGACCAGCGGGCTTGGCGAGGATTCAGACGCTGAGCGGTTTGTAAGTACGTCAGATTCTTATGGTCTGTATAGACCTGGAAAGGATGTTTTGCTCCTTCCAGCAAGTGACGCCACTCCTCCAAGGCTAATCTCAAGGCGAGCAGTTCCCTATCCCCAATGGTATAGTTTCTCTCTGCCGGTGAAAAGGTTTTCGCAAAGAAGAAACACGGCCTTTTTCTACCTGCACCGTTCTTTTGATACAAGACCGCACCAGCACCCACTGAAGAGGCATCAACCTCTAAGAGGAAGGGCTTACTCTCATCGGGTCTTTGAAGAACGGGTGCAGTTGAAAAGTGTCTTTTTACTGCCTCAAAAGCCTGAGATGTTTCAGTAGACCAGGCTTTGGGATTAGCACCTTTCTTAGTCAAGGCCACCAAAGGGGCCACCAAAGTAGAAAAATGGGGTATGAACTGCCTGTAATAATTTATGAATCCTAAGAAGCGTTGCACCGCCTTCAAGGAATGAGGTTCGGACCATTGCAGGACAGCAGAGAGCTTCGCAGGATCCATAGCCAGGCCCTCTTGTGAGATAATGTAACCCAAAAAAGGCAATGAGGACTGCTCGAATACACATTTCTCGAGTTTAGCAAACAATGAGTGCTCCCTTAAACGGAAAAGGACACGAACGACATCCTGACGATGAGTCTCCAGATCAGGAGAAAAAATCAGGATGTCGTCCAGATACACCACTACTGAGGATAACAGTAAATCCCTGAACACATCGTTTACGAAGTCCTGAAATACTGCGGGTGCATTACATAACCCAAAAGGCATGACGAGGTATTCATAGTGACCGTCTCGGGTGTTAAAAGCAGTCTTCCATTCGTCACCCTTTCGAATTCGTACCAAGTTATACGCACCCCGCAGATCCAACTTCGTAAAAACTTGAGCTCCTCTCAGTCTGTCAAAGAGCTCCGAAATTAAAGGTAATGGGTATTTGTTCTTTATTGTGATTGCGTTGAGACCCCTGTAATCTATGCAGGGACGCAAATCACCCTCTTTCTTCCGAACAAAGAAAAACCCAGCTCCCGCGGGAGAGACAGACTTACGAATGAACCCCTTCTCTAAACTCTCTCTTATATAGGTCGACATGGCCTCCGACTCAGGTATCGACAGGGGGTAAACCCTGCCTTTAGGTGGAACCGAACCTGGGATAAGGTCTATGGCACAGTCATATGGCCTATGGGGGGGAAGAACCTCAGCACCCTGTTTGGAGAACATGTCAGCGAAATCCAGATAGGGTGTAGGTATGGGAGAGAGATCAGTAGATGCAATCGCAATGACCTTAGGTGGTAAGGGAAGACATCGGGACTGACATTTCGAACCCCAACTAATAATGCTGTCAGACTCCCAGTCAATGTGAGGAGCATGAGTCCGAAGCCATGGGAGACCCAGAAGGACGTCGTCTATACCCTCAGGCAAAACAAGAAAAGAAATCTCCTCTATGTGACCCTGAGACAGGGAAAGGCGCAAGGGAACTGTCCTCAATGTAATGGAGTCAGACAACATAGTTCCATTAACAACACGGACAGGAATAGGCGCCTCTAACATGATAGAGGGAATATTGTGTCCCTTTACAAATCCTGAGGACACAAAAGTCCCGACAGCTCCGGAATCCACAAAAGCCATAATAGGCCATGTATTCTCAGATAACGAGAGCTGACCTGGGATACAACACTTAGAGGGTGCAGAAGACGTCTCTAGTAACCCCCTCTAATGGTTACTAGGCCAGGGAGTTTCCCTGACGACTAGAACACTTGTTGGCATAGTGCCCAGCCTGATGACATACGTAACATATAGGAGGAACAGACTTGCGTAGTCTGGAGGACGTATGACCTAACTCCATAGGAGTGGGAGATGTTTCAGATGCTGAGGAAGATGGTAGTGGACCCTCAACAACTGGAATAGCCCGATGCTTAGGGCATGAAGAAGAGACCTCGAGTCTACGTTCCCTATGGCGTACGTCGATCCTCGTTGCTACTGTGATCAAGTCTTCCAGAGAAGCAGGGACCTCACGAGTAGCAAGGGCATCCTTGACATAGCCTGCCAACCCTCTCCAGAAGATAGTAATCAACACCTTCTCTGGCCAATCTAGTTCTGCCACCAGAGTTCTAAAAGCAATGGCATAAGAACTAGTGGATAACGAACCCTGAGATAGATCTAACAGTCTCAGGGCCGCATCATGGGTAACCTGCGGACCCATGAATACCGCCTTAAGAGCATCAAGAAAGTCTTGATGTCTCAGAGTAACCACATCAGAGCGCTCCCATAGGGGAGTCGCCCATTCTAAGGCTTTGTCCTGAAGTAAGGAGATGATAAAGCCTACTCTGGACCTCTCCGTAGAGAAGCGAGAAGAGTTGACCTCTAGGTGTATCTGACACTGACTAATGAAACCACGACATGATCTGGCATCGCCAGAATATCTGTTTGGCAGAGCAAGTCGAGGATCATGTGCAGATGTCACCATGGTCTGAGGTTTATCCTCTATACTCTTGAGTCGTGACTCAAGTACTTGTATGTAACGGTGTAACTGCTGATATTCTGCCATAACTGCCAGACCCTTGGCTCAGTCCTAATGTTACGGGGGGCTGTCTGATAATAACTTAAAGGAGTATCAGACAGTCAGGGTCCACCGTGCAAAGACTCTGCTGCAGACTATGGCAGAGTGCAATACCTCTGTTAACTCACAGAAGGATATAATAAGTAAGTAAAGCAATTCCTCCCTTACTTGGAGGGTGTGTGGAATGATCTCTGTTAATAATCACAGAGACAAAGGCAATGTGTGCGAAATGGCACCTACCTAGGTCCGCTCTTCTAGTGGTGCAAAAGAGACGAACAGCAGCGTAAGCCGCACAAAGCTCCTACCTGCGTTCGCTCCACTAGTGTGCGAGGACACGAACCACTAGATATGGCACCTGCCTAGGTCCGCTCTTCTAGTGGTGCAAAAGAGACGAACAGCAGCGTAAGCCGCACAAAGCTCCTACCTCTGTTCGCTCCCCTAGTGTGCGAGGATACGAACAACTGCCAGACGCAGTATAAGGAACATTACCCTAGCGGCAACGTCCACCTACGAGTCGAACCACAAGGCCCAGCCAGACCATGTGCCTCAGGCACCTGCCTATGTCCGCTCCCCTAAGAGGTAAGGATACGGACAGCAGCCGAAGCTGTAAGGTATAAGAACGCTACCCTGCCGGTAGCGCTCACCTAGCATAGACAGAGGAATGCCTAGAGGAACGCGCACAGAGCGTCTACTCTTATGCATGAACCAAGAGGACTGAGCGCCATGCGGCGTGTGTCAGGGTCTTATATAGACTCTGTGCCTCATCCAAGATGGAGGACACCAGAGCCAATCCGCTGCCAGAAC
The DNA here is from genome assembly GCF_048569485.1 of Anomaloglossus baeobatrachus. NCBI lineage: Eukaryota > Metazoa > Chordata > Amphibia > Anura > Aromobatidae > Anomaloglossus > Anomaloglossus baeobatrachus. The sequence continues at coordinate 140,615,930 of NC_134355.1, forward strand.
GACAGGAGTGACGTCATGCTGGCCTATCACCGAGCAAGGCATCACAAGCACATGACCAGCGACCAATCGGCATAGAAGGTGTCAGAGACATGTGACCTCGTGTCAGCGATGATGTCACCCGCACATGTGCAATGGCTCCAAGATAGGACTTAGTCTCCGGCCCTCGCACATGTGCAGTAGCAAGAAATCTGGACTAAAGCGGGCTTTACACGCTACGACATCGCTAATGCGGAGTCGTTGGGGTCACGGAATTCGTGACGCACATCCGGCCGCATTAGCGATGCCGTTGCGTGTGACATCGATTAGCGATTTTGCATCGTTGCAAAACAGTGAAAAATCGCTAATCGGCGACACGGGGGTCCATTCCCAATTATCGTTACTTCAGCAGTAACGAGGTTGTTCCTCGTTCCTGCGGCATCACACATCGCTGCGTGTGACGCCGCAGGAGCGAGGAACGTCTCCCTACCTGCCTCCCGGCCGCTATGCGGAAGGAAGGAGGTGGGTGGGATGTTACGTCCCGCTCATCTCCGCCCCTCCGCTGCGATTGGGCGGCGGTTCAGTGACGTCGCTGTGACGCCGCACGGACCGCCCCCTTAGAAAGGAGGCGGTTCGCCGGTCACAGCGACGTCGCCGGACAGGTAAGTATGTGTGACGGCTCTGGGCGATGTTGTGCGCCACGGGCAGCGATATGCCCGTGTCGCGCAACAGATGGGGGCGGGTACGCACACTAGCGATATCGGGACCGATATCGCAGTGTGTAAAGTAGCCTTTAGTCTCCAGCGCTCGCACATGTGCAGTAGCAAGAAATCTGGACTTAGTCTCCAGCGCTCGCACATGTGCAGTAGCAAGAAATCTGGACATAGTCTCCAGTGCTCGCAGCAACCGTAACAGTTGGTTAGGGAGGGTAAGGTGTGTCAGGAGACAGAAAGTGTTGTGTTGAAGGTGAAAGGGAGAGGAGGTCAGGAGCTGGGCTCCTTGTTACTAGGTGGCAGACGTTGGTCTGGGCCTGGGAGGAGCTGGAACCCCGGTCGGAGGGGATCGTGACAAGGGGCATGGAACTGACGAGGAGGGCAGCCGGCGGCCTTGTGCCATCTCCGGGCAGGGGCCAGGGCACGACGGGGTACGTGGACCCTAGGCCGGGAAGTAGCTTCAAGCGTCCTGGTAATTCACCCGAGGAGGACGGAGCCTTCAAAATTCGTTCTCCACCCGCTCCAAAATCGGGGTACTAGCGCAATGAGCGGGATAGGACTTTCCCAATCTGCAGTCCAGAAAATCCCAAGCGTGAACTCTGAGAGCAAGCTCACCCAGTTAGCCACACTGGTGAGCGGGACTAGTTTTACACCACAGGGACCAATCAGTAGAAAGGTGCCAAGGAAAAGGTCACAGGCTAACAAGGGCACGGGATCCAGGCGTGCTCCCTCCCTGCTGCAGTAGGGCTCAGAACTTTGGTTTACAAGTTTTTAGTGTCAGCGTAATTGGACTGAGTGAGTACGCAGTGACCCTTACCTCCCCGATGATATCCCTTCACCAGCATCACCGAGCCCCGGGGCATCCCCCCTACCCACGTAGGGGTTAAACACATGGCTGCCATCCCATCACCATCAGGTGCTCCCAACGGCAGCGGTGGTATTCCACCTTACCACACAGCGTGAGTGGCGTCACGAACTTTAAACGTACAGTCCCCTGTAAATAACCCCCCTTTTTTGTTTTGAGTGGCCGCACGACCCCCGGCTCCGGAGACCCCCTCGAGCCACCGCAGATCCGGATCCGAGCAGTTCCGGCTGCTGACATGGGGGCGGTACAGCACTATCCCACAAGTGACTGTACAGTACTGTTTGGTCACACGACAGAGCTCTGGAGGAAAGGAGCGCCATTTGACGTTTGGTGTCCAGTTTTTGCTAGAATAGTTTGCAGACTCCATTTACAGAGCCTATAAGTGTCAGAAAAGCAGAAACCCCTCAAGTGACCAGATTTTGGAAATACCCTGCTGTAGGAGTTCATCTACAGCTGTAGTGAAAATTTTGTCTCTGTAAAACACCCATAGAGTCATACACAGTAAGTCTTGTAGAATAAAAAAGTACAAATGAGCCCTTATAGTGCTTAGTGCATTGTAGTGCCTGCACATTCTCATAGAATCATAGAATGGTAGAGTTGGAAGGGACCTCAAGGGCCATGAGGTCCAACCCCCTGCAAGTGCAGGCTTTCCTAAATCATCCCAGCTATATGTTTATCCAGTTTCCGCTTGAAGATTTCCATTGAGGAAGAGCTCACCACCTCCTGTGATAGCTTGTTCCATTTCCTGACTGCCCTCACTGTCATAAAGTTTTTCCTAATGTCTAATCTGAATCCCCTTCCTTTAAGTTTCATCCCATTGCTTCTTATACCTCCTTGTGGTAATGAGAATAGGGTAGTTCCCTCTGCACTGTGCCTACCTTTCAGATATTTGTAGACCGCTATTAAGTCTCCTCTCAGCCTTTTCTTTTTCAGACTTCTCTTGCTCAGCTTGTGCTTCTGTAGACACACATCCTGTAAATTAAGTGGACATTTCTCCCTACAACAATGCCAAACATGTCGACGTTAATTGTGGTTTAAGCACAATTGAGTTCACCTCAGGTCAGGTCACCTGTCGTCACAGCTGGGATACAGTGGGAATCTCCAGCTGTGACCTCAGGTGAAGTCATTAAAGTTAATGCCATAATACTGGATCAAGCAATGTGTGTACATTCATTATTTGGGTGCAGATATTTCTACACCAAATCTGCATCTCTTGTCAAAAAACACACTGAAAACACATCAAAATGCATGCGGTTATGGTGTGGATCTTTGAGAGGAGATGCAGATTTGATGCAGAAATGTTTGCAACCAAATACTCAATGTGCACACATTGCATAATCTGGTAATCCGGCATTGTGTTCAATGACTCCACCTGGGTTACTGTGGTAACCCCTGCTGTGACCTTAGGTGAAATCATTGAACTCAATTACCAGATTAGGCAATGTGTGCACATTGAGTATTTGGTTGCAGACATTTCTGGATCAAATCTGCATCTTCTGGAAAAAAAACCACACCAAAACTGCATGCGCTTTGATGTGGTTTGGATGCATTTTTTGCCAGGAGATGCAGATTTGGTGCAGAAATGTCTGCACCAAAATACTGAATGTGCACACATTGCCTAATCTTGTAATATAACACTGAGTTCAATGACTTTACCTGAGGTCATTGGGTATGGTGGCTGCGTGGAGTGGCCTCCACGCTCACCTGACCTGACCCCATTGTTTTTTTCTGTGAGGTCACATCAAACAGCAGGTGTATGCGACCCCTCCACTAACATTGCAGGACCTACGGCGACGTATCGCAGATGCTTGTGCAAACTTGTCACCTACCATATTGCACAACGTGCAGCAAGATACAGTATGCTGTCCAGAGTCCAGTGACACTGTTGGAAAAAGGTCAGCCTTTGACCGAAATGTCCTGTGATATGGGCCATCAAAGAAGATTTTATTTGAAAGAGAAGAGGAGTGCTGCCTTCTAATTTTTTGGAAATATTGAAGGGACAGTAGGATGCTGTTGGTAAGGATTTTGCACCCAATTTATTTTGACCATTTCCCCACCTGGCTACTACACTTCCTTTCCACTGACAGCCCCACCATCATCATGCGTGATTTCAACATCCCCATTGACACTTCCCACCCATCTGTCTCCAAACGTCTAACACTCGCTTCCTCCTTCGGCCTCACCCAATGATCTTCTGCAGCTACTCACAAACATGGCCACATGCTGGACCTCATCTTCACTTGCCTCTGTTCCCTATCTAACCTCTCTAACTCACCTCTCCCCCTGTCTGACCACAACCTACTCACATTCTCTTCCCTCTCTTCTCCAAGTATGCAACCCCCCCTCCACAAACTTTCACACCCTCGCAGAAATATCAAACACCTTGATTTCTCAGTCCCTTCTCCCTCTCACAGACATTGCATTTTTACACAACGCAGATGCTGCTGCAACTTTATACAACGCTACAATATCTGCAGCTCTCGAGTCAGCTGCCCCCCTCACACACACCAAAACCCGCACAATCAACTGGCAACCCTGGCACACGAGTCATACTAAAGAACTGAGATGGGCTTCCAGAATTGCTGAGCGCAGATTGAAGAAGTCTCATTCCACTGAGCACTTCATTGCATATAAAGAGTTCCTCACCACCTTCAAGTCCACACTCAATGCTGCAAAACTAACCTACTTCTCATCCCTCATATCCTCTCTCTCTCACAACCCTAAACAGCTATTAAACACTTTCAATTCTCTCCTCCGTCCTCCAGGACCACCTCCCTCTCCCCTCATCTCAGCTGAAGACTTTGCCTCTTTCTTCAAGCAGAAAAATGACAACATCAGAGCAAGCTTTGTCCCACAATCACCACGGCCCCTCATCATATTTACTCAGCCCTCTTCCTCCAATTCCAGCTTCTCCACCATGACAGAAAACAATCTTTCCACTCTACTCTCAAGATCACATCTAGCCACCTTTGCACTGGACCCACTCCCATCGCACCTCATCCCCAACATCACCGCAGTCCTCATCCCAGCCCTAACCCATCTCTTCAACCTATCACTAACAAGTGGTGTATTCCCCTTATGATTTAAACATGCCTCCATTTACACCCATACTCAAAAATCCCTACTTTGACCCATCCTCTGTGTCAAACTATTGCCCCATATCCCTTCTCCCCTATGCCTCAAAACTACTGGAACAGTATGTCCATCTTGAATTGTCCTCATACCTCTCCTCCTGCTCCCTCTTTGACCAGCTACAATCTGGCTTCCGACTGCATCACTCTACTGAAACTGCCCTAACCAAAGTCACCAATGATCTACTAACCGCCAAAACCAAACAACACTACTCTATCCTCCTCCTCCTGGACCTGTCCTATGCCTTCGACACAGTAGACCATTACCTCCTACTACAGATTCTCTTATCTCTAGGCATCACAGACTTGGCCCTATCTTGGATCTCTTCATACCTAATTGATTGAACTTTCAGCATCTCCCATTCTCACCCCACTTCCTCATGTCACGCCCTAAATGTTGGTGTCCCCCAAGGCTCAGTTCTTGGACCCCTGCTATTCTCCATTTACACCTTCGGCCTGGGACAGCTCATAGAGTCCCCCAGCTTTCAGTATCATCTCTATGCCGATGACACACAGCTTTACCTCTCTGGACTTGACATTACCTCTCAACTAACCAAAATTCAGCAATGTCTGTCTGTTATTTCATCCTTCTTCTCTGTGTGATTCCTAAAGCTTAACATGGACAAAACAGAGTTCATTGTCTTTCCTCCTCCTCACTTATCTCCTCCAACAAGCCTTTCCATCAAACTTGATGGTTGCTCACTCTCCCTAGTCTCACAAGCTCATTGCCTTGGAGTAACCCTCGACTCTGCTCTATCCTTCAAGCCACACATCCAAACCTTCTTCTCCTCATGCAGACTACAACTCAAAAATATCTCCCGGACCCGTGCTTTCCTTAACCAAGAATTAGCAAAAACATTAGTGCATGACCTTATCATCTCCCGCCTCAACAAATGCAACCTCCTGCTCTCTGGCCTCCCTTCTAACACTCTTGCACCCCTCTAATCTATCCTAAACTATGCGGCCCGCTTAATCCACCTCTCCCCTCACTATTCCCCAGGCTCGCCACTCTGCCAATCCCTTCAATGGCTTCCCATCGCCCAACGACTCCAGTTCAAAACGTTAACCATGACCTACAAAGCCATCCACAACCTGTCTCCTCCTTACATCTATGACCTAGTCTCCCGGTACCTACCTGCACGCAACCTCAGATCCTCACAAGATCTCCTTCTCTACTCCTCTCTTATATCCTCTTCCCACAATCGCGTACAAGATTTCTCCCGTGCCTCCCTCATACTCTGGAACGCTCTACTTCAGCATATCAGACTCTCCCCTACCGTGGAAAGCTTCAAGAGGAACCTCAAGACCCATCTCTTCCAACAAGCCTACAACCTACAACCTACAATAACCCTCAGTCCAGTACACCACTGCGCAACCAGCTCTGTCCTCACCTATTGTACCATCACCCATTCCCTGTAGACTGGGAGCTCTCGTGGGCAGGGTCCTCTCTCCTCTTATACCAGTCTGTTTTGTACTGTTAATGATTGTTGTACGTATACCCTCTTTCACTTGTAAAGCGCCATGAAATAAATGGCACTATAATAATAAATAATAATAACAATAATAAGTGCTGCTCGGAAAATTGTTTCTACTATATATGAATATATATATATATATATATATATATATATATATATATATATATATATATATATATTCGTATGTAGTAGAAACAATTTTCCGAGCAGCACTTATTATTATTATTATTGTTATACAGTATATATATCTGCAAAAATTAAAAGACCACTTCCAAATTTTCAGTTTTTTTGATTTTTCTCTTTATAGGTATATTTTTGAGTAAGCTGTAAATTGTTCTTTTATTGTATAAACTACTGACATGTCTCAAAATTTCCAAGCACAAAATTTTGTATATATTTTCTGAGAATAGTAGTTCATAGAATAGAACAACAATTTACATTTTAATCAAAAATATATCTAGAAAGATATGCAGTATTTTTGATTCTCAGGGCAGGTAAAGTGGATAGCTACGGGCTGCCACCCCCATCTGCCTGGCTTTACCTTGGCTGGCAATCAAACTACAGGGAAGCCCATTATTATTATTTTTTTTTAATTATTTAAAAAATGTAAAAAAGAAATGCGTGGGTTCCCACTGTATTTTGATTGATCGCCAGTCAGGTAAAACCAGGCAGCTGGGGGCTGGAATTTTCAGCGTGGCACGATTTAGGAGAAAGAGTGTACCTAATACATGGGATCCCCACATGCAAAGAATGAAATAGAGATGATTGGCAAAATACATATATTTTTATTTATGTTTCTCAAAGAATGAAGCCACACAATGTACAAAAACACTAAAAAGATTTAAAAAGCCAATAAACATGGCACAGCCTAAGTAACCCTCTCATATATCAAAAATAAACCTGCTGGAAAATAGGAAACATGAAAAAGTTAACTTTAAACTGCCTCTGTAGGACAAACAATGCTCAACAGGACAACAATGGTGAAATGAAAAGGCAAGAGGCAAACAATACAGTCACAATAGCACCCATAAATTTATCAAGCAGTAAAAGGACACATGCTAATCCTATTATAGTGTGGATGCATAAATACAGACATAAAATTGATAGAAAAAGCCTTATTGATAAATAAGCTCCTCCACACCCTTGTTGCAACGTGTTTGCAAGACCACATACGCCTTGCTAGTAAGCAGAGTCCTCCAACCCCCTGTAGCAACCTCACTAGCAAATAAGAGGTGACTAAAGCCTGTCAGTGTACTCAACCTGATCCTTATTGGGTTTGGAAGATAAGCCTGGAGCTCCTGGGGAGGACAGCATAATCAGAAAGTGAACCTGTGAGGGCAGTAACAGTCAAAGTTCAATCAAGTCCATGAGACATGGACTCGGGTGAACCCTGACGTCCCCACAAACATGGCTGAAAACCGCCGAAGACTGCCAAGTGACGAGCAGTACAGTGAATACAACCGGAAGTTAACAGGACCTTCGATGACATCATAGCCATGTGATCAGTCTGTAAGCCATTGTCAGTACAACACTAAGAGTTCGGTACGAACCCCAAACTTTACAGTTCGGGTTCGCCCATCACTACTGGTGTCACTTCAGCAGCGGCAGAGACAGGAGGGCTGGAGAAGGTGAGTTAATGTTTTGGGTTTTTTTCACTGACACGTGTGTTTTCTCTGGCGCGTGTCACACGGGACCGCATCCACACTACACCCGTGTGGTACAGGTGCGGGCCGTGTGACACCCGTGCTGCGGGAGAAAACACTGACATGTCAGCGCTTTGAAAAACGCACACACGTACAAACGCACACGGACACACATTCCGTGTGGTTTTACGTGTGTGTGCCTGCTACAATAGGGTAGCATTGCTTAACGTGTATCCGTGCCGCCGGTATGTGTAAAAAATGACAAACACATGCCGGCGGCATGGATGTGTGTCGCAGGCCTTAAACAGATGTCCAATTTCATGGAGGTGATAGCAACTGTGGGGAGAACTAAAGTACCAGCCTCTAGATTATGTTCTATTTCAGGGTGGAAAAAGAACTATCAGAAATGAAAAAAAAGTACAAGGGTAGGGATAATTAATTTTGAATTGATGTACATGGAAAAATAAGTTTGTTTTTAATATTAAATACATAGATATTTAATATTAAGTTCAAGGCTTTGGTCAACTCCTTTAATGTTAGCCCCTGTTATCAGCCAGGGTAGTGGACGAGTTTTTGCCTGCTTACCAGATAGTCTAGATTAATTCATTCAGCTAATGTCAGGTTTCCTGCTTCAACCTCTAGTGTAGTGGTAGGTCAGTGCCATCTTCATTAGAAGTCTAAGCTAGTGGAAAGGCTAGTATCTTAAGGAGTTTATTTATTTAGACTTGATGGATAATGATGGATAACATCCAAGATTGAAAGAGCAATTCTCTATAGATGATTTAACTGGACAGTGCTATTTAGGCTTAATTCAGATGTCTATACTTTTTCATGCGCATAAAAAAGATTTGACTGCTATCAGGGTTTTAGATCTGAGTTTTGTCAGTTTTTATCATCAGTGATTTTTTTATGTATGGATATTCACAGACCCCCTAGACTTGTATTGGCATTTTTAATTTGTGATGCTGGTAAAATGCAATGTATCTATGATTTTTGAATGGATATACCATCAGTAAAAAAACACACAAACTTCTGAACAGTAGGGATGAGCAAATCCGAACTGTAAAATTCAGGTTTTGTTCCGAATGCCTTGTTTCAGATGCTGAACCCTGAACACGGACTTTTTATTGTACATCTGGATCCTGTTTCGGTTTGTCATCCAAATAAAGCTTGTTGAATGGCAGCAGAGAAGCCAATCAGCAAGCTTTTCAAGTATGGGCACTTACCAGGATTGTTGTGGTACATTGTGGAGCTTAATAAAAGGGTAAAAAGATGGTGTGTATTTTTTTTTTTCAAAATAAAAGACTTTTTCCTTTGACTTACAGGTTAGTAATGGGGGTGTCTCATAGACCCCTCCCCGTTACTAACCTCAGACTTGATGACAGTTGTGAATTTTGACAAATCGCAGCTTACATCAACCCCATATATTACCATCAATTGCCACTGTACAAGGGCAATCGGGATGAGCTGAGTATAGTGCCATAATTGATGGCTCTTATGGATGTGTCACTTCTGGTGTAGCTGCAGGCTAGAATTTTTAGGCTGTGGGGAGCCAATAACCATGGATTTTCCACTCTGATATTTCTGTCCCCACCTGTCAGCTTCGCCATGGCTAGAGATGATCTGATGTCATTTTTTTATTATGGGATCCCCTGTATTTTTGATAACCAGCAACAGTAAAGCAGCCTGTAGCTGCTGCTTTAGCTGCACTGGTTATCAAACTTAGGGTGGGAGCCCATGTCATTTTTTAAATTATTATTTTTTAAATTATTATCACAGATGCTGACATAGCGGGTGGGCTACTGAAGCAGTGAATATTTATGGAGCTTAATTAGCAGGTCTGGAATAGAGTCTGATTTGTACTGTTTTCTTCCAGGAAATATGGTATATACAGTATAATTGTCCTGCTGTTACTCTTATTTAACTTAATTTTGTAGTCTCCAAGCCCTTACTAGGACCATTTTACAGCACAGAACATCTCATCCCTATTGACTTGTATGGGGTTCCTTATCCTGGGTCAAGTACAGGTCAAGCTCAGTTCTCAAATCTGACTTTTTTTTTTTAGTCCGTGTGGATTCGGTGAATCTGAATATCCACAGGTCTACTTATCAATAGTGAACAGCCCTATAGATTTTAATTGACACATATTCTTCTGTTTAAAATCATGAGGCTTTAAAAAGCTAAAATAACGTTTCAGCAGAGAACAATAGAAGTTAGAAGTTTGTTTGGGTGAGCTTAGCTACTAGTTATAATACCAGTGCAATCTTCACACACTGCACAAAGGACTCTTTTTTTGTTTTTTGAACTCTTTTGAACCTCATTGAAGAGACATTTATCCCAGAATAACTTATGTCTTGTATATAATTGGGGCATTCAACATAAACCCAATTCATCAAGCGGTTTACAACATTTTTTGTCATCAAAATGCTTGAAATTTTTGCACAACTTTATATATTTCAATTTTGACATTTTTAGTTCATCTATGCCAGCTCTGCCAAATTTTGGAATGGTGGGCAGAGTTTAGCTGGGAAACAACATGACCCAACTTGTCCGACAAATACGTCATAATTTACACAGAAAAAATGTATTAAATTTCAACAGTAATGTACTCCTGTCAGAAAAATATTTTTGCAGTGGCGCTGCTGAAAAATTAACCAAGTTCATTAAAAATTATTTTGGCGCTTCCTACTACAGTGTACACTTCATAAAAATTGGCTCGTATAATTATAATTGCGATGAATCAGGGCTTTAGTTACAATTGTTATGAGGAATATCAGAATACGAGCTCAGACCACTCTGTAGCACATTTATTAAATTTTACAGGAGTATATGGGGACAGGATTAAAGACATGACTTACTGATCACTTTATGGCTTTGTAAAGATATTTTGTACTAGTAATAGAACTGTACAAAAAACCTCAAATATATAATGTATTTAATGTACTTATATAGTACATAATCCAAAATTAAAACCCATAATAACATAGAAAATAAGTTATGTCTTGTGAAACAAGACACAGGCGAAAAGAAACAGATGTTATGTAACATGAATTACTGCCTTTAATAGTCATTTCAGAATTTTTACCCTGCTCTCTGTTTGCATTGATAATAACTGAACGGTTTGCATAAGACACCTTCTGCTTTGAAAGTATGAATTATATTTTGTTGCCATATTTTACAGCACAGCAAAATTAATCTCAACTTGAATCATGCATTTTAAAATAGATTTCAGCATTTTAATGTTCTTTACTTTGAATCTGTGATGTTAAACTAAACCCAGAGTCTTCGGAATGGATATCATTACAAAAGGCATTTTACTTCTGCATCTTTGAAACTTTTACGGCTTCTGACAAAGATGGTTTACTACATTTTATGTTTTTTTGCCTTCAAAATTTACTTCATATATAATTCAACATTTTGACTAGAACGAAAGATGTATCAATTTTATGAAAGTGGCAAATTCAACTTTTTTGATATCTCTATGCAAAAAACAAATAGACTGTATTGTATCAGCTTATCTTATTTCGTTGTCCATCTTTGATTCGACCATTTGGACAAAATAAATATTATCCACAATTTGGATAAATTGACTAATTCTATTTTCCACTATTTACTCCCTGGAAAAAAAAATTGGACCAATTAATTATTTGCAATAATTTTAGTATTTTTTTGTGTTTTGTGGTGTTTGCTTTTTTTTGCTCAAAATTCGTCAAAATTGTGCACATGGCTGATACATTTTTTTCTCAGAGTAAAAAAATTTTGTTTTATTTTTGGCAGAAACACTTTTTGCAACTTTTTTGTTTAAAAATTCTTACATTTTTGACAATAACTCAAAGTTTACCAAACTAAATGGGGTAAATAAAAGAAAACAAGGGAGGATAGCTGTTTATTTGGGACAATTTTGCAACTTTTTGAAAAGTCACAAATGAAAAATAAGAAAACATCTGGAAAACCTAAACTGCCCACTATGTAGAGGAAATAAAAAGATAGACAAACACATAAAATATACATCTGAAAGGCTCACATTAAATATATAGTAATAAGAATGAAGCGGAAATGAAAAACAGTTGGAAAACATCCAACACTAGACAAAAAATGTACAAATGCGATAATGATCCATTCCCATGCCCCGATGTTTTCTTACCATGGAGCCTAAGGCTGCTTTCACACATCAGTTTTTTGCAATCAGGCACAATCCGGCGCTTTGCAGAAATAACGCAACCGTTTTTTTTTGCCGCCTGATGCGGTTTTTCCTCACAGACTTGCATTCACACTGGATTGTGCCATATGGCCTTGCATTGCGTCCGTTTTTTGCCGGATGCACCATAGTTAGCCGATGCGGCGGCCGCATGGAACGTTGCTTGCAGCGTTTTTTGTCTGTGGCGAAAAGCTGCATCGCGCCAGATCCGGCGCGATGCGGTGCCATTTACAATACAAGCCTATGGACGCCGGATGCGGCGTCCTGCGGCAAAAACCGCATCCGGCGGCTGGATGCGGTTTTTTGAACTGCGCATGCTCAGTATCATACCGGATCCATCAAAAAACGGACGGGCCGCATGGAAAAACTTATGCAATGGATCCGTTTTTTTCACTGCATCCGTTGCATAGATTTTTGAGCCGGATTGAGCCTGATGCAAAAAAACTGATGTGGGAAAGAAGCTTTAGGCCCCTTTCACACGTCAGTGATTCTGGGACGTTTGTGCTTTTTTTAAAACGTACCAGAATCACTGACATACGCAGACCCATTATAATGAATAGGTCTGCTCACACGTCAGTGATTTTTCACTGCACGTGTCTCCGTGCGGCGTACCCGCGTGTGCGTGATTGCCATACGGAGACATGTCCATTTTTTTCTGGCATCACTGATGTTCCACGGACCACGCAGTGGTGTGGTCCGTGAAACACGTGCCAGAAAAAAAGTGCTTTTAAAATAAAAATCATTTTTACTCACCCGGCATCCAGCGATGTCCTCTGCAGCCCGTTCTCCCTGCTGCTTCTGAGCCAGCTCATTATTGTTGCGCATATTCATTATGCGCGACACAGCCGACCCGGAAGCAGCTGCTGCGGGGGTCACCGCCGGCCGGATGCTGCACCGCGGGAGCGATCAGCACCATGGACAGCGGGAGCGCGCACAGGTGAGTTGTTTTCTAAGTGCAATCATGGGCCACGGAGAACGGAGCCCGGATTGCACTTAGACAACCCACATGTGCCGTGAATAACGGCACACGCAGGGACATGTGCGTGTTTTACACGCCAGTGAAAAACGTCACTGTTTTTCACTGACGTGTGAAATGGACCTTAGACAGTAAACAAATGTATTCTTTTTTTTTTTTTTTTAATGCAGAGATCAACCAAAAAATAGAAAAACAGGCAGGCCAAAAGTGGCACCTGTATAGCACTTTTGGCCTGCCTGTTTTTCTATTTTTTGGTTGATCTCTGTATTAACATTTGTTTCTGTGGTTCCCACAGCTGATCCTATTCCCACCATGGATTTTCGCTCCCATGATGAAACATGGTTGATTGAGCTGGACAAGGCATTGGCTGAGGTTGGCGGCACTGCAGCGGAGATGGGAGGAGAGGGCGCGTTGTCTGAGAGCGTGCAGAACTACAGATTGTTACTCCAGAAACGTACTAGGACCTGGTGGAACAGGGCGTTCCTTAATAAATATCTAAAAAAGGGGCTTATTCCACGGTGCTTGCGGCTTCAGGTCTGTCCATCTTTTCAGGTGGACAACAAATCCATCAGAGCACGTTGGGAGGAGCTTTCCAGTGCCTGCTCGAGAGGTTTTTTAAATCTCCTTGGTGAGCTGGACACTGCCTCAATTTCGGAAATGGAGATAGAGATGGAGAAATTGCTTATTATTATTATTAAAGAGAATATGTCAAGTGAAGCCCTAGCCAAGTTTACTGCCCAGAATGAAGCTGATCTGCTACGCTGGGAAAAAGATATCAAAACCGTAAAAATAAAAAAATTCTCATGTTATCAAAATAATTTCCAACAGAACCGGGTCTATAAGTGGCGTTCCAATATCTTTGGACGCCGATCAAGATCACGATCTTACTCTAGGACGAGGGGAACAAGTGTAGACAGTGGACGTATGTTTCCTGGTCCCAGCGATACTGAGGAATCTGATGCTGAAAGTGGACAAACTAGTGGCATTATCACTAGATTAAAGTCAAAACAACAACTACCTAATGTGAATAAACGTAGAACACCTCAGGTAATCAATTTGTCTCAACATCTCCTCTCCATTTCCCAAATTGATGTGCTGTCAAGGGGACTTTCCTTTTCACCAACTAATTCCTTCCATTGTTTTACAGCGGTGAAGGATTTATATATTTTTGCACGGAAGGTCATTCTTACCAAATTACACAATAGACGCACACATTTTTCTGGACCACGGATCGTAAGGAACAACAGGCCATACAGGATCTTGAGGAACTTCTGGATGAAGCTGCACTGAGCACTCAAGGTGAGTTTCCATCTTGTGCCATGCCCAGATCCACGAGGTTTCCCCCTTTGTCCCTTTGTCCGGCCGTTGAGATATTTACAAAACTTGTGATATCTGATTTTGAACATTTGTCCAGGAGACGTCGGTATGACAATTTAACTCATACTGAGAGGTTGGCAATCGAATCTCTAGACAAATTGGAGGATGTCTTAATTAATCCTGCGGACAAAGGGGGAAACATCGTGATCTGGCCGGCTCTTATGTATGAAAAAGAGGCGCTTCGCCAATTACGTGATAGGTCCACTTATTGTAAGCTCCCCTGTAGCCCCGCTCCAACTTTTTCTGTTCAACTTCAGGCCATCCTCGGGAAGGCCTGTGATGAAGGGATCATCAGTAAGCAAGTAGTAGAGGGACTCACAGTACGTTTTCCTAAGATACCAACTTTCTATTTACTGCCGAAAATCCACAAAGATGCTCTCTGTCCTCCTGGTCGTCCTATTGTGTCCGGCATTGAGGGGTTGTGTCAACCAATATGTCAATTTATAGACTACTATTTAATACCTCTGGTTGAGACACTCCCCTCATATGTTCGTGACACAACTGACGTTCTCAGGAGGATAGACGGCATCTCTGTGGATAATAACACAATACTTGTTACGGCAGATGTTGAGTCCCTCCACACTTGTATCCGTCACTTGGATGGCCTCAAGGCCGCTGAACATTTTCTTTTGAACTCCGGTCGGGATGGCCCGATGTGTTACCTTATCCTTGAGTTGCTCCGTTTTGTCCTCACCCACAATTTCTTTTTATTTAAGGATGTACACTATTTGCATCAGCGCGGCACTGCCATGGGCGCATACGCAAACCTCTTCCTGGGTTACTGGGAGAGGGGTTTGCTTTGTGACGGGGGCGGGCCGGCCGATGCCCATGTGCAGTGCTGGCTGCGATACATTGATGATTTGTTTATTTTGTGGACGGGCAAGGAGGAGCAACTCGACGAGTTCATGGAGCGACTTGGCATGAATCCATTCAATATCAAGCTAACCCACAGGCATGATGCCAGGCATTTGGATTTCCTTGACATTGATATCAGGATTGGCAAGGGAGGGATTATTCAAACTAATGTTTACCATAAAACGACCTCGGTCAACTCCCTCCTTCATGCCTCGTCGTCCCATGATCAGTCTACTATTCGGGCCATCCCTACCGGTCAATTTTTATGTATGAAACGTATTTGCTCATCTGACCTTCTGTTTGAGGAGCAGGCGGCAGATTTGAAAATTAGGTTTCAGGAGCGGGGCTACAACAATAGGAGCATTAAGCGGGCTTATTTACGGGCAAAGCATACCCCTCGATCCACTTTACTCTACGGTAATGCGGCTAAATCCAGTGGTTCCTCGGATCCCGGCCAGGTTTGTTTTATTTCTACCTATAACCACGAGTGGTCCAACATGCGATCTATTTTGAGCAGGCACTGGGATGTTCTCCTCTCCGATTCTACCTTACATGATCTTTTACCCAAAAGCCCCTTGATGACGCCCCGCAGGTCACGTAATTTACGTGACTTGCTTGTACGGAGCCATTATGTTCCAAACCGGCCTACTACCTTTCTGGATCTTGGCACTCCCCTTAGGGGTTGTTTCCCTTGCGGCCATTGTCTGGCCTGCAGCAATGTTCTTCGCACTTCCTCTTTTACTTCTGCTGATGGTCTGCGCAGTTTCGATATTCGCCATTATGTAACATGCGGTACCAGCAATGTGGTTTATTATGCCACGTGCGGATGCCGCATGATATATGTGGGTCTCACTAGCAGGGAACTGCGCAGACGTGTGATGGAACATGTGAGGGACATTGCTGCGGCCCGGACAGTGGTTGACATTTCCACCCTAAAAACTTTGCCCCACCATTTCCATGCCTTCCATGACTGTGACCCAACGTCCCTGAAAATCAGGGGCATTGATGTCATACATGGGGGGGCGAGGGGTGGGAATGTGCGCAAAATACTTGCCCAGCAGTAAAACACGCTGGATTTATACTTTGGGAACATTATCCCCGGGGGGCCTTAATGAGTATTTGAGTTTTGCACCCTTTTTGCGATGATTGCCTTGTCCTTGTATCCCCCTGGTATTTGTGCCTTGTTTTTAATTTCATTTTTTGTTCATTTTTACTTTTTAGATACACTTATTTTTCCTTTTTGCTGGCACTCATGGAATTGACATCCTTTGACATCGGATAATGGACATGGACACTTTATCTATTTACCATTCCTCCTGTGTGCCCCATCTGGGATTCCTGGAAGCGATACTGATAAGGATTCCCTGTTTTGCTTTAATCCTGATGTGTCTCCCACCTGGGTTCACACTGTTTGTATTTGTCTTGTATTTGTAAGTGTGGTTTCATGTGCTCGCTCCCGCTCCTCCTCCCCCTGTCACGCGCGTGCATCAGTTGCTCGCTGACCCGGCTCTCTCGGCGTCACTATCGCCTGCGCGCATGCGCGGTCTCCGGGTGACGCGTCCCCGCTTACCGCGCATGTGCGCTACCGATCAGGGGCGTTGACAGCTGACGGCATCGGGACCGGCCGCAATTGGTTCACTCGCGTGACGCAGTGGGGGCGGAGCAGCCGGAGCGACCGAGCGCCATATTTAAATGCATATGGCTGCTGGATGCTGTTCCATTCCTTTTCTCCCCCCTGATGAAATGATCTTACCTGTTGGATTGGATCGTGAAACGCTGCGTCAGGGCTCTTTCCCAGGGGGTCCTCTCTGCTGCTTCCCAAGCCCGTTTTTGTAACCCTCATGGGTAAGTGATTTATCTAAGTGGGTCTGTCTTTACTGGTGTTCCTAACAACCATGGTTTTGCATTAGCATTTGTTAGCACCACCTTGTGGTCAATCCCTGCATTTAATACTGATATGGCTTTGCATTTATAATGGTATTATGTTATCTCAGAGTCCTTACAATTTGGCACCAGCATCTCTGTTAAATGTACAACTTTGATATTTTATTATATTTCTGTTTTTTCAGAGTGTATAATTCTATCACTTCAACTCACTTAGTGTTGTTCTAGATGACTCTTTGTGTACATCCATATATGTGTAAACCTCTGGATTTATAATCTTTGCATCTGGGGTGCTTCTGTGCATTTATACATTATGACACATTTTAGGACCCAGTTTTTCAGATTCCCCTTCTTTTGTATATTAATCTGAATTGTATTTTACAAACTTTACTTCACATTGCCGGCTTGGGTTTGCTGCCAATTTTAAACCATGCCAGTTGTTCTTCAATAAAATATGCATTTGCACTTTACTCTTTCGTTCTCCTTTTTTTGTAACAAATTTATTTTTTGTAGCATGATACAGTGTACCATTTTCAATATACTTCCTGTAACAATCAATGCTGTCATATATTAGAAACAGTTTTTTTAAGTGTCTCAAAGTTGCAAAATAAATGGATTCACCCAGAGTAGCCAATTTAAATAAAGGACATGGTAAAAACGTTTTGAACGTCTGAGTTTTAGCCTCCATATCTTACCATCCACTACAGTTTTGAATGTGAGACTGCAATCCATTTATAGACAATCATCTTGACTATCATATATAAACTTGACTTGCAACTATTAAGCTTATGATTAGTTATGCAGTTTCCTATCATGTCACTGCATTGTTACTGTTTTGTTCCTGGTGGAGTGGAAACGTTACTAGTTTGAATCAAGTAGCCATGAAGATTTCCCTATAAAAAAAACAGTATCATCCAGCTCATCACTAGCGGTTTCTCAGCCTAAAAAATTTCCAAACTGCATCACGTGAGGACTATGACAGGGGAAGAATACAAAATGAATTCTATTTATTTATTCAAAAGCCAAGAAGTGGATCTCCAGGCAAAATGTTGAAGTTAAGAAGTTGGCTCAACACTAGATATATCTGTTCTGGGGTGACAAACACTGCAGTTTAGGTAGCTCGTATGGTTCATAGTAGTAAGATCACAGACATCTATGAAAGCACCATTTAACAAACGTTTCTAGGGATCAGTGACCCTGAACTGTAAAATTCAGGGTTCATACTGAAGACCAGGTGTCCAGGTTTCGGGCTCGAACACTGACTATTAAAAAAAAGTCCATAGAGTTTGGGTAATGTTCATATATTAATCAAGTTGATTGAAAGGGTGCTAAGCAGCCAACCAAAAGGCTTTATTGCATGTAGAACTTGCATGTTTGCTACTGTGAATAAAGAAAAAAAATGAGGCAGATTATCGTTCTGAGAAAGTTTTTTCAGTTTTATTTAACTCTGCATTTGCCAGGTTAGTAATTGTGGGATGTTTAGTAGATGCCTATCCATTACTAACACCTGGGCTTGATGCCAGCTGTCAATTCACAGCTGACATCTTTTTTTTTCATTTGTTCCCTATCTACAATTGTTTGCATTTCAATTGTTTCCCAATTTGCTTCATTTTGCAGCCACCAAGCCCTTACTACCACCATTTTGCAGCCATTTATAGCACATACGTTTGGGTCTGCTTTGAATTATATGGTGTTTTGGGTCCAGGTTCAAATTCGAGTCAAGTCTGGTTCCCAAACCAGACCTTTAATTAGAAATGAAAGGCCTTTTTAGTTAATGTAGGAGTACCATGAAATGGAAGGCGATACTAATAATAATCCCTTCCTTTTTGCACCTAATACACTGTCCCATCTGCCCTACACGTCATCTTTATTGTGATATATTTAAAAAAAAGTATAAAAGAAGAGAAGTCACTCAAATTAGATCACAATACGTTGTTCATGGATAAACATTTATAATGTAGACAATTTGAAAAAGTGCAAAAAATACAAATATATATATATAAGGTCTGAGAAATTAAGGTTTTGTTTCACAATGGAAAAAGCTGAGGACAAAATAGAATGCAATATTCAAAGAGTACACAAGGTGGCATTAAAGTGCAAGTAGATGGTATATATGGAATGAAACCATGCAAAGTGCATATTTCATGCTAATCTTGTTCTCAATTTTGGCTCAATACTCTTTTTCAGTGTAGGCTGACTTTATTTATTGGAGTAGAGACTCCTCTTCATAGACTAGAATATATTAGAATTTGCCCTGAAAAGGATTTTTTATGTAGAAGCAGCAAGGTCTTAAGTCTAGAATCACTGTGTCTAATACACTATACCTTCATCATGAGCTTGCCCTACACTAAATGCAGATAGGAAAAGTTTTATTATAGAACTAGCTGTAGTACCCAGCCTTGCCTGGGATAGTAACTAAGTGTCTCTCTGTCTCTCTCACTCTCTGTCTGTCTTCCTCTTTGTCTCTCTCTGTTTGTCTGTCTCCCTCTCTGTCTGTCTCTCTCTGTCTCTGCCTCTCTCTGTCTGTGTCTCTGTCTCTGTGTGTGTCTTTGTGTGTCTGTCTGTCTGTGTTTCTCTGTTTGTCTATGTGTGTGTCTGGGTGTGTCTGTTTGTTTCTTTGTGTGTGTCTCTGGGTGTCTCTGTGTCTCTGAATGTCTCTGTCTGTGTCTCTGTGTGTGTTTCTTGGTGTCTCTGTCTATGTCTCTGTCTCTCTTGACTGCTGTACTATCGCACTGTGAGACCCAGCTGTGACCGGCAATCCGACAGTCAAGCAGTCGGTTTAAAGTGAAAGTGAAAGTGCTGGCGGTCTGACAATCTGACACCACTCTCACTTTCAATCTGCTGCCGGACTGTCGGATTGCAAGTCATGTCCGTGTCCTGCAATCCCAAAATCCAGCAGCAATTTCACTTTCACTTTGAAGCCACAGCTGGACTGTTGGAATGCAGGTCAATTCCTGGCAAAAAAAACATGATTTTTGCCAGGAGAGGCAGATTTGGTTCTGAAATTTATACACAAAATTCCTGCACCAAATCTGCATCTCCTGGAAAAAACTACATCAAAATAACATTGCATTTGGTGTATAAATTTTTGTGCCCAATCTACGTCTCTTGGCAAAAAAATACACAAAAACGGTTTTGACACTGCTTCGGTGTTGTTTTCTGCCAGGAGATGCAACTTTGGTGCAGAAATCTGGTGCAGACCATTCAGCACCAAATTTGCATCTCCAGACAGAAAAATGCACCAAAACGGCATCAAGATAGTTTTTATGCATCTTCTGGCCGAAAACCTTGTTTTTTTTGTCAAGAGGTGCAGATTTGGTGTTGGAATTTATATATCAAATTCCTGCATCAAATCTGCATTTTGTGGCAAAAAATTACGTCAATACCGCATCAAAACCACATTATGTTTTGATGCTCGTATTTTGCCAGAAGCTGTAGATTTGGTGCAGGAATTTGGTGTATAAATTTCAGCAGGAAATCTGCATCTTTTGACCAAAAAGCAAGTTTTTTGCCCGAAGATCCAAGTCTGATTGATTAAATTCAGATCACCTGAGGTGAGGTCAATGAGGTCACCCAAGGTGATTTTACCTGCGGTCATAGATGGGGTACCGTGGGAACATACAACTGTGACTGCACATGGACTCAGTGATGTCACCACTGTGGCTCAGTAAGTCTTTTCCTGCAGCCACAGCTGGCGGTCATCTTCTGTGACCACATGCTGCGACTTAAGTATGTAGCAGAGCCAGGATCTTTGTGGTTTTTTTGTATTTAATTTCAAAGAAAGGATTTTTTTGGTGTTTGAGTTTATTTCTTTTCACTTACAGGATTAGTAACAGATCCTACCCTCTACTAATCTAGGGCTTAGTGGCAGCTGTGAGCTGTCATTACCCCTTATATTACCCCGATTGCTACCGTACCAGGGCAATTGAGATCAACCTGGTAAAGTGCCGGGATTGTCTCATCTAATGGATGCAACTATTCTGGGTGGCTTCGGGCTGCTATTTTTAGGCTGGGAAGAGCCCAATAACCGAGGGCCTCCCTAGGCTGAGAATACAAGCCCCCAGCTTTCAGCTTCATCTTGGCTGGGTATTAAAATTGAGGGGGAACCACAGGCCATTTTTAAAAAATTATTTATTTAAATAATTAAAATTATTTGGATAGGGTTCCTCTTATTTTGATACACAGCCAAGATATCGCGCACATCTAGTGGCTGCAGCCTGTAGCTATCTGCTTTATCTGTGCTGGGTATCTATATACGGGGCACTCTGTGTCATTTATTATTTCTTTATTTTTACACTTTACTTGGGCAGACTGAAAGCCTCTGTAAGGGTAACCAATCAGAGACGTTGACACATCAGCTGTCTGACTGCTGCCTATCACAAATGCTGTCACAAATGGTGAGCAGGGAAGCAGTGAATATCCATGAAGGATAATGAGCAGATCCGGAAACAGTGTTACAGCTGTGTCACGGAGACTGGTATATCTTGCATTAACTATTTTGCTTCTTTTTTTTTTAAAAGCGATTTCCCGGGCCCATCACAGCCATGCCAATACTTTACATAGCTGCGGTGGCTCCGGAAGTCCCAAGAGCCGAAATGTTTGCTGATTAACTGCTCTGCGACCTTTCAGCAAGCTTTATTCGGGTGACAAACCCGAACAGGAATCGGATGTACAGTCAAAAACCTGCGATGTTTAGTATGGACATCAAACTTTACAATTTCGGATTAGTGATGAGCGAGTACTAAAAAGCTCGGGTGCTCGAAGCTCGGGCCGAGCCTCCCAAGATACTCGTGTACTCGGCCCGAGCACCGAGCCCAATGTTATCCTATGGGAGACCCGAGTATTTTTGTGAAATGACCCCCCGGCAGCATGTAGAAACCCTAAAAATGTCACAAAAGTCTCAGAAGAGTGCTCAAATGACATGGCATCAGCATGGGGAAGACCCCTTGAAGCATTTATCACTCAAAAGTCACAGCTGTGAACAATTTTGTCCGAGTTTTACGCCATTTTTACGGACTCACCAGAAAACCTTCCAAAATGACACCAAAATGAATTTTCATGGCGGAAATGTTAAGGGCACATACCCAATAGTGAGATAGAGCTGGTGTATGTTACTTTTTGAGATTAATACATGAAAGATTTTACGTGAAAACCTTGTGTGGCACTCCGATGTCCAAAACGCACGTTTTGTGCTTTTTACTAACGATGTCGGTCATTTTTTTTTTCATTCTATCTCCCGTCGGTCTGTCTCTCTCTGTCTTGTCTGTCCCCCTCTCACAGTCTGTCGGTCAGTTCCCCCCCCTCTCTCTTACTTACCGTTCCCCGATCACTGCCGCGGCGCTGCACAGCTGTTCAAACTCCGGTGGCTTTTCCTTTTTTGAAAAAGCCGGCCGCTCATTAATCAATCTCGTATTCTCTGCTTTCCTGCTTTTCGGCGCCTATGATTGGTTGCAGTGAGACATGCTCCCACACTGAGTGACAGCTGTCTCACTGCACCCAATCACAGCAGCCGGTGTGTGTATACTGTGCAGTGAAATAAATAATTAAATAATTAAAAAAAACGGCGTGCGGTCCCCCCAATTTTAATACCAGCCAGATAAAGCCATACAGCTGAAGGCTGGTATTCTCAGGATGGGGAGCTCCACGTTATGGGGAGCCCCCCACCCTAACAATATCAGTCAGCAGCCGCCCAGAATTGCCGCATACATTATATGCGACAGTTCTGGGACTGTACCCGGCTCTTCCCGATTTACCCTAGTGCGTTGGCAAATCGGGGTAATAAGGAGTTAATGGCAGCCCATAGCTGCCACTAAATCCTAGATTAATCATGTCAGGTGTCTCCCCGAGATTCCTTCCATGATTAATCTGTAAATTACAGTTAAAAAACACACACACCCGAAAAATCCTTTATTAGAAATAAAAAACACTAACAAAGTCCCTCATTACCAATTTATTAACCCCGACAAACCCTCCATGTCCGGCGTACTCCACAGTCCTCCAGCGTCGCGTCCAGCTCTGCTGCATGGAAGTGACAGGAGCTGCAGAATACACCGCCGCTCCGGTCACCTCCACGCAGCTAATGAGATGAGTATAGCGATCAGCTGAGCTGTCACTGAGGTTACCTGGATCCAGCGGTGGATGCAGCGGTGGCCGCGGGTAACCTCAGTGACAGCTCAGCTGATCGCGCTACTCACCGCCTCTCCAGTCAGCTCCATGCACCAACTGAGGTGAGTATAGCGATCAGCTGCTGTCACTGAGGTTAATCGCGGCCACCGCTGGATCCAGCGGTGGCCGGGAGTTACCTGACTGACAGCAGCTGATCGCGCTATTCCCTTCATTAGCTGCGTGGAGGTGACCGGAGCGGCGGTGTCTTCTGCAGCTCCTGTCACTTCCATGCAGCAGAGCTGGACGCGACGCCGGAGTTCGTGGAGTACGCCGGACATGGAGGGTTTGTCGGGGTTAATAAATTGGTAATGAGGGACTTTGTTAGTGTTTTTTATTTCTAATAAAGGATTTTTCGGGTGTGTGTGTTTTTTAACTGTAATTTACAGATTAATCATGGAAGGAATCTCGGGGAGACGCCTGACATGATTAATCTAGGATTTAGTGGCAGCTATGGGCTGCCATTAACTCCTTATTACCCCGATTTGCCAACGCACTAGGGTAAATCGGGAAGAGCCGGGTACAGCCCCAGAACTGTCGCATATAATGTATGCGGCAATTCTGGGCAGCTGCTGACTGATATTGTTAGGGTGGGGGGCTCCCCATAACGTGGAGCTCCCCATCCTGAGAATACCAGCCTTCAGCTGTATGGCTTTATCTGGCTGGTATTAAAATTGGGGGGACCGCACGCCGTTTTTTTTAATTATTTATTTATTTATTTTACTGCACAGTATAGACCCGCCCACCGGCTGCTGTGATTGGGTGCAGTGTGACACCTGTCACTCAGCGTGGGGGCGTGTCTCACTGCAACCAATCATAGGCGCCTGTGGGCGTGGAAAGCAGGGAATATGAGATGGCTGTGTACAGAGCACAGCGCGCCCGCCGGTATAAAGGCTCGGTCACGCTGTGCGGGCCGGCCAATCACTGCAATTCCACAACTAACAGGGCTGTGGCATTGCAGTGGTCTGCCAGCCAATCCCTGCATGAGGGCTGGCTCTCAAAAGAGCGCCAACATGCAGGGATGAAGACCACGAGTAAAGCACGAGTATTGCAAAATTACTCGGTACCCGCCGAGTAGCCCGAGTACAGTGATACTCGTGCGAGTACCGAGTAGTAACAAGCATACTCGCTCATCACTATTCGGGATCATTCATCCCTAGTGGTATACAGTAGAATAGAATTTTTAAGCAGCAGCAGCAAAGTCTATTGGTTTTGAATCCCTGCCTACATGTCTCTAATACACTATCCCAGAATTCTAAAAGCTTACCCTACACTAAATGCAAATAAAAGTGGAATCATAGAATAGAATAGCTTTTTTTTTTGCGTTATAGCAGCAAGGTCTGTAACGCTGAAATCTCTGCCTTTATGCCTCTAATACACTATCTCTTCTCTAGATGCTTGCCCTACACTAATAAAATATTTAAATGTTCTTAAAAAATAATGCTACTAATAATACAATAAAACTTAGGGGCTGCTCCACCCGGTAGCAAGTCTCCGAGAAAATAAGTAATCAAGAAAATGAGATATAACAGATAAAGTTGAATAAAAATTACATACAAAGAGGTTAAAGGAAGTCCACAATAAATTAGTGTAAATAGTTAAAAGATTCACGGTGAATCTGCTCCATTGTAGATATATGTCATAAAGCAGTCAGTATATTGTAGAACGTTAGTCTTTATAAATAAGTTAGCTTTTCGCCAGTACATCATGTGTTGTGAAGAGGTTAATAGCACCTTCCAGGGTAAGCCCGTGATCCATGGTCCAGTGGATCCACCAACACTGCAGCAGCATCTGAGCCATGCTTTGACAATAGATGTTACAGCTGTGATCAAACCAATCCCCAAAATGTCACTCATTGCATATTTTGTGCAACCTAAAAATAGAACAGGGAAAGGGGATGATTTTGATGACGCTCACCATGAATGGCATATAGTTAAGGACTTATCCTTTTACTATGTGTAGTAGGAGGGGGTTAACCAGTTTTATCTGTAAGGTATGGAAAAGAGTTTTTTGACAGGCATGATGAAAAAGAGGAGACATGTTAAAGTTAGAAAGGAGTTAGTGTCTTGAGGCCTCCCAAAATCTCAGGGTTAAGGATTCCACTTTTGAAACAAAGAACTATTAAAGGGGTGTGATGTAGCTAGTTGTATGCAGGGAGTGTCTGTACTTACTATACAGCTATGTAGTCTGCTATTTGTTACCATTTTAGAAGCACCTTGGTTTATGCATGTACTGTATGTAAGATATAATAAAAGGTCCAACCCACTTTGTGTTGGACACCTCTAGAAGTTAAACACTTTTTAATTTTATTGGTTTTCATAGTGCTGATAGAATCCTCAAAACTTGTACTGTAGCAAAAGCCACTTGAATATTCTGAAACAGTTTGGAACAATGTGAATTGAAAAACAAGTAAAATCTCTTTAACTATGCTGATTTAATCTTCATGTACTTATCTTATTTGTATTTTCTATTATAATTCAAGATAGCTGAAAAGATTCAGTGCTATAAATGCTTCAGCATTTTTTGAAAAATTGAAATGCATCATGAATTGACATTTCTTTCTATTATATATCAGATATATCGGCAAAACAACATTTAATTTCTCTTAAAGGGACTTTGTCACCAGGGTTTTGCCACCTGATCTGAGAGCAGCATCACGTAGGAAAAGAGAAATTGATTCCAGTGATGTGTCACTGACTAGGCTGCTTAGTGTAGTTTTTATAACATAACTGTTTAATAAGCAGAAGATTATCATTAGAAGACTACTTGGCGTGCTGTCAGGTAGTCCAACAGATGTATGAGCTTGCTATAGCCCTTTTCTATATTCAAATAACTACTAGATTCGCAGCAGAGAAAACTGTGATTTTATCAAAATGACAGCAAACAGCTCAGTAAGTGACACATCGCTGGAATAAGGATCTCTGTCTTTCCATTATGCTGTTTTCAGATGAAATAGCATAAACTTTTCACCCGACTTCCGGTCCTTGAGTGGGGGACTTCCCAGGTGACAATAGTAGCACGGCTGGGCACATAAGCTACAATCAGATCAAATGCACCAATACGACCAGGAAAAATAGCAGCCACTAAAAAGGTATTAGGGTAGGTTAGGGACAAAGTCAAAACCAAAAGACCAGAGCAGAGGACAAACCAGCAGAAACAGAAACTACTAACCTTACTACCCAGGGATAATAGCGAGGACTAAAACTTAAATTTTAATTTAATAGATAAAATCAGTATTTAGTTCACAAATAGTGTAAATAGTGCAGTAAAAATATTAGAAGGATCTCACCCAGATCTTTTCCACGGGTGAGGAGACACACCGATCCATGGTTGGTTAACGGCTGGAAGCACCAGGGTAAAGCGTTGGGAGATGGTATAAAAACCCCTGTCGTGCCCCTGTAATTGTACTTCCGCCCTGACAAGGGCAGCACCCAAGTAAGTTGTCTGCCCCACAACCATACAAAAGCAAGTTTCCCTCTGAATAACCAGAGTTTATCAAGGGAGACAAGAAGGAAAAAATGATCAACCTGCCATGGCAGGGAACCTTACAACCCAGGCATAACTTAAAATAATCAGCACTGAGCCAGAAAAGATGGCAGATTTAAACATACCTCTCCTGGATAAGCTGACACATCTAAGGTAATGCCCAATCTGCACCTTCAGCCCAGAGTCGCAAGGGATAAGGTGGGGAAGATTGAATGGCAGGAATGTGACACCCTGGCAAAACCAGGTAGTCACAAAAGTGTCCATCCTCCTTGTTACCACCAAAAACCCACACCCAGGTACAACACACAGCAATTGAAGCCTAGCCACCCCCTCAGGATAATAAGGACACACCAGTGGGCGGGATTAGGCGGATGAGAATGCCTACCTAGGGTTCCTGAGGTGTCAGGGGTGGGAACACAACAGATCAAGTTTGAGTTTTGAAGTAGACAGACAAGAGTGGACAGTTGAAGTTGAAGTGTGGAGTAGTAGTGAGTGGAAGTCAGACTGTGCAGTGTAGTCAGGGGTAGGGGCCTTTGGACTACCCGGCTAGGTGGCAGACAGTGAACGGGGCCACAGGCGACGGAGATCCGGTCGCGGAAAACCTTAAGTGGACCAGGGCAGGGTCGTAGCCCACCGGTACCGACAGCAGGAATCCGGTCCGAAGGCCGTGCACAGACGGGGTGCCTGGACCCTAGGACGAGGAAGGTTGCAAGCCCCCTTGTTAATTAACCAGCAGAGGACGAGGTTTCAGGCCTTGTTATCCCGAAGCCCAGAGAGCGAAACGGAACCCCAAAGTGGGGGATAGGGTGTCCGTCAGAACCCACAGAGATCCAAAGGGTCAGATTTCGCGGGCCACAGCTCCCAAATACACACAGAACCGGGAGTGGACTTCTCCATTCCATGCAAAGTCGTCCAACAGGAGAGGAAAACACAGAGTGCAGGAGGAAAGGACACCCGTTCAATAACCCGGGTGTGGGACCCGAGTACACCCTCCAAACGGCAGCCGGACACTGGCAACTTGGTTTACCACTGGACTTGTGTAAAATTACTGAACTGTGAGTAAACCATTGTCCCCCGGTCCAATCTGGCGCGCCACCTCCAGCAGCCATCACTCCCATTTTCAGACCGCACGCCCCCGGGACTACACCTCCCCTACCCGTGGAGGGGATTCCATCTTGCTGCCCTGCTCCATCAGCCCCGGGTGCCCCATCACCACCAGACAGCGGCGGTGTCATCATCCCTCACCGCAACCCACGGGTGGCGTCATCGACACAACAAATTCCCTGTAAATGTCCCCCCCTTCACAACGGTTGTGAGGACGGACGGCCGTGCGAGCCGAGGTCCGGTCACCACTCGAGCCGCAGCAGCGAACCCCGGATCCGAGCGGGCCCAGAGAAGCGGCAGCGGCCCCCACCCACAACAGCAACCTCCCACCACCTTGTTGAACCAGAAGACATAGCATCCCATATCTGCTGGCAACAGCTGACACTAAAGGACTCGGTGTCCCAGGACCCCTGCACCATATAATTAATGGGAGCAATGGCATTTTGCCTCCCAGCAATATCACAACCCGAAGTGAGTCTCTTGGACCGCAAAACATGAACACCTGCACTAGCTCCACCCTTCAGGGTCGACACTCATGGCCAGTGAGGGGCGATAGGTGACCTGACTGAGAGCTGAAGCATGTCTAGGAATGCAAGGGACTCGCTTGGGTGCAGAGGTATGAGAAGAGTTAACCTCCTTGAACCCTGAAGACCTGCCATGATGCCCACCACCATACAAACCACCAGTTCTGACAATCCCCTGTTTGTCAACAATAATAAGCAGTAGTTGTCATGCAGGGGGAAAAACGCTCACCCTCAGAAAAGCTTAGGCTGGCTATTTATGTGTTGGAAGTGTAACAAACACAGCCCTGCTCTCTCCAATTAATCCTGCATCTACTGGATAGAATACTGCAGAGCTATGTGTTTGTTAACACTTCTATCTCAGGAAACTGTCAACTATGTTGCAATCCACCTCCCCACACACTGACCGCTTTCATATTAAAGTCGTGAGACGTGTTTAGATCTACACAGAGACCACAAAGGAAAGCAGTGCTGTGTGTTAGGTATCCCACACAGAGTGAGACTATCCTTATATCTTCTGAGGAGGGGGGGTGTTTCCACTTGACACCTGCAGACACCTCCTGATTATTATTACTAAACCTCATGCAGGGGAAAAAGTGCACATCCCCAGAGAATAATCTCTAACACCCCCTTTGGCATATCATAAATTAGAATCTAAACTTTCAAAGTTTCAAAGTTTCAATATCTCCAAAGTAGAGATGAGAAATAAGAAATATGTTTTATTCAGCTCTGCAGCCACTATTCAATGATATGACATGTTTAACATGCAGAAACTGGATAAAGATCCTCACATGTCATAATTGACTGGTAAGATCCTGTCCCAGAAGTGAGACGTATACCCTTAGTGTGGCCAAGAAGCTCAGCACACGATTCTGCCTATTGATTTTCCATGCCCCTACCTCACTCACTAGTGATTGACAGCAGCGGCTTGCTTGATGTGAGCACTGTCGGTAAAGAAAGCTCAGGCATGCCAGCACTTTCAAGCACCAGAGTGATAGGCAACGGCAAATGATCGGAAGACATTACACACAAAGGGTGCACTGATTAACCAATTTACCATATTTTATTCATCTTCAATTCTGCAGAACAGAAGATGCATTTAGTACACATAGAGGTGGTGTCATGATCCAGACCGGCATTTCCCTGCTGTGGTTACACCCAGCTCTAGCCTGGTCATGTCAGGGGTTTATTTCCCTGCCTCATTCTGGATCCCAGGATGCTATATATTGCCTCTCTACCTATGGTTAAGTGCCAGTTATATTTCTGCCTTGCAGCTTGTATACTGGTTCTGGTGAGTGTTCCTGATCTGTCCAGCCTCTTTGCTACTGTGTCCTGACTTGTACACTTCCCCGTTCATCTGCCTGTCCTGGTAATTTGACTTCCCTCTCCTGTCTGTTGTTTGTATTTCCCTCTGCATACCTGATCTCCCGAATTCCGACTTAGTTCTGCTTTCTGACTTGATTTTGACCCTCCCTTTGCAGTGACTTGACTTTTCTGGCTAGACCCTGACTGTTTGACTACTCTATTGCCCCCTTGTGGTTTGCCTGTTAACTGCCTGCTGAAGTTACTCTGCTGTATTTCAGCTGTATTTCAGCTGCCTTTTCGTTACAGTGTAACTTTGTCTCTCCTTCACTACTCTGCTGCCACCTAGTGGGGATTACGCTGTACTACGTCTTAATAGCCTTTTGTATAGCGTGACATGTGGGATTTTTAAAAAGGCTGTAATCCCTTCAAGACACTGTGCATAGTATACACTGTACGGGCTTAGTATATACTGTCAGATTGGACTAACAGACAACCTTAAAATAATTGCAAAAAATGGTAATAAATGTACACAATGAAATATCAAAATGATAAATAAAAGTAGATAACAACTATTAAATATGAGAAAGCAGAAGGCAATTTCTTCTTAAGTAGTGCTGTCTTTTCCAGTGGAAATTACATTGCATTGTAAGAGATGAAATCTTGCTGGCATAGCAAGCAATCTTGTTCCATTTCATGGGTACTAGTGTGAAGATGAATATTTTAATAACTTTACAAGTTGTAGGAGACATTTATACTGCAAGTCTGCATACTATACAGTGATTTTAAGTTGAGGTTTCTTAGATAGTGAAAACTCTAAGAGCATACTATCAAAATAATATGTGAAGCCTGACATATAACTGTCATGTGATTTCCAAAATGATTCTGATAAAAGAGCCACTTAAAAAATCCAATTTCACCATTTTTTTATACGGCATCTTAGAATTTATTTTGTAACTATTTCTATCATTTATTTTAAACCTTTTTCTAAACCCAACATATCCCGAGATGTGTCTTGTGAGAAGTTTAAGTAAATCATGAATAAAAAAATGTATGTGCCCATCACATGCCTCAGGCGATGCAACCTAGTGCCCTATGTCACTCATGGTCTAATTCTTTAAAAAGTGTACAGTTACATTTTTTTTTCTAGATTGCTGTGACAGATGTCTTTGATAGATGCCACCCATTACCAGTAGGCTTCCATGTTATATGGAGATTTGTCTAAATTATCATATACCGTTTTCCTCCTGGATTGCACTTAATTTATATCATGAGAAATTGTATAACCAAAGTAACTTCAAGAAAAGTCAAATGTGAATACATCTATGAAGTCAATTATATAGGTAAATGTGTTAAACTTGCATTACCCATTAGATGTATGTCGGTTGAACCACCCGATTTCAGGAGGGCTGAGATTTAGTATGTAATGAAAGAAGAAATCCGGTACTCATAATTATGAATGAAAGTTATAAAGGAATTTATTTGGAGTGCAATCGAAAACAAAGTATCGTTTCGGTCATAGCAATCAGACCATAAATAGACTAAGGAAAAATGGAAAAAGCAATGAAATTTTAATATTCCTATTATAAGGAACTATTCAGAAAAAGGAAAAACTGTAACGTGTTTGTACAAAATATATGTCATGCAATGGTTCATACAAAACCATGATGGTATATAAAAAAGCAGCGAAAGATTTCCATAATATGAATAATTCAACTTGATCCAGGGATATCAATATGCAATGAAATGCAGAAAAACATAAATAAGTGACCATTACAAAAATATGGTAATACAAATGTGCAGGCCCACGGAGACCGCGGCATGGACCAGGGAAGAACCAGTGACTGCAGGTTGGCTGGGAATGTGAGAGTGCCGGCGGGCAGGATAGCATGGAAACACTAGTATGGGCATTACACTAAGCTTGAACCATTTAGTGCCACATGAAAGGTATTTAGGCATAAAAATAGGAATTAGACCTAGTGGTAATTCGATTTCCAGTAGTCCCTCAGGACAATGCCACAGGAGGTACTCACCCTTGACCTATACATTGACAGGATCATAAAGAGGTTTAAAGACCCCTCCCACATCACCCTCCAGAGTCAATTAACGTACTTACAAAAGGATGAATGCAAATGATTGTTACAAACAAATAGAAACTTATCTGCAAGAAACAAGCTGAGGGAAGGGAAATAAGGGTACTGTCTGGAGGGACTTCTGGAAACAAAATTACCGGTAGGTCTAATTCCTATTCTCCAGCACATCCCTCCAGACAGCACTACTGGAGCAATACCAAATAAATAGTCCAGGGCGGGTACAGAAGTCCTAAGGACCAAAGTCCCATACAAGAATTAGGTTAGACATATTAATTAATCTGTAAAATCAGAAATATGGAAAGTAGGATCAATTTCCAAGCATCTGAAACTCTATGCAGTGCAACTGAAGATTTGCCATTGCGGAATAACATGCCTTGTTTTTGATTATGTATCTTATCCGTGATGCCAGCTGCCGGGGTACCACTACTCCCCTGGGGATGCCCTCTGCAGGCTGCTTACCAGTCTGTATATCTATTTCCATCTCAGCTTTAGTGAGGATTCGGCGGCTAGTCCAGTTCGCTTCTTCAGGCAAGTGCCTTCGGTCCAGTGGACCCACTAATCCAGTGCTCACCCCGCGAGCATAACATTAACTGCTATAGTTGTAATGGTAAATTTTGTTTTTTCACTGTATCAGTAAGAAATGTTAATTGTTCATAACTTTTGGGTAAGTGGCATAGAAAAAAAATGATAAAATGAAGTTGGCAAACCTGTCAGGTGTTCTACTGAAAGAACCAGGAAGAGGTGTATGTGACTATAAGTATTCAAATGATTTATGAGCAATTATATGTTGACTGGTCAAATCAGCAAGCAAAGTGAAATCCTAACAGTGTGAGCTATAGACACTGTAAGAATTTAGCCTGAAAGAATGATCAGGAATCATTACCAGGTAGGTGGTCGATGACAGGATTTATGCACAATATAGTCAGAAGAGGCATGAAAAACCAATCATGAAGTTCAATAAGTACCAGACATTATGTCGAACTAGTGATGCACCAAAAAATGTCAGACTCCAATCAGATTTTAAGGCTGATTCCATTTTTAATAGACATCCAGACGTGATAGCATGCCATGACACCCATATGTGTCTAAGACGTAATTAACTGGTATCTTTTCTGAAACATTACAAAATTTGTAATTGAAGATTTGTAATTAATTATTGAACAAGTATAACAATATAACTAAAAAGGCATTATTTTACAGGATGACATAAAGGTTATATGTAACGATTATAGTTTTGAAAGATGAGACAGAGAAAGCTAGCAAGAGAAAAATTACTTTGCAATGTGTTGGTTCATAGGTTTGCTCGCTGCAAAACAATAGAATCTAACTGACATATCTTCTGATTTCTCAGATTTCTGTATTTTAATCTTGCTTTAAAAGACAGGATTATTTATTATTTTAGGTGTCAGAAAAGCATTTTTGCAGCACTGCCAATAGAAATATGAGAAAAATAAAAGTGTCAGAATCAGTATGATAAATACATGAAAGAACCTTTGTCAAAAATAAGACTGTGGCGTCAAAATCGATTTATATAACTAGAGAAAGCCATCTAAAAATGCTATACAGCTGAGTGTGCATCTCTTTATTACTCTAATAGAACAGTAAAATGGGATAGAAAGTCAACAAAGAAATAATAATAAACCCAGGAGTTATATTTAGGGCTTCACTCAAATATGCACAGATATATGATACTGAGATTGCAGCGCTCAAAAATCTTTCTCTGTAATAAAAGAGATTAGTAATGATCTGTCATTCCTGCCCATGACTCGGAGGCTTATACAGAGATCATTGGATCGCTTGACATCTATTATTTAAATGATGTAATCCTTACAACTGTATAGCACAGAAATATGACTCTTTTTAGACATTACAAAGAGATGGTAGAATAAGGAAAAAGTGAAGCTTTGGAGTAAATGACAAGAAAGCACACATGGTATATTATAAAGTCTGGCAACTGTGGCAGACTTCCTTTTTGAGCTATACTTAGAATGAAAATTAGAATAGTAAGATTTTATTCATAGTACAATCCACATACTGTGAAAAAAGAGAATGTTCTATTCCAAGCTTAGTACTGTAGTACTGTAGTGCATTGGACAGGTTTTTCTTGAAAGGTCCCTTGATAATAAATTGATCATAAGGTCTCCTCTAGCTGGGACTATTACTGATCAACTGTAATCTATTTAAAAACTGCATTATGTTTCTTTCCAGCGTCTCCACACGCTAAATTAAGCATTATACATTGCTTATTCAAGTAAGTGGGTCATTTGTGTAATGCAAGGCATGACTGGTTTCCCGTAGAGGACAATACATTTTATAATTGATTTCCAATGTAGACAACAGATAATGATCCTAAAACAGACATTCTAAAATTCCCTAACAGGGACCTATTTAAAATATTTTTTTTTCTCCTTTAAGAAAAGCAGCCCAAAAAAGATAGTTATTGAAAAACTGCCTAGTAGCTTGAATAACCACATTTTAACAGCTTAAAGAGGTTATGCACTACTTTTACATTATTGGCCACTTCTTAGGTAGGTCATCAATGTCTGATCGGCAGGGGTCTGCCACTCTGCACCCCTGCCTAATAGCTGTTCTTGGTGCAAGTGCGGCCTGTGGTGCTCAGTTCCAGAGCTGCCCTGTCTTCTGATAGTGGCCTCGTCTGGGTATTGTAAATCTGCCTCCTATTGATTTGAATCGGAGGCCGATGTGCAGTACCCAGCTGCAGTCACTATCAGTTGATGGGGATCCCAGAACTGAGAATTTTCATCCGCCTACTGCCACTGCCGACACTGTGAGCAGTTGATTGGCGGAGGCTTCGGGTTTCGGACCCAGGCCAATCAGACATTAATGATCTATCCTAAGGATAGGCCATCAGTGTAAAAGTATTGGAAAACCGCTTTAAACAAATATGGAGACACTGTCCTTACTATGTTCAGTAGTATAGAGGAATTTTATAATTTTATGAACTGTATTGTTGCTTATATGAACCAATCCAATTATTTATTTAAAAATGACAGGCACAAACAGATCTTTCCTCAAGCGTCACTAATTTACATTAAAATTAAAGGATTTGTCCACTACATGGACAACCCCTTCTCATTCACCATCCCATTAAAATAACAAAGTTTATATTCTCCTTTGCTGCCTGCAGCATTGCAGAAGTCGGCTCTCTCTCTCCCGGGGCTCATATAAGGTTGTTACAATCATAGCCCTGTGCCTAATCAGCACTGGCTTCACTGTCCCTGCCTTTGGATGTATCAAACATTAATAGGGAGTAAGAAGAGCAGCCACCGCTCTGACTTCCTCTTTATATTAATTTTGTCTGAAGACAGGGAGAGTGAAGCCAGCACTGATTGGTGCATAGAGCCTGCATAGTTAAAACCTTATATGAGCCCAGGGAGAGCAAGTGCCAACACTGCTGGAACGGCATAGGCACTGAAGGTGAGTATAAGCTTTTTTGTCTCAAATGGGAAAAACATGGTGAATGAGGAGAATTTTTCCAAGTTGTGGACTACCCTTTTAAGGCAATATTTAGTGAACAGCTGTTGCAAATAGGCACCCCTTTTTGAGCATCTTCCATTTTGAAAATCACTCAGAGCAAGCACCCTGTGTCTAGAGAAGGGGAAGATGGTAACTAGAACTAGGGATGAGCGAATGTATTCGACACTATTCGGTATCCGACGAATATCAGGCTATTCGCACCATTCGGTATCCAATGGATAAAACAAAATCCGCTCCGATACTTTCATTTTCATTTCTGACTTCTGGTGCTTGTTTTCCAGCCAATGAACACATCTGATGTTGCTTGTTCTCACAGTAATACCGCAGCCATCTTTGTTGGGGTGTTACTGTGATTGGTTTTGCTGCATGGCGTCATCTACATACACATTGACGCAGCTTCCGCGAGAGAGAGAGAGAGAAAGCATCCATTTCGGCCTTTTCCTTAGTCACCAGAGCTCACCGTTAGGTCCAACATGAAATTATTCGGATTCCCATACACTTGCATTGAGCATTGAATATTCAGGAATAGTTGAAAAGTGATGACCTATTCGTCGGATATTCACGAAGTCGGATATTTTGGTATTCGATCATCCCTAATGGTAACCCCTGACTAAGCCTACCACTGGGCCCTGGCTTCCCTGACCCCCTTAGATAGATTCCGCACCTATGAATTGAGCCAGATATCTGACTCTGGCTGACCTTGAAGTAGGCCCTAGGTAGGGAGTGTATGAGATGAGTGCTTAGTCAATCCCACTAAACATTAAAGAAGACACAGAGATAAAAAACAAGGGGAATGTGAATGAATAATTTATCTCCAGATGACTCACAAAGGGGAACTGCAGCAATCACAAAGATTGTCCAAATGTATTCAAGCCGACTGCTTGAACTGAAGACCTGTTAAGGGTATAAGAGCTATCACCAGCATTGAGTAATAGGAAGTCAAGGCACTTAAAGATACCAAGGTAAGTGCTGATGAAAAACAGCTGAAAGGTTGAGGAACTCTGCAGAATCCTAAAGGGAAA
The DNA here is from genome assembly GCF_048569485.1 of Anomaloglossus baeobatrachus. Taxonomy (NCBI): domain Eukaryota; kingdom Metazoa; phylum Chordata; class Amphibia; order Anura; family Aromobatidae; genus Anomaloglossus; species Anomaloglossus baeobatrachus. The sequence continues at coordinate 140,652,214 of NC_134355.1, forward strand.
GAGATGAAAACTTTACAGAAATTTTAGAAGGTCAGGGAGCATTTTGCACAGCCAAACGCTGAGACCTTCTATAGCCGGACACCACAGGACTGTCTGTCACGGGTGACAGTACCCCCATTCTACGAGTGGTCTTCGGTCACTCAGGACCAAGCTTATCTTGATGGGCAGCATGAAAATATATAAACCAACCTTATGGCATTCACATCCAATACTGAGACCCACATCTTCTCCTTCGATCTGTAACTCCTCCAGTGCACCAAGTATTGGCGAAAATGATGTAGAAAACAAGAACCAATAGGCTATTTAAAACTTTAAATTGCCATCAATCATGATTGGGGCTGGTGGCAAGGGAGATGGCTCCAAGGGTTCTACATACTTCTTGAGCAGAGACTTGTGGAACACATTGTGAATGCTAAGAACCTGAGGTAACTCCAGATGAAATGCTACAGGGTTAATCACGGTGATTACCTCATAGGGACAAATAAACCTAGGTTCCAGCTTCTAGGAAGGAACCTTCAACTTGATATTCCTCGCAGACAAGTACACAGTCATTCACACTCAGGTCCACACCTGGCAAGAGTTTTTGTCAACCATACATTTCTATCTGTCTCTCATCAGCTTCAAATTACTCTGAACTTCTTTCCGTACAGAAAAGAGCAATGAGGCAAAACATTCTTCTTCAGGAACTTCCGTAACCCCTGTATTACTAAAGGTACCAAATTGTGGATGAAAACCATATGCACCAAAGAAAGGTAATTTGCCAGTAGACTCCTGATGATTATTGTTTATAGCAAATTCTGCCAACGGTAAGATGCCCAATCGTCCTGGTTTTTGGATGCAAAACATCTGTGGTAAGTTTCCAAATTTTGATTTATGTGCTCGGTCTGATCATTCGACTGAGGGTGGAAGGCAGAAGAATAAGACAACTGCACTTGGAAAAAAAACTTGGTTTTGAGACCACCTCATAAGTAGAGTTGAGCGCGGTTCGTGGTTAGAGGTTCTCCAGTTCTAAGCTCGAGTGATTTTTGGGGCTGTTCGAGATCGAACTAGAACTCGAGCTTTTTGCAAAAGCTTGATAGTTCTAGATACGTTCGAGAACGGTTCTAGCAGCAAAAAGCAGGGCTTTTTACAGCTACAGTGTGCAGGAGCCATCGCTGGCAGCCTGCCAGAAGCTGGTAACCAAGATAAACATCGGGTATCCAAGCAAAGCGCTTTGGTTAGTAACCCGATGTTTATCTTAGTTACGTGCAGGAAGCCCACACTTCCCCGCTCAGCTCACTCCGCCCCCTCCTGCCCGCGGCATGTACACATACACACACACACACACACACACACACACACACACACACACACACATGGTCCCGCTCGGCTTACCTGCGGTGATGAAGTCCCGCCATCCCGACCTCAGCGCTGTCACTGTCCTCCATGGCCGCCGCTTGTCACATCACCTCTCGCTTCCGACCCGAGACGTCACGGACCTCTCACGATACTTGATGTGAAGGCGCCGGTCATTGACCTCAGTGACAGGGGCTGTCAGTGTGCTGGAGATCAGCGCAGGTAATGTACCTCGCTGACAGCAGCACTTGTCATCCCCTGCAGTAACCTGGGCTGACCCATTGATGTTAGCTCAGGTCACTGCATTGCTCTCCCAGTCAATGGGGAACATTCTGCTCTTCATTGACTGGGACAGTGTGGATCGTCATGGCAACCCCTTGGATTACACCAGACCTGGATTTGTTTTTCATTCTAATAAATTGGTTAAAGAGGGAATGTTTTGGGGAGTGTTTTTTCAAATAAAAATGTGGTTGTCGTCTATTTTTTTTTTATTACTGACTGGGTTGGTGATGTCGGGTATCTGATAGACGCCTGACCTCACCAACCCCAGGGCTTGATGCCAGGTGACATTACACATCTGGTATTAACCCCATATATTACTCCGTTTGCCACCGCACCAGGACGCGGGATGAGCTGGGGCGAAGCACCAGGATTGGCGCATCTAATGGATGCGCCACTTCTGGGGCGGCTGCGGCCTGCTATTTTTAGGCTTGGGAGAGTCCAATAACCATGGACCTCCCTAGTCTGAGAATATCAGGCCCCAGCTGTCTGCTTTACCTTGGCTGGTAATCCAATTTTGGGGGACCCCTACGTGTTTTTTTTTTTAATTATTTATTTAATTTAAAATAACAGCGTGGGGTGCCCTCAGTTTTGGATTACCAGCCAAGGTGAGGTTGCCAGCTGTGGTCTGCAGGCGACAGCCGTCTGCTTTACCCTAGCTGGCTACAAAACTAGGGGTAACCCTACGTCATTTTTTTTTTCATTTTTTTGGCTAAATACAAAGCTAAGCACCCCTTAGTGCCACATGAAAGGCACCAAAGGGTGCTCCACTTTTTCTCCATTTTTTCTCCACTTTTTCTCCATTTTTTCTCCACTTTTTCTACATTTTTTTCTCCACTTTTTCTCCACTTTTTCTCCACTTTTTCTCCACTTTTTTCTCCACTTTTTCTCCACTTTTTCTCCATTTATTCTCCACTTTTTCTCCACTTTTTCTCCACTTATTCTCCACTTTTTCTCCACTTTTTCTCCACTTTTTCTCCACTTTTTCTCCACTTATTCTCCACTTTTTCTCCACTTTTTCTCCACTTTTTCTCCACTTATTCTCCACTTTTTCTCCACTTTTTCTCCACTTTTTCTCCATTTTTTTCTCCACTTTTTCTCCATTTATTCTCCACTTTTTCTCCACTTTTTCTCCATTTTTTTCTCCACTTTTTCTCCACTTTTTCTCCACTTTTTCTCCACTTTTCTCCACTTTTTCTCCACTTATTCTCCACTTATTCTCCACTTATTCTCCACTTTTTCTCCATTTTTTCTCCACTTTTTCTCCACTTTTTCTCCATTTTTTTCTCCACCTTTTCTCCACCTTTTCTCCACTTTTTCTCCACTTTTTCTCCACTTTTTCTCCACCTTTTCTCCACTTTTTCTCCACTTTTTCTCCATTTTTTTTCTCCACTTTTTCTCCATTTATTCTCCACTTTTTCTCCACTTTTTCTCCATTTTTTTTCTCCACTTTTTCTCCACTTTTTCTCCACTTTTTCTCCACTTATTCTCCACTTATTCTCCACTTATTCTCCACTTTTCTCCACTTATTCTCCACTTATTCTCCACTTATTCTCCACTTTTTCTCCACTTTTTCTCCACTTTTTCTCCATTTTTTTCTCCACTTTTTCTCCACTTTTTCTCCACTTTTTCTCCATTTTTTTCTCCACTTTTTCTCCACTTATTCTCCACTTTCTCTCCACTTTTTCTCCACTTTTTCTCCACCTTTTCTCCACTTTTTCTCCACTTTTTCTCCATTTTTTTCTCCACTTTTTCTCCACTTTTTCTCCACTTTTTCTCCACTTATTCTCCACTTATTCTCCACTTATTCTCCACTTTTTCTCCACCTTTTCTCCACTTATTCTCCACTTTTTCTCCACTTTTTCTCCACTTTTTCTCCATTTTTTTCTCCACTTTTTCTCCATTTATTCTCCACTTTTTCTCCACTTTTTCTCCATTTTTTTCTCCACTTTTTCTCCACTTTTTCTCCACTTATTCTCCACCTTTTCTCCACCTTTTCTCCACTTTTTCTCCACTTTTTCTCCACTTTTTCTCCACTTTTTCTCCACCTTTTCTCCACTTTTTCTCCACTTTTTCTCCATTTTTTTCTCCACTTTTTCTCCATTTATTCTCCACTTTTTCTCCACTTTTTCTCCATTTTTTTCTCCACTTTTTCTCCACTTTTTCTCCACTTATTCTCCACTTATTCTCCACTTATTCTCCACTTATTCTCCACTTTTCTCCACTTATTCTCCACTTATTCTCCACTTTTTCTCCACTTTTTCTCCACTTTTTCTCCATTTTTTTCTCCACTTTTTCTCCACTTATTCTCCACTTTCTCTCCACTTTCTCTCCACTTTTTCTCCACTTTTTCTCCACTTTTTCTCCACTTTTTCTCCACTTTTTCTCCATTTTTTTCTCCACTTTTTCTCCACTTTTTCTCCACTTTTTCTCCACTTATTCTCCACTTATTCTCCACTTTTTCTCCACCTTTTCTCCACCTTTTCTCCACTTTTTCTCCACTTATTCTCCACTTTTTCTCCACTTTTTCTCCACTTTTTCTCCATTTTTTTCTCCACTTTTTCTCCATTTATTCTCCACTTTTTCTCCACTTTTTCTCCATTTTTTTCTCCACTTTTTCTCCACTTTTTCTCCACTTATTCTCCACTTTTTCTCCACTTTTTCTCCACTTTTTCTCCACTTTTTCTCCACTTATTCTCCACTTTTTCTCCATTTTTTCTCCACTTTTTCTCCACTTTTTCTCCACTTTTTCTCCATTTTTTTCTCCACTTTTTCTCCATTTATTCTCCACTTTTTCTCCACGTTTTCTCCATTTTTTTCTCCACTTTTTCTCCACATTTTCTCCACTTATTCTCCACTTTTTCTCCATTTTTTTCTCCACTTTTTCTCCACTTTTTCTCCATTTATTCTCCACTTTTTCTCCACTTTTTCTCCATTTTTTTCTCCACTTTTTCTCCACTTTTTCTCCACTTTTTCTCCACTTTTTCTCCATTTTTTTCTCCACTTTTTCTCCACTTTTTCTCCACTTTTTCTCCACTTTTTCTCCATTTGTTCTCCACTTTATCTTCACTTTTTCTCCGTTCTTTTTCTATGGTCGGTCTACCCATTAGCTCTGCCATGCATACTGTAGCTCTACACCTACTGCACATGTTACTTTATGATTGACATCTCTTTCGTACCAGAGCTGTCTAAGCCTACTCTGACCCCATATTTGTCATTACTATATTGTCTTTAACTGTATTATGACATTTGTATCATGTGTTTCATTTCTTGCTATGTTGAAATTTTTTTGCTGCATCCCAATTGTACCTCTACATTGTTCGAGTTTATGTTATTGTTCTCTCACTCTTATGTGATACTGATTATTGTCATTTTTCATGATTACATGCAGATAAGTCCAATCTGACGAAGGCTCAGGCCGAAACGTCATTTGTAACTTGTTTTGGACAAAAACATATATGCTTATGAAAAATTTTTTTTCTTAATACGGACCAATAAAGAGTGATTTTGCATTACTATCCATTGTGACTTACTGACTTAGTCTGGGAGATATAGAGTGCCGAGGTTACTCACTAATTTTATCTATTATTACCTCTGAGCACCTATATACCAGTGAGCAGAGCTTCCTCTACAGTAGTTCTCCTGATTAGGCATGCCCTTACCTCATGAGCAGGGCATTGCAGCTTTGGTAGCAACCATTACGACATGGACTCTGCTGCTGTGGACCCGCAGAGAGTGAGTGCAGATTCATTGCACCCACACTCCTCACATGAAGGGTCCGCACTCCTAGAAAATGGGGGATACGTTCCCTGAGTGTCTCCCCCCATATTCTAGACGGTCCAGAGTCGTCGTGGGACCCCTTTATTTTTTTTCTTACAATAAATTGGTGAAAGAGGAAATGTTTTGGGGACTGTTTTTTCAAATAAATTTCTTTTGTCGATTTTTTGTTTTTGTTAGTACTGACAGTTTATGATGTTGGGTATCTAATAGACGCGATGACATCACAAACTGCTGGGCTGGATCTCAGGTGACTTTACAGCTAGTATCAACCCGATTTATTACCCCGTTTGCAACTGCACCAGGGCACGGGATGAGCTGGGGTGAAGCGCCAGGATTGGCGCATCTAGTGGATGCGCCACGTCTGGGGTGCCTGCGGCCTGCTATTTTTAGACTGTGAAGGCCCAATAACTATGGACCTTCCCACCCTGAGAATACCAGACCACAGCTGTCCGCTTTACCTTGGCTGGTGATCCAATTTGGGGGGGACCCTACTTTTATTGTGTAATTATTAATATTTATAAAATAATTATAAAAAAGAGCCTGAGGGGACCTCCACATTGGATCCCCAACCACGGTAAAGCTGCCAGCTGTGGTTTTCAGGCTACAGCCGTCTGCTTTACCCTAGCTGGCTATCAAAAATGGGGGGACCCAACGTCATTATTTTTTTTAACTATTTTTTAAATAGAAAAAATTAATGGGCTTCCCTGTATTTTGATTGCCAACCAAAGTAACGGCAGGCAGATGGCGGTGGCAACCCATAGCTGTCTGCTTTATCTGCGCTGAGAATCAAAAATACTGCGGAGCGCTACGTCATTTTTTTAAAGATTTGTTTTTACAGCACTGTGATGTCCAGCAATCAAAATACAGGGAAGCCCATTTTCTTTTTAGTTATTTAAATAAATAATTAAAAAAAATATATATGGGCTCCCGCTGCATTTTTTATATTGCTAGCTAAGGGTAATCCAAGCAGCTACTGGCTGCTAACCCCCACTGCTTGGTGTTACCTTCACTGGCAATGGAAAATCCAGGGAAGCATTTTTTATTTTTTTTTGCCAAAAAACTACAAAAAAAGGACGTGAGCTTCGCCATATTTTTGTATGCTAGCCAGGTATAGCAGGCAGGTGCTGGAAGAGTTGGATACAGCGCCAGAAGATGGCGCTTCTATGAAAATGCCATTTTCTGAGGCGGCTGCAGACTGCAATTCGCAGCAGTGGGGCCCAGAAAGCTCAGGCCAACCTGTGGTGCGGATTCCAATCCCCAGCTGCCTAGTTGTACCTGGCTGGACACAAAAATGGGGCAAAGCCTACGTCATTTGTTTTCTAATTATTTCATGAAATTCATGAAATAATAAAAAAAAGGGCTTCCCTTTATTTTTGGTTCCCAGCCGGGTACAAATAGGCAACTGGGGGTTGGGGGCAGCCGTACCTGCCTGCTGTACCTGGCTAGCATACAAAAATATGGCGAAGCCCACATAATTTTTTCAGGGGGCAAAAAACTTCTGCATACAGTCCTGGATGGAGTATGCTGAGCCTTGTAGTTCTGCAGCTGCTGTCTGTCTGTATGGAGAAGAGCAGACAGCAGCTGCAGAACTACAAGGCTCAGCATACTCCATCCAGGACTGTATGCAGAATTTTTTTGCCCACCAAAAAAATGACGTGGGCTTCGCCATATTTTTGTATGCTAGCCAGGTACAGCTGGCAGCCACGGGCTGCCTCCAACCCCCAGTTGCCTATTTGTACCCGGCTGGGAACCAAAAATATAGGGAAGCCCGTTTTTTTTAATTATTTCACTTATTTCATGAAATAATTAAAAAACAAATGACGTGGGCTTCGCCCCATTTTTGTGTCCAGCCGGGTACAACTAGGCAGCTGGGGATTGGAATCCGCAGTACAGGTTAGCCCGAGGTTTGTGGGCGCCTCTGCTGCGGATTTCAGTCCGCAGCCGTCCCAGAAAATGGCGCTCTCATAGAAGCGCCATCATCTGGCGCTGTATCCAACTCTTCCAACAGCCCTGGAGCCGGGTGACTTGTTGGGTAATCATGAGTTAATACTGGCTTTGTTTTACCAGCCAGTATTAAGCCAGAGATTCTTAATGTCAGGCACGTTTGACCCGGCCATTAAGAATCTCCAATAAAGGGTTAAAAAAAAGACACCACACAGAGAAAAAATACTTTAATAGAAATAAATACACAGACACATTAGAGACTCCATCTTTATTACCCCCTGTCAGCCCTCCACGATCCTGCTCTTCTGTCTTCTTTCTTTCTAGTGTAGTAGTAGTGACGATTGTAGTGAGGATGAGATTCACCAGCTCATCACTTGGGGCTGGGGAACCTCCATCCTCACTACAATCATCACTACAATCGGGAAGCAGCGTGCAGCCTTCACTCCGTGAGTGATCAGTGCTGGCTGCTAGCGGTAACGCTGACAGACGCGTTACCATAGCAACGGTGCTCTCGGAGCCGCGGTTAGCGGTGACGTCACCGCTAACTGCGTTGCTATGGCAATGGTGATCTCCGTTAATGACCGGCTGTGTCAGCCGGTCCCTAACGGAACGGGGAGTCGACCGTGTGCTAGAGCATGTCGCCGGTACACGGCGATACACATATGTGCACCGTGTACCGGAGAGATGCACTCGCAGGTCCTACATGACGTGTCATAGTCATGTGACCAGTCTGTAGCCAATGAGATAATAGCCACGTGACTGGTCACATGGCTATTTTGACGTCACGATAGGTCCTGCATCTCTGCTGGCAGTGCAGGTCACCGGGAGGATTCAGCGATCATCGGATGGAATAGCGGCAGGAGACAGAGTGCAGAAGGGATCGCGAGGACCGGTAAGTGTTATGGCAATGTTTATTAACTGTTTGTGTACATTTATAATGCATTTTTATGTCTTTGTGATTGCCTCCCATTATAGCCTATACGTTCGAGTTCGGTTCGTCGAACGTTCGACGAACCGAACTCGAACGGGACCCCCGTTCGGCGAACCGGCCTCGAGCCGAACCGGGACCAGTTCGCTCATCTCTACTCATAAGGGACCCCGTAATGCTTCACAATCTTATTGATGAACATCTGAGCTAGAGTCTTGGCATTCAGAAGTGCTGGTGTAGCGCCCCTGAGACTGAGTGCTACAGGGTATTGCATCTTATGTATTTTTATGTATTTTATAATGTCCATCCACCCTGGGCAGGAAGAGGTTAAAAGCCTGGTAAGTTTAGTTTCTGCTCACACAGCCTCACACACACAGACAGTGGGAACATTCCTTAGGTGGGGGCATGTGCAGGAGGGACTTGTAGAGCAGAGAGCTTGGTTTCACTTTACTTCAGAACGCTGGGAGAGACCGGAGACAGTGGACTCACAGTGAGGAGCTCCCTGTAGGAGCTCCCTCTCAGGGAGACAGAGCAGCAGAACAGCAAGGTCCAGATCGGTGCATACACCCTTACCTCATCTAGGACCAGGCTGGTGGATGGCTGAGGGCCCTAAGCTGAGACAGCGGATCCCAGTGGGTACTTGATGCCGCCAGTTAGGAGGTTCCCGATCCATTAGCCGACAGAGACCTGGGATGGGAGAGGACAACCACACGAGAGCACAGGAGGAGAAGGTCTACAGGCTGCCCTACCAGACATTGACCTCTGCACTGCCTGGGAATGACCAGAGTCAGCACAGTAAAGACCAGCATCCTGGGTGTGACACAAGAGAATGAGTGAGTAAATTAACCTGAAACCCACAACCCAGTAACTCTGACTCTGTTTGTCATTGCCTTGTGATCCGGCAATTCCCAGTCCCCCATTCTCCCTCCCGAGGGCCGCTCCACCTGTGGGGAGTGATATCATCCTGGCTGCACCCCCACATCTTCCCCAGCAAGGTACCCTGCAGCAGCGGCCTTATCCCTGGCTGCACACCACAGGTCGTGTAGTCGACATCATCCATTCCACTCCTGGAGGGGGAAAGGTCGGAGGAAGGGTCCGCAGTGGAGGAGGCCAGGACCCCAGTCACCACTGTAACCGGTGACGTGCTCTTCAGGAACAATCATTGCTAACCCCTTTTCACTGTGCACCACGGGGCCACGGAACTGTGTCAGGCCACGACTTCTACAAACCACTGGTCCGTCGACGGGTATTTAAGGTACGGACTTAAGCTCCTATCTTCTGCTCCGTGGGGTGTCACACTGGTAACGTGATGAAATGTGCCATCCAACTGAACCTATCCACAACCACTAAGACCACAGTTTTACCTGCACACAAAGGTAAGTCAGTAATGAAATCTATGGCTATATGCATCCAAGTTCTCCTGGGGATAGCCAATGAGAGGAGAGAACCAGATGGCTGAGTATGCATAATCTTGGAACGTGTGTAAATACTGAAAGCAGACAAATAGTCAACCACATCCTGATGCAACTTCGGCCATGAAAAATGTCAAGAAAGGAGGTTGCTATGCTATCTGGATGAACTACAAGTACAGTATTGTGATGTTCCCAAATTATTTACAAATCAAATTAGGTGGCTATAACAAACTCCCTGGAGGGAAAGAGGCCGAGGCATTCCCCTGAGCCTCCAATACCCCCCCCTTCAGGTCTTGGCACAAGGCTGAGATGACATCCTCACATACAAAATGGAGATTGGGTTCACATGATCACTACCACCAGGGAAGCTCCGGTATAATGCATCTACTTTGATGTTTTTAATCCCAGGATGGTAAATGACACTAAAATTAAACCTAGTAAAAAACAAAGACCATTTAGCCTGCCTTGGATTGAAACATTTAGCAGACTCGAAATATGACAGGTTTAGATGGTCTGTAATTACGGTAATGGGTTGGACTGCCCCTTCGAACCAATGATGCCACTCCTCAAAAGCCAACTTAATCGCTAAACGTTTTTTATTGCCAACATCATAATTTCTCTCCGCTGAAGACAATTTATTGGAAAATAAAGCACATGGACGCCATTTAACAAGAGACAGACCTTGTGACAACACGGCCCCAACCCCCACCTACGATGCATCAACCTCCATGATAAAAGGCTAGGAAAAATAAGGTTGAATGAGTGTAGCTGCTGTAGAAAAACATCTCTTCAAAGAGAAAAAAGTCTGCTAGGTAGATTTCACCATTTAGAGAAATCCATCTCTTTTTTTAATTCTCGGTTAGCGGTTTCACAATTACTGAATAATTCTGAATACATTTTGGGTAAAAGTTGGTAAACTCTACAAAGTGCTGAAATGCTTTCAGGTTTTCTGGACGATGCCAGTCAAGTCCACAGACTGACCTTCTCTGGATCTATCCAAAACCCTTTAAACAACAACAGATACCCCCCTGGACAGTGAAAACATACTTCTCCAGTTTGGCATACAGTTTGTTATCTCTTAAGATCTGTAATACCTGTTTTACATGTATCTGATGTGTCTCCATATCGGGTGAGTAGATCAGATGTTGTCCAAATAAACCATCACAAACCTGCCCAAAATTGTGAAAAATATTCACAAAATGTTGGAAAATGACAGGGGCATTAGTGAGACCAAATAGCATGACCAGTCTTTCAAAATGCTCTTCAGGTGTATTGAAAGCAGTTTTCCTAATATCCCCTTCTCTGAGACTAAGCCCTCTAAGTCCAACTTAAAAAACCATTTAGCTCCCACAATCTAGTTGAATAAATCCAGAATAAAAGGAAAAGGATATGGGTGTAGGATTGTAATCAAATTCAATTCCTTAAAATCGAAACAAGAGTAGAGACCCCATCTTTCTTTTTAACAAAGAAGAACCCTGCCACCATGGGTGAAGAGGAAGGTCTGCTATGTCCCTTCTCCAGACTATCAGCAATGTAATCTTTCATGGCTTGACTCTGTGGATCAGAAAGATTTTACAGTCTTGATTTAGGTAGTTTTGCTCCAGGAAGCAAATTAATGGGACACTCATATGCACAATGTGGAGGCGAATCCTGACACCCCCTCTCTGAAAATACATCCTCAAAACCTGTCAAAAATGCTGGTAAGGCCTCTGTAGAGACCACAGAAAGAGATATGTTCAGGCAATTATCAAGACAGTAATTTCCCCACCCGCAATTTGCATGGATTGCCAATCCACCACAGGTTTATGTTTCCTCAACCAGGTTAGACCCAGTAAAATAGGACTGGGAAAGCCCTCCAGGACACAACAGGAAATTACTTCACAATGCAGAGGTCCAATCCTCAGTCTTATATCATGTACAATATGTGTCAGGCATCCCTGATCAAGCAGTGCTGAGTCCATGTCATAGATGGAAATGGGGTTAGCCAACATATGGCATGTAAGCTCATGAGTCTTTACAAACAGAGCATCCACCATTTTGACTCCTTCTCAACTGTCCACAAACATGAACATTTTCTCAGTCCAGCTTTCTAACACCACCTATGCTGTCAGGACAAACCGGTAATTATATGTAGAAGACAAATACACACTCCAATTGTCTACTCCCACATCACAAAGGGTCCGCCGAACCCTAGATATTTCTTTTTGCTTAGGAATAGAGGGGCAGGTTCCAATAAAATTACCTTTTTTACCACAAAAAAACAACCCTTTTTTAAGGCAGATCTCAGGGGAAACATGTGAAGTAGTGGCTCCCCCTAACTGCATGGGCACCTCCCAACCCAGATTGCCATCCCCGACAATGGGGTGCTGTACCGAGAAAGGGTCTGGGGGAAACTCGTCTAATGATTTTATCTTGGAGGCATCTATCTACACGTGTAGCCAAGCACATGGCGGCCTATAAGGACTCAGGGGTTTCATAAATCCCCAAGGCATCCTTCAATCTTTCTGAAAGGCCCTGGTAAAATTTGCTTCTTAGAGCCGGAGAGAGAAATTCTGAACAATTAAGTCTCCACAGACCAATTTCTCTGCTGGGGGCGATGTCGTATGGACTCAGTCAAGGAGACTCAGTCAGGATCATTATAGATGAGACGGAAGGCCTCACAAAATCAATTTCTGAAAGCCGAATTTAACATGCACCAACAGGGAACATGACATTCCCCACTCCTATCGGAAGGTCCATAATGTGATCACATATTTGTTATCATCACATTCAAAAATGTCCAATTTATCAAAATATAAAATTACTCTGATCAGTAAACAGCAAAACGAGAAAAAAGTTAAAAACATCAGAAATGCTTTTTTTTTGGCCTCCACATCATTGAAATAAAACATCATAAGAGGCAATCAAAACATAGTATCTACCCCAAAATGGTATTTGTAAAATTGTGAGCTCAGAGTGCAAAAGAAAAAGCCATCACAGAGCCCTAGATCGCGAGAAATGAGAATGTTATGGTTCTTGGAAAATGGTGATAAAAGCTACATATTCTTTTTTATTTACAATTTATTTAATTTTTTATACCAGTTAATTTAAAAAATATATATGTTTGGTAACTACAATCTCATACTGACCTGGGGAATCATATTGCTAGGTCAATTTTACCACATAGTAAACATGAAAAAAAAAAATAATTGTAGAATTGCCAATTTTCCAATACACTTTATGTTAAAATTAATGTTTTAATTCAAAAGTATAACTCATCGCACAAAAAAAAGTCCTTATACGGCTATTTTGAAGGAAAAACAAAAAGTTCTGGCTCTTGGAAGAAAGGGAGAAAAAAATTTAAAGGGAATATCAACGGGTGGCGAAGGAGTTAAGGGGGTTTTCTTTTCAAGACCTGTAGATTAAAGGCCCATAATAATAAATTATATTGATCACCGAAATGTTGCAGCTCCTCCATTGTTCTGATCAGCAGATGTCTCAAATTTTGAAACCCTAAACATAAGCCAAAATGTTACAACACTCCACACCCCCAAAAATGAGGCTAAGTTTTTAAAAAAAATAACAATGTAGTACTGTACATATTGGTTGACTTCTGACATGCCTTTGTCTTTTTTGTTAAATAATTTCTACTGTTTTACTATAATTACTTATACTATAGTAAATTATTTTGCTATTTTAGAATTTTGGCAAGTGCAGTATTGATGAAATATAATTGTATAGAGTCTTGCTGCTATAAAATATGTCTGGATTGTAATTATTCCCCTAGGATGTGGGCAATGATTCAGATGCACAAAACTCTCTTCCACAAGCTGGTGAAATAGAATAGCAATAAAAAAAGAAATGTATTCTACACCCCTCGTCTCAACTTCTGGAAAGATAAAAAAAAATCTATATTTACTTTTTATTACTTTTATGTTTTACTATTTTAAATAGGCATTATTGAAATGTGGAGTAAATATTGTTACAAATACACTATTTCCCACTTAGTTTCCATTTAATAACAAATTTTAATACAGAATTTGTAGATATTTATGACCAGTTTTCAGGTTCCAAGTGCAGAATAAAAGCAGAAGAAAGCTATAAAAAGTGTAATAATACTAGCAGGAATACATGTGAAGTTTCAGCAAAGAAAATCCTTACTTAAATAGCTTGGATTTTAAAAACAAAAGTTTTATTGAATTATTGGTCAAATGCTTAGTAATACTGTGCCCGCCGATACAGTTAAGCACTGCACCACAGATGAGAGACATGATCCGCTCTTTTGGCCTGCAGAACGGCAGGATGGCACACTGGACCAGTCTCGTGAGGAGCAACATGGTGACATCATTGCACCAGGACTTTGACCTTTTGCAAGTGCTTCATTACAATTACATCAATATGTGACTCTGCCTGTACCTTGGTCCTGTCTGCTAGCAGACTCAAGACCTAGGGTTAGTTGAGTATATGTTTTTTTTCTTTTAATAGTACTTTTGGGGATATCATACAGCGAGTCCATTCCATACTGAGGAGACTCCGCACGCACGGGGGAGACAGCGCCATACTGATGAGATACATTGTGCACGGGGGAGGGATGGAAACAGTTCCCTGGGCGTCGGGCACTAAACATCATAAAGCGCTGGAGACAGCTGAGGATGTCATTATACAATGTGAGGACTACTATGGGGCAGACAGACAGTGTGGGGAGTACTGTGGGGTAATCACACAATGTGGCAGCATTATATCGTGCAGGGGCTACAGTGAGGCCCATCATATAATTTGGGGGTTACTGTGGAGCCAACATACAGTGTGGGGCATTATAAAGTTTGGGTACTACTGTCGGTGCCATCATAAACTGTAAGTAGTACTGTGAAGGCAATAATAAAGTGTGAGGACTAGTGTGGGGGCCATCATAGAGTGTTGGGACTAATGTGAGGACCATTATATACCGTAGTATGATGATATATTATATACCGTAGTATTATGATTATTGTAGGGAGCATCATATAGGGTCAGGGCTATTTTGGAGGTCATCATAAAGTGTGGAGACTACTGTTTGCGTTACTATACCATGGCAACCACTTTAGGCGCCTTCATAGGATGTAGGGAATATTGTAAGGTACATTGTACAATATTGGGAGTACTGTGGGGGCCATGATACAGTGTGAAGACCCCTGTGGGGGCCATAATATAGTAGGAGTACTACTGTGGTGGCATGGTAGCAGTGGCTTAAGAACCACCACTTTGTAGTATTCAAGTACGGTAAGTCGAGATTGCTGAACGAAGAGTAGGTTTTTTGACAGACAGGAATATCTACTCGTAGGCAACCCAACTGCTTCAGTTCCCGCCTAAAACTCCTCTCTTGCTCTTTCTCTCTTTGCCACACTTTTTGGGGTGGGTCAGTCCAAGCATCCAGTTCAAAGGGGGAGTGCCGGCTTAGCCAGTCAGTCCATAACATGCAGAATAACAGGGGAGTACAGTGTCCTAAAGTCACAGTAACATACAACCATTATATAGAGGCGATACACCCTACAGCATCATACATTATGCTGTCAATATACTATATTAAGCTGTGCCAACAGACTTTATTCAAGTTTTTCAGCGTTTGTTTACCGACTTCATTACACAGGCCAACAAAGAATGATCAGCTCCATAAAAAATGTTAGACTTCTTCTGTGCAAGTGCCTCAGAAAGTAATAGCGTTCATATTTTGTTCTTTTAAAGTAATAATACCTTCGATGTGCCCCTTTCATAGTTACAATACCCTGAGAGCCCCAATACTGTAATGATGCCTCTAAGTGCCTAATTAAAATGTAATTATTTCAGCTGAGTGTCACGAAAAAGCAATAATGTCCACTAATGAACCATTACCCCTATACACAATTTGATATCCCCAACAGCTCAAGTATATACATTATAATGTCCACCACAGCTCCACTATGTAAAGTTTGATGTCCCCCACAGCACCCCAATGCACAATATGATGTCCCTCATAGCTTTGGGGGTTACTGTGGAGCCAACATACAGTGTGGGGCATTATAAAGTTTGGGTACTACTGTCGGTGCCATCATAAACTGTAAGTAGTACTGTGAAGGCAATAATAAAGTGTGAGGACTAGTGTGGGGGCCATCATAGAGTGTTGGGACTAATGTATATACAGTATGATGCCCTTACTTCTCTCTATACAAATTATGGGGTCCCCATAGCCTCTCACATTTGGTATAATGGCCCCATAGCTCTTTATGTAGAGCATATATAAACTGTATCAGCATGATGTGCACTCCAATATTTATAAGTGGTGGTAGCTCCGGGTGGGCGGCTCAGTGTGTATAGGCCAAGAGCGACTGCCCATCTGCTATGCTATTGCTGGGGTCCTTTTTGTGATGTGGGCCCTGGGTATTTGCAGGTATTTGCCCAGTTTGCCGCCTACAACCAATGCCAGTCTTGCATTTGGGGAATAATATATGGATGCTGAACTTGTGCATACCTCCCAACCGTCCCGGATACAGCGGGACTTTACCGGATTTCAGCGGGTGTCCCGGTGTCACGATCGTGAGGCTTTTTGTCCCGCCCATGGCTCTGTCCACCCGCTCTCTCCCCGTCTGACTTTCTCCACATGAGCAGAGCAGAGCCGAGCGCTGCTTCACTGCTTGGCTCTGTGCTGCCGCTGCTATGGGTGGGCGGCAGCAGCTCTCTGGCTGCCGGCACTTTAAATCTGCAGCTCAGCGTGCACTCACTGCTCACTGCTGGGCTGTTTGTGTACGGAAGTGCATCTGTGGACGGAGCTACCGAGCAACGTGCTGAGCTCTGTCCACAGATAAAGAGACTGCAGGAAGAGCAGCTGAACACCAAGAAACGCTGTATGTGACCCCCCCCACCTACCCAAAGCTGTATGCCCCAACCCCCTCCTCACCAGAGCTATATGCCTCCAGTCACCCCCCTCACCACATCTGTATGGCCCCCTCACCAAATTTGTATACCCCCCCACCAGATCTATATGCCCCCCAGCACACCCCAGCTCTGTATGCCTCCAGCCCCCTCCCACCAGATATGTATGCCCCAGCAGCCCTCACCTCACCAGAGCTATATGCCTCCAGCCACCCCCCACACCAGATTTGTATACCCCTCAGCCACCCCACCAGATCTATATATGGCTATTTTCACACTTGCGTTCAGCGCATTCCGTCACTATGGAGAATAGCGCAGTCCGTTAACGGACCGCGCTATTCTCCATAGAGTTGTATGGATGACGCACTGTAACGCAAGTGTCTGTGTTGCATCCGCTGGACGACGCAGCGCGTTATTTTGACGCTGCGTCTAGCGGATTGAACGCAGCATGTAACGTTTTTTGGAGCGTTAAAATAGTGCACCATGACGGATTCCTTTGGAATCCGCCACAGTGTCTAATGATTGTCTATGGTGGCGGTTTCCGCCGCTATGCGCTAAGCGGCGGAATCCACTGACGGATTTCGTCACGTTCTACTGCACATGCTCAGCATGTCCAGCAGAACGATCGAAATCGTTTAAAATCACTCCTGGTCTCTGTCCCCCCTCTCCCTCCTCTCTCCCCTCCTCTCTCATACTCACCGATCCCCGGCGCGGCGCTGCACGGCGTTCACACTGCTCCGGCGGCTTTTCCTCTTTTGAAAAAGCCGGCCGCCCATTATTCAATCTCGTATTCCCTGCTTTCCCCGCCCACTGGCGCCTATGATTGGTTGCAGCCAGACCCGCCCCCACGCTGACTGACAGCTGTCTCACTGCAACCAATCACAGCCGCCAGTGGGCGTGTCTATATCGTGCAGTACAATAAATAAATAATTAATTAAAAAAAAAACGGCGTGCGGTCCCCCCAATTTTAATACCAGCCAGATAAAGCCATACGGCTGAAGGCTGGTATTCTCAGGATGGGGAGCCCCACATTATGGAGAGCCCCCCAGCCTAACAATATCAGCCAGCAGCCGCCCAGAATAGTCGCATCCATTAGATGCGACAGTTCTGGGACTGTACCCGGCTCTTCCCGATATGCCCTGGTGCGTTGGCAAATCGGGGTAATAAGGAGTTATTGGCAGCCCATAGCTGCCAATAAGTCCTAGATTAATCATGTCAGGCGTCTCCCCGAGATACCCTCCATGATTAATCTGTAAGTTAAAGAAAATAAACACACACCCGAAAAAATCCTTTATTTGGAATAAAAGACAAAAAAACACCCTCTGTTACCACTTTATTAAAATCCCCAAATACCCCTCCAGGTCCGACGTAATCCAGAGGTCCCGCAACACATCCAGCTCTGCTACATGAAGCTGACAGGAGTGGCAGTAGAACACCGCCGCTCCTGTGAGCTCCACGCAGCAACTGAAGTGAATGGCGCTGTCAGCGGGGACGTCACTGAGGTAATGCCGGTGTGTGTGTGTGGTGATGATGGGTGCGGTAGTGTCGGGATGTGTGCAGGAATGATGAGGGCTGTGGTGTCGGGATGTGTGCGGGGATGTCGGGCTGTGTGCGGGGATGCCGGGCTGTGTGTGGTGATGTGTGCGGGGATGTCGGGCTGTGTGCCGGGATGTCGGGCTGTGTGCGGGGATGCCGGGCTGTGTGTGGTGCTGTGTGCGGGGATGTCGGGCTGTGTGCCGGGATGTCGGGCTGTGTGCAGGGATACCGGGCTGTGTGCGGTGATGTGTGCAGTGATGTCGGGATGTGTGCGGGGATGTCGGGCTGTGTGCGGTGATGTGTGCGGGGATGTCGGGCTGTGTGCGGGGATACCGGGCTGTGTGCGGTGATGTGTGCGGTGATGTCGGGATGTGTGCGGGGATGTCGGGCTGTGTGCGGTGATGTGTGCGGGGATGTCGGGCTGTGTGCGGGGATGTCAGGCTGTGTGCGGGGGTGTGTGCGGGGATGCCGGGCTGTGTGCGGGGATGTCGGGCTGTGTGTGGGGATGTCGGGCTGTGTGTGGGGATGTCGGGCTGTGTGCGGGGATGTCGGGCTGTGTGCGGGGATGTCGGGCTGTGTGCAGGGATGTCGGGCTGTGTGCGGGGATGTCGGGCTGTGTGCAGGGATGTCGGGCTGTGTGCGGGGATGTCTGGCTGTGTGCAGGGATGATGGGTGCTCTCTCTCTCGTCCCAAAGAAAACTTAACGCAATGCGTTATTTCACTGGAATCCGTGGCCTTTATTATCACACTTTTTGCAAGGCATCCGTCACATGCGTTACACAACGCAATGTGACGGATGCCATTCAACGCAAGTGTGAAACTAGCCTACCCCCCAGCACTCCCCAGCTCTGTATGCCTCCAGCCCCCTCCCACCAGATATGTATCCCAGCCCCCCCTTACCAGATATGTATGCCCCCAGCAGCCCTCTCCTCACCAGAGCTATATGCCTCCAGCCACCCCCCCTCACCAGATCTGTGTGCCCCCCCAGCCCCAACACCAGATTTGAATGCCCCCAGCCCCCCTATCGGAGCTGTATGTGCCCCCAGAGCTGTATAAGCCCCAACACCAGAGCTATATGCCCCTTAGTAATATCTATGCTACCAGTAATTTGTATGCCCCACAGTAAAGTGTATGTCCCCCAGTAATGTGTATACCCCTTAGTAACGTGTATGCCCCTCAGTGAAAAACACAGACGTTCTTCACTGACATGTTAAACACGCATATGTTCCTTCATACTTCGTGATTCACGGCACACAGTGGTTGTCCATGTGCAATCCATGATACGTGATCCGTACTCCGTGATTGCACATGGACATATACTCACCTGCCCCCGCTCCTGCTCTCCGTGGTGCTGAAGAGTCCCGCGATTCAGCATCCAGCCACAGCTCTGTCACCTATGCAGCTGCTTCCGGGTCGGCTCTGGCTGCAAAAGTGAATATGCATGCCATAATGAACCGGCCAGGAAGAAGCAGAGAGCAGCTGCCGAACTCAGCATCGCTGGAGAAGGGGAGTTGAAAAAGATTTTTATTTTAAATGTCCGTGTTTTTCTGGTACGTGTTTCACGGATCACACCATAGTGTGGTGTGTGGGACATCAGTGATGCCAGAAAAAAAACAGACATGTTTCTGTGCGGTAATCACGGATACGCATGTACGCCGCACGGAGGCACGGTCAGTGAAAAATCACTGATGTGTGTGCAGATCCATTGATTATAATGGGTCTGCGTATGTCAGTGATTCTGGTATGTATAAAAAGTAGCACATACATACCAGAATCACTGACATCTGAAACAGGCCTAATATGTATGCCCCTCAAGTACTGTCTATGCTTCAAGACCCTCCTGTGCTGTATATACTATATCCCCAGCCCCTCCTGTGCTGTATATACTGTAGCCCCCAGCCCCTCCTGTGCTGTATATACTATAGCCCCCAGCCCCTCCTGTGCTGTATATATTGTAGCCCCAGCCCCTCCTGTGCTGTATATACTGTAGCCCCCTATACTGTAGCCCCCAGCCCCTCCTGTGCTGTATATACTGTAGCCCCCAGCCCCTCCTGTGCTGCATATACTGTAGCCCCCAGCCCCTCCTGTGCTGTATATACTGCATATATACAGTGTGTGTGTGTATAGATATATATATATATATATATATATATATATATATATATATATATTTGTATACAAAACCCCCATCCTCCCTTGTGATACATACACAGCGGTGTCAGTGTGCACTGTGCGTTGCTAGGTCTGTTAAAGTGTTGCCAAGTGATCACATGCGAGGAGGAGCTGGATAGAGACAAGCGGGGTAGGTGAGTGCGGCTGCTGCCGGCTTCCCCATATTATTACCTCCAATGTGTGTATATGTATGATGTATATATCTATGTATGTCAGTGCAGATGACTGTGTATAGATTTGTCTGTTTATATGTATTTTAGGGAATTTGTCTTCAAATATGTATCGTATATGTGCGTATGCCTGTGCCCACGATCAGGACTCACTGTGCCCTTGAGGCAGCGGGTCCTGACCTGCAGGGCTGCATGTCTCCTCCGCAGGAGACCACAGCTGCCTGTGCCCACAATCAGGACTCGCTGTGTCCTGGAGGCAGCGGGTCCTGACCTTCGGGGCTGCACGTCTCCTCCGCAGGAGAACACAGCTGCCTGTGCCCACGATCAGGGTTCAGTGCGCTGCGGTCTGCTGCTGTGTTCTCCCTACGGAGGACGCATGCAACTGCAGCAAACAATTAATATGCTGCAGTCTGGAAAGACGCTCCGCAGGTCAGTGTTTGCTGCAGAAAAAACAAGCACAGTGAGCACAGGATTTCTAGAAACCCTCCACTGTGCTTGTACTGTACAATGCGGCGTTTTAGACACAGCAAAAACACGCTACATCCAAAATGCTGCAAATACTGATCGTGGGCACGCAGCCTTAAAAAATGTGATCAGCAGTGCTGAAAAGGATTGGATGTGGGCGTGACGGATTGCAAAATGGGTGTGGTTAGGGGGCGTGGCTTAAAATTGCTACGCGCGCCGCATACTTTGTCCCTCTTTCTCATCTTTAAATGTTGGGAGGTATGCTTGTGTTGTAGTATACAATTTTTTTTGTCTCATTTAAACCCCTTAAATAAATTTGATGAGTTGTTTTCATCTCATCTCTTTGTAAAGGTGTACTTTGCTTGGACAGGTGTTATATGAGTTAACCTCTAGCGGAACAGGAAGAACATCTTGCATTCTGATACAGGTCCCAACAAGATTTGTGTGAAAGCATTGTGCCACAGTGAGATGAGAACTACTAGATACTATGCACATACAGGTCAGCTTAAAGGGGTGTTATATACACAAATATCATAAACAATGAACACTCATATATAGAGATGAGAAGGGACGCAACAATCTTTAATGCACAGACCAGAATGGAGGACATTGTTACATGATAGGGGCCAGGATTGGGGTTTTCACCAGCATTACGCAGTCTGACACTGCATCAGTCCCATGTAGGCTACACAGCAGGAGTACACTTGTTGAGTAAATGAAAATGTCCTAATGAGCAACTAATGGGAGTTTTATGAGCATTAGAAACACATTCTGCACTATATTCTGCAGTATATGCAATAGATATATACTGCTTTGTATTTGGTACAATAAACACAAAGTATACTAAGCATATCCACCAATATCTGCTGGTAGCCATGATGGAAGTGTGGTGCCCCTGAGACTTCAGTCGCCACAGGGTACTGCACCTCACCAGAGACACAGTATTCATCCCTGGTAATTGTTGGTAAACCACCACAACACATAGTTAGATGCCTTCTCAATGGGACTGGGCTGGTGTAGAGACATTGAAGGGTGGCCATCACTAATGTAGTGGACCCTCTGCTCACTAGTTCAGGAGCCCGAGGGGGAGGAGCTATACACGGGGGAGCAAGGTGACACATACACATTGATCAGAAGAGCAACCACCGGGAAACAAGTGAGAGGCAGGAGAACACATTCGCTGAGGGGAGAACTAATAGCTCCATCAGGACCGGCGCACAACTCAGGGTGCGGAGCCCTAGGCTGGTGGGCACTTCAAGTCCCGCTAGCAGAATCCACCAGGCAGAGGATTTCAAGTCTTCTGGCCAACTCACAGATCCCGGGACAAAGTAGCATATAGAGGCAGGTGTCGTAACCAACTGGTGGCACCAGCAACGGACTCATGCTGCCTGCTATACAGGACTGGAAAAGAACCATTCACAGGACTCGGGTCCCAGCATAGGTTCAAGCCTCTGGGACTCACACAACACAGCGTAGGGAGGAAGGACTCACTGAACGAAACACTGGTTCTGACCTCCGAACTACCAGAGATCTCCTGTAGCCCGTCACAGTGGAGTCCGGCAGTCCAACTGTGGTGACAACTCAGTGAGTAAAAGAACTTTAACTGCAACCGCTGTGTCGTCTGATCCTTCTCGCGCCCCGTGCTCCTTTATTAGAGTGGACTACTACTCACAACATCCTTCTTGGGGCCTGAGCTCTGCCTGTGGAGAGCTGCTGTACCATCCTCAGATGGTTATCTGCGTTATCATCTGCCCCAGAGAAGACATCCCGCAGCGGCGGCTGCCATATTAGCCGCATACCACAGAGATGGCGTCATGAATACAATCTCTCTCCCCTGTAAATACACCCTATTGCTCCTATTATTAACACCGCCGGGGTCACAGAACCGGGCCAGGCCACTGTGACATCCCTAACCGACTCTGGCCCGGTTAGGGATGTCACAGAAGCATGTGCTAAGAGTATTGTGAGAAAGACAGTCTCTTTAAGTAATTCAAAGGAAAGATAAATCCAGCATTCTTGATTTTATTGGAATCGTTAAGAGTTGCGTTTATCTTTACTAGAGATGAGCGAACCGGTCCCGGTTCGGCTCGAGGTCGGTTCGCCGAACGGAGCTCCCGTTCGAGTTCGGCTCGTCGAACGTTCGACGAACCGAACTCGAACTGCATAGGAAACAATGGCAGGCAATCACAAACACAGAAAAACACCTAGAAAACACCCTCAAAGGTGTCCAAAAGGTGACAAACAACTCACAACACATGGGAAAGTGACAAGGACATATACTCATGCGAAAACAAAACAGCTGGACAAGGAAAAAGAGGAGGACACACAGATATAGGCATGGCACGCCCTTCTAAAGTCATGTAAAACACCGCAAGGTGACTCCAAGCGGAGTCTCCCTTTTTTCCAAAAATTGGGCCCCACACACACCCACCCCTTCAGTGGCAGCACTTGTGCCCCAGTTGTACACTTCACAGCTAGATTTGCATCAAGCACATTCAAAAATACGCCATAATTAACCGTACCCAGCATGACACCGGGGTAGGTAGATAAAGTCTTTCCTGACCCATGACTTGTTCATCTTGGCTTCTTTTAAAAACAATGTAAGCAAGGGTTACTCCAAGCGGAGTCTCCCTTTTTTCCAAAAATTGGGCCACACAGACACCCACCCCATCAGTGGCAGCACTTGGGCCCTAGTTGCAAACAGGATGTTTTGATTTGCATCAAGCACATTCAAAAATACGCCATAATTAACCGTCCCCAGGATGACAACGGGGTAGGTAGCAAAGTCTTTCCTGATCCCAGCTCTGTTCATCTTGGCTTCTTTTAAAAACAATGTAAGCAAGGGTTACTCTAAGCGGAGTCTCCCTTTTTTCCAAAAATTGGGCCACACAGACACCCACCCCATCAGTGGCAGCACTTGTGCCCCAGTTGTACACTTCACAGCTAGATTAGCATAAAGCACATTCAAAAATACGCCATAATTAACCGTACCCAGCATGACAACGGGGTAGGTAGATAAAGTCTTTGCTGACCCATGACTTGTTCATCTTGGCTTCTTTTAAAAACAATGTAAGCAAGGGTTACTCCAAGCGGAGTCTCCCTTTTTTCCAAAAATTGTGCCCCACACACACCCACCCATTCAGTGGCAGCACTTGTGCCCTAGTTGTACACATCACAGCTAGATTTGCATCAAGCACATTCAAAAATACGCCATAATTAACCGTCCCCAGGATGACAACGGGGTAGGTAGCAAAGTCTTTCCTGATCCCAGCTCTGTTCATCTTGGCTTCTTTTAAAAACAATGTAAGCAAGGGTTACTCCAAGTGGAGTCTCCCTTTTTTCCAAAAATTGGGCCACACAGACACCCACCCCATCAGTGGCAGCACTTGGGCCCTAGTTGCAAACAGGATGTTTTGATTTGATCAAGCACATTCAAAAATACGCCATAATTAACCGTCCCCAGGATGACAACGGGGTAGGTAGCAAAATCTTTCCTGATCCCAGCTCTGTTCATCTTGGCTTCTTTTAAAAACACAGCAAGCAAGGGTTACTCCAAGCGGAGTCTCCCTTTTTTCCAAAAATTGGGCCACACAGACACCCACCCCATCAGTGGCAGCACTTGGGCCCTAGTTGCAAACAGGATGTTTTGATTTGCATCAAGCACATTCAAAAATACGCCATAATTAACCGTCCCCAGGATGACAACGGGGTAGGTAGCAAAGTCTTTCCTGATCCCAGCTCTGTTCATCTTGGCTTCTTTTAAAAACAATGTAAGCAAGGGTTACTCTAAGCGGAGTCTCCCTTTTTTCCAAAAATTGGGCCACACAGACACCCACCCCATCAGTGGCAGCACTTGGGCCCTAGTTGCAAACAGGATGTTTTGATTTGCATCAAGCACATTCAAAAATACGCCATAATTAACCGTCCCCAGGATGACAACGGGGTAGGTAGCAAAGTCTTTCCTGATCCCAGCTCTGTTCATCTTGGCTTCTTTTAAAAACACAGCAAGCAAGGGTTACTCCAAGCGGAGTCTCCCTTTTTTCCAAAAATTGGGCCACACAGACACCCACCCCATCAGTGGCAGCAATTGGGCCCTAGTTGCAAACAGGATGTTTTGATTTGCATCAAGCACATTCAAAAATACGCCATAATTAACCGTCCCCAGGATGACAACGGGTTAGGTAGCAAAGTCTTTCCTGATCCCAGCTCTGTTCATCTTGGCTTCTTTTAAAAACAATGTAAGCAAGGGTTACTCTAAGCGGAGTCTCCCTTTTTTCCAAAAATTGGGCCACACAGACACCCACCCCATCAGTGGCAGCACTTGTGCCCCAGTTTTACACTTCACAGCTAGATTAGCATCAAGCACATTCAAAAATACGCCATAATTAACCGTACCCAGCATGACACCGGGGTAGGTAGATAAAGTCTTTGCTGACCCATGACTTGTTCATCTTGGCTTCTTTTAAAAACAATGTAAGCAAGGGTTACTCCAAGCGGAGTCTCCCTTTTTTCCAAAAATTGTGCCCCACACACACCCACCCATTCAGTGGCAGCACTTGTGCCCTAGTTGTACACTTCACAGCTAGATTTGCATCAAGCACATTCAAAAATACGCCATAATTAACAGTCCCCAGGATGACAACGGGGTAGGTAGCAAAGTCTTTCCTGATCCCAGCTCTGTTCATCTTGGCTTCTTTTAAAAACAATGTAAGCAAGGGTTACTCCAAGTGGAGTCTCCCTTTTTTCCAAAAATTGGGCCACACAGACACCCACCCCATCAGTGGCAGCACTTGGGCCCTAGTTGCAAACAGGATGTTTTGATTTGATCAAGCACATTCAAAAATACGCCATAATTAACCGTCCCCAGGATGACAACGGGGTAGGTAGCAAAGTCTTTCCTGATCCCAGCTCTGTTCATCTTGGCTTCTTTTAAAAACACAGCAAGCAAGGGTTACTCCAAGCGGAGTCTCCCTTTTTTCCAAAAATTGGGCCACACAGACACCCACCCCATCAGTGGCAGCACTTGGGCCCTAGTTGCAAACAGGATGTTTTGATTTGCATCAAGCACATTCAAAAATACGCCATAATTAACCGTCCCCAGGATGACAACGGGGTAGGTAGCAAAGTCTTTCCTGATCCCAGCTCTGTTCATCTTGGCTTCTTTTAAAAACAATGTAAGCAAGGGTTACTCTAAGCGGAGTCTCCCTTTTTTCCAAAAATTGGGCCACACAGACACCCACCCCATCAGTGGCAGCACTTGGGCCCTAGTTGCAAACAGGATGTTTTGATTTGCATCAAGCACATTCAAAAATACGCCATAATTAACCGTCCCCAGGATGACAACGGGGTAGGTAGCAAAGTCTTTCCTGATCCCAGCTCTGTTCATCTTGGCTTCTTTTAAAAACAATGTAAGCAAGGGTTACTCCAAGCGGAGTCTCCCTTTTTTCCAAAAATTGGGCCCCACACACACCCACCCCTTCAGTGGCAGCACTTGTGCCCCAGTTGTACACTTCACAGCTAGATTAGCATCAAGCACATTCAAAAATACGCCATAATTAACCGTACCCAGCATGACACCGGGGTAGGTAGATAAAGTCTTTGCTGACCCATGACTTGTTCATCTTGGCTTCTTTTAAAAACAATGTAAGCAAGGGTTACTCCAAGCGGAGTCTCCCTTTTTTCCAAAAATTGTGCCCCACACACACCCACCCATTCAGTGGCAGCACTTGTGCCCTAGTTGTACACTTCACAGCTAGATTTGCATCAAGCACATTCAAAAATACGCCATAATTAACCGTCCCCAGGATGACACCGGGGTAGGTAGCAAAGTCTTTCCTGATCCCAGCTCTGTTCATCTTGGCTTCTTTTAAAAACAATGTAAGCAAGGGTTACTCCAAGCGGAGTCTCCCTTTTTTCCAAAAATTGGGCCACACAGACACCCACCCCATCAGTGGCAGCACTTGGGCCCTAGTTGCAAACAGGATGTTTTGATTTGATCAAGCACATTCAAAAATACGCCATAATTAACTGTCCCCAGGATGACAACGGGGTAGGTAGCAAAGTCTTTCCTGATCCCAGCTCTGTTCATCTTGGCTTCTTTTAAAAACAATGTAAGCAAGGGTTACTCTAAGCGGAGTCTCCCTTTTTTCCAAAAATTGGGCCACACAGACACCCACCCCATCAGTGGCAGCACTTGGGCCCTAGTTGCAAACAGGATGTTTTGATTTGCATCAAGCACATTCAAAAATACGCCATAATTAACCGTCCCCAGGATGACAACGGGGTAGGTAGCAAAGTCTTTCCTGATCCCAGCTCTGTTCATCTTGGCTTCTTTTAAAAACAATGTAAGCAAGGGTTACTCTAAGCGGAGTCTCCCTTTTTTCCAAAAATTGGGCCACACAGACACCCACCCCATCAGTGGCAGCACTTGGGCCCTAGTTGCAAACAGGATGTTTTGATTTGCATCAAGCACATTCAAAAATACGCCATAATTAACCGTCCCCAGGATGACAACGGGGTAGGTAGCAAAGTCTTTCCTGATCCCAGCTCTGTTCATCTTGGCTTCTTTTAAAAACAATGTAAGCAAGGGTTACTCCAAGCGGAGTGTCCCTTTTTTTCCAAAAATTGGGCCCCACACACACCCACCCCTTCAGTGGCAGCACTTGTGCCCCAGTTGTACACTTCACAGCTAGATTAGCATCAAGCACATTCAAAAATACGCCATAATTAACCGTACCCAGCATGACACCGGGGTAGGTAGATAAAGTCTTTGCTGACCCATGACTTGTTCATCTTGGCTTCTTTTAAAAACAATGTAAGCAAGGGTTACTCCAAGCGGAGTCTCCCTTTTTTCCAAAAATTGTGCCCCACACACACCCACCCATTCAGTGGCAGCACTTGTGCCCTAGTTGTACACTTCACAGCTAGATTTGCATCAAGCACATTCAAAAATACGCCATAATTAACCGTCCCCAGGATGACACCGGGGTAGGTAGCAAAGTCTTTCCTGATCCCAGCTCTGTTCATCTTGGCTTCTTTTAAAAACAATGTAAGCAAGGGTTACTCCAAGTGGAGTCTCCCTTTTTTCCAAAAATTGGGCCACACAGACACCCACCCCATCAGTGGCAGCACTTGGGCCCTAGTTGCAAACAGGATGTTTTGATTTGATCAAGCACATTCAAAAATACGCCATACTTAACCGTCCCCAGGATGACAACGGGGTATGTAGCAAAGTCTTTCCTGATCCCAGCTCTGTTCATCTTGGCTTCTTTTAAAAACACAGCAAGCAAGGGTTACTCCAAGCGGAGTCTCCCTTTTTTCCAAAAATTGGGCCACACAGACACCCACCCCATCAGTGGCAGCACTTGGGCCCTAGTTGCAAACAGGATGTTTTGATTTGCATCAAGCACATTCAAAAATACGCCATAATTAACCGTCCCCAGGATGACAACGGGGTAGGTAGCAAAGTCTTTCCTGATCCCAGCTCTGTTCATCTTGGCTTCTTTTAAAAACAATGTAAGCAAGGGTTACTCTAAGCGGAGTCTCCCTTTTTTCCAAAAATTGGGCCACACAGACACCCACCCCATCAGTGGCAGCACTTGGGCCCTAGTTGCAAACAGGATGTTTTGATTTGCATCAAGCACATTCAAAAATACGCCATAATTAACCGTCCCCAGGATGACAACGGGGTAGGTAGCAAAGTCTTTCCTGATCCCAGCTCTGTTCATCTTGGCTTCTTTTAAAAACAATGTAAGCAAGGGTTACTCCAAGTGGAGTCTCCCTTTTTTCCAAAAATTGGGCCACACAGACACCCACCCCATCAGTGGCAGCACTTGGGCCCTAGTTGCAAACAGGATGTTTTGATTTGATCAAGCACATTCAAAAATACGCCATAATTAACCGTCCCCAGGATGACAACGGGGTAGGTAGCAAAGTCTTTCCTGATCCCAGCTCTGTTCATCTTGGCTTCTTTTAAAAACACAGCAAGCAAGGGTTACTCCAAGCGGAGTCTCCCTTTTTTCCAAAAATTGGGCCACACAGACACCCACCCCATCAGTGGCAGCACTTGGGCCCTAGTTGCAAACAGGATGTTTTGATTTGCATCAAGCACATTCAAAAATACGCCATAATTAACCGTCCCCAGGATGACAACGGGGTAGGTAGCAAAGTCTTTCCTGATCCCAGCTCTGTTCATCTTGGCTTCTTTTAAAAACAATGTAAGCAAGGGTTACTCTAAGCGGAGTCTCCCTTTTTTCCAAAAATTGGGCCCCACACACACCCACCCCTTCAGTGGCAGCACTTGTGCCCCAGTTGTACACTTCACAGCTAGATTAGCATCAAGCACATTCAAAAATACGCCATAATTAACCGTACCCAGCATGACACCGGGGTAGGTAGATAAAGTCTTTGCTGACCCATGACTTGTTCATCTTGGCTTCTTTTAAAAACAATGTAAGCAAGGGTTACTCCAAGCGGAGTCTCCCTTTTTTCCAAAAATTGTGCCCCACACACACCCACCCATTCAGTGGCAGCACTTGTGCCCTAGTTGTACACTTCACAGCTAGATTTGCATCAAGCACATTCAAAAATACGCCATAATTAACCGTCCCCAGGATGACACCGGGGTAGGTAGCAAAGTCTTTCCTGATCCCAGCTCTGTTCATCTTGGCTTCTTTTAAAAACAATGTAAGCAAGGGTTACTCCAAGTGGAGTCTCCCTTTTTTCCAAAAATTGGGCCACACAGACACCCACCCCATCAGTGGCAGCACTTGGGCCCTAGTTGCAAACAGG
The DNA here is from genome assembly GCF_048569485.1 of Anomaloglossus baeobatrachus. Classification (NCBI taxonomy): domain Eukaryota; kingdom Metazoa; phylum Chordata; class Amphibia; order Anura; family Aromobatidae; genus Anomaloglossus; species Anomaloglossus baeobatrachus. Next base: position 140,681,889 of record NC_134355.1, read on the forward strand.
ATGTTTTGATTTGCATCAAGCACATTCAAAAATACGCCATAATTAACCGTACCCAGCATGACACCGGGGTAGGTAAAGTCTTTGCTGACCCATGACTTGTTCATCTTGGCTTCTTTTAAAAACAATGTAAGCAAGAATACTCCAAGCGGAGTCTCCCTTTTTTCCAAAAATTGTGCCCCACACACACCCACCCATTCAGTGGCAGCACTTGTGCCCTAGTTGTACACTTCACAGCTAGATTAGCATCAAGCACATTCAAAAATACGCCATAATTAACCGTACCCAGCATGACACCGGAGTAGGTAGATAAAGTCTTTGCTGACCCATGACTTGTTCATCTTGGCTTCTTTTAAAAACAATGTAAGCAAGGGTTACTCCAAGCGGAGTCTCCCTTTTTTCCAAAAATTGTGCCCCACACACACCCACCCATTCAGTTGCAGCACTTGTGCCCTAGTTGTACACTTCACAGCTAGATTTTTAATCAAGCACATTCCAAATCCACAAGCATTTACTCTCCCCAGGATGACACAGGGGTTGTAAATTCCTTCTGGATCCATGACTTGTTCATTTTGATGAACGTCAGTCTGTCCACATTGTCACTGGACAGACGCGTGCGCTTATCTGTCAGCACACACCCAGCAGCACTGAAGACACGTTCATCGACAACGCTGGCAGCTGGACACGACAAAATCTCCAAGGCGTAAGTTGCGAGCTCTGGCCATTTTTCTAGGTTTGAAGCCCAAAAGGAGCAAGGCTCCAGTTGCACAGTCATGGCATCTATGTTCATTTGGAGATACTCCTGTCACATCCTCTCCAGCCGTTGACTATGTGTCAGACTTGTTGTCTCTGGTGGCCTTGCAAAAGAGGGTCTAAAAAAATTATGAAAAGATTCCATAAAATTGCTGTTACCAGCACCAGATACGGTCCTACTGGTACGGGTAGACTGTTGAAGATGACGAGACCGTCCCATGTTTGTCAAGTTACAACTGGGAGATTCCCTCCCTGCACCTGCACGGTTGTTTGGTGGAAAAGCGGATCTAAGATCGAGTAACAGCTTCTGCTGATAGTCCTGCATACGTGCGTCCCTTTCTATGGCTGGAATTATGTCACAAAATTTGGACTTGTACCGGGGATCTAATAGTGTGGCAATCCAGTAGTCATCATCACTTCTAATTTTGACAATACGACTGTCATGTTGGAGGTAGTGCAACAAAAAGGCACTCATGTGTCTTGCGCAGCCATGCGGACCAAGTCCACGCTGTGTTTGTGGCATAGAGGTGCTACCCGTTCTTTCTTCCTCTGACATCTCCCCCCAACCTCTTTCAACTGAAATTTGACCAAGGTCTCCCTCATCCGCTGAGTCTTCCATGTCCATGGACAGTTCATCCTCCATTTCTTCATGTTCTCCTGCACCTTGCTCAACATTTCGCCTGCTACTATGCGCCCTTGTCGATCCCTGTCCCCCATGGTCCCATGCCTGCTGCGTTGGTGATGATGAACGTCTGGACCTTGGTGATGTTGTTGTCCCTTGCGCATATGAATCCTCCTGTAGTTCCTCCCCTTCATGTTGTCCCACCCCCTGACTCTGAATAGTGTTTAGCGTGTGCTCCAGCATGTAAATGACTGGAATCGTCATGCTGATAATGGCATTGTCAGCGCTAAACATATTCGTCGCCATGTCGAAAATGTGCAGAAGGGTGCATAGGTCCTTGATCTGAGACCACTCCATCAGGGTGATCTGCCCCACCTCTGCATCTCGTTGGCCCAGGCAATACGTCATGACGTATTGCACCAGGGCTCTGCGGTGCTGCCACAGTCGCTGTAACATGTGGAGAGTTGAATTCCAGCGTGTCGCCACATCGCATTTCAGGCGATGAACCGGCAGGCCGAAAGACTTCTGGAGCGATGCAAGTCGCTCTGCTGCGGCGCTTGAACGGCGGAAGTGAGCAGACAGTTTTCGTGCCCTGTTCAGAAGGCCATCTAGGCCGGGATAGTGTGTTAAAAATTGCTGGACGACAAGGTTCAACACGTGAGCCATACAAGGTACGTGTGTCACCTTGCCCAGGCGTAGGGCCACACCCAGGTTTGCAGCATTGTCGCACACGGCCTTACCAGGCTGCAGGTTGAGTGGAGACAACCATTTATTAAACTCGGACCGCAGAGCTGACCACAACTCCTCAGCTGTGTGACTCTTATTCCCAAGACATGTCAAGTTAAGACCGCCTGATGCCGTTGCGCTCTGCTGCCAGCATAGTAATGAGGCGTGCGTGATTCCTTCTGCGCAGTGAGAACGCTGGTGGCCTGACCAGGCAGGCTTGGGGCGGAGGTGGAGGACCCAGATGAGGTGGAGGATGCAGAAGCAGTGGCGGAACTTGGACAGACAGAGGATTGACACACAAGTCGTGGGGACGGCAAGACTTGTGCAGCAGACCCTTCACCATCTATCACCATAGTTACCCAGTGGCCAGTCAGCGACATGTAACGTCCCTGTCCATGCTTACTGGTCCAAGTATCGGTGGTGAAATGCACCCGTTCACACACAGAGTTTCTCAAGGAAGCGGTGATGTTGTGTGAGACATGCTGGTGTAGCGCGGGCACACCTTTCTTAGAGAAGTAGTGGCGACTAGGCATCTGGTACTGGGGCACAGCGACAGACATAAGGTCTCTAAAATCCTGTGTGTCCACTAGGCGGAAAGGCAGCATTTCGGTAGCCAACAGCTTACAGAGGGATAGAGTCAACCTCTTAGCTTTGTCATGGGTCGGAGGAAGTGGCCTTTTATTTGACCACATCTGAGGGACAGAGATCTGGCTGCTGTGTGTAGACGGTGTTGAGTAGGGTGTCCCTGTAAAAATGCAGGTTTGTGAGGAAAGTGCAGGCGGAGACATGATGTTGCCTTCATCCAACGTTGGTGCTATCGATGTCTGAGAGAGCTGTACACACTCACTTGTTTCCCCTTCCAAACCAACTGACGACCTACCAAGCAAACTGCCTGTTGCGGTTACAGTGGTGGAAGTTTTGCGTGGAAAAACAGGTGTGACAGCTGTCCCCACAGTCCTAGAAGATGAAGAGCGCGCGGATGCACTTGAAGGGGCAGGCGGTGGTGGGTTCACTCTGCTAGGCCGCATTGCAGCACAGTGAGCTTCCCACCGGGACCTATGATATTTATTCATGTGACGATTCATGGAAGAAGTTGTCAAACTGCTGAGGTTTTGACCTCTACTAAGAGAATCATGACAAAGTTTACAGATCACATAATTTGGGCGATCTTTTTCTATGTCAAAAAAGGACCAGGCTAGGCAAGGCTTAGAGGCCATGCGACCTGTTGATCCACCCCGAATAATGCTCAGAGGCAGAGTGGTGGCTGAGGATGCAGTTGTAGACATGCTACCAGTGCTCCGACTCTGTCCAGGAAGGCGCAAGGTAACTTCGTCGTCGGTTGCATCCTCCTCCACCGCCTCTGTTGACCTCCTCGAGTGCCTGACTGGGAGTTGACAGTAGGTGGGATCTAGAACTTCATCATCAATTGTTGTGTTTGCACTCCCCTCCCCCTCAGACCGAGCCTCTTCTTGCCCTGACCGAATATTTAAGTTGTCATCCCAATCGGGTATCTGCGTCTCATCTTCATCAGTATGTTCCTCATTGTCTATAACCACAGGTGTTACAGTTTGTGACAAAGGGTCAACATTATGCTCAGAAACTTGGTCCTCACGGCCTGAATCAGAGTCACAAAGGTTCTGGGCATCACTGCAGACCATTTCCTGTTCTGTACTCACTGTAGCTTGGGAGCAGACCTCTGATTCCCAGGCTATAGTGTGACTGAACAGCTCTGCAGACTCAGCCATCTCAGTTCCACCATACTGTGCAGGGCTGATGGAGACTTCAGAGCTGGGAGAAATCAAGTGTGATTGGGATGACAACTCAGAGGACTGGTGTTTTTTGGATGCGGTACTTGAAGTGGCTGAGAGGGCACTTGTTGGACCACTTGAGATCCATTCAAGCATTTTCCTTTTTTGCCCATCATCTACCTTTCTTCCTGTTGTTCGTGTCCGTAAAAAAGGGAGCACATCGGATTGTCCACGGTAAGTAGTAGACATCTTACTTTTGCTGGTAGATGGTCTATCTTCAGCAGATGATAATGGAGCTTTGCCACTTTCCCCACAGACAAAACCTTTTTTGCCTTTTCCACCACGCCTCTTCCCCTTTCCACCAGCATCTGTCATTTTGCCACTCATGTTGATTGCGACAAGATTGTGGACTGAAAATGTGGTAGTAAAAATTGAGAGGTGGTGAAGATTGCAGTGGTGGTCTAGCTTTATTAACAGCAGAATAATAAAGAATAAATATCCCTGACAATGCAACTACAGGCCTTAAACTGGCAGCAAAAATTGCTAGTCTAATGGCTTAGTTATAATGAGTTGGAGTGTGCAACGCAGGCAGACGCGCTCTGCAAATGTCTTTGCACTAGTGGGACTATAGCAAAGTCCAATAGCCACGTATAGGATGCCACTAGGTACACTGAGTGTTTGCTAGTCTAATGGCTTAGTTATAATGAGTTGGAGTGTGCAACGCAGGCAGATGCGCTCTGCAAATGTCTTTGCACTAGTGGGACTATAGCAAAGTCCAATAGCCACGTATAGGATGCCACTAGGTACACTGAGTGTTTGCTAGTCTAATGGCTTAGTTATAATGAGTTGGAGTGTGCAACGCAGGCAGATGCGCTCTGCAAATGTCTTTGCACTAGTGGGACTATAGCAAAGTCCAATAGCCACGTATAGGATGCCACTAGGTACACTGAGTGTTTGCTAGTCTAATGGCTTAGTTATAATGAGTTGGAGTGTGCAATGCAGGCAGACGCGCTCTGCAAATGTCTTTGCACTAGTGGGACTATAGCAAAGTCCAATAGCCACGTATAGGATGCCACTAGGTACACTGAGTGTTTGCTAGTCTAATGGCTTAGTTATAATGAGTTGGAGTGTGCAATGCAGGCAGACGCGCTCTGCAAATGTCTTTGCACTAGTGGGACTATAGCAAAGTCCAATAGCCACGTATAGGATGCCACTAGGTACACTGAGTGTTTGCTAGTCTAATGGCTTAGTTATAATGAGTTGGAGTGTGCAACGCAGGCAGATGCGCTCTGCAAATGTCTTTGCACTAGTGGGACTATAGCAAAGTCCAATAGCCACGTATAGGATGCCACTAGGTACACTGAGTGTTTGCTAGTCTAATGGCTTAGTTATAATGAGTTGGAGTGTGCAATGCAGGCAGACGCGCTCTGCAAATGTCTTTGCACTAGTGGGACTATAGCAAAGTCCAATAGCCACGTATAGGATGCCACTAGGTACACTGAGTGTTTGCTAGTCTAATGGCTTAGTTATAATGAGTTGGAGTGTGCAGAGGACAGGAGGGTACAGTGGCAGGATTGTGGGTATGGGTAGAGGAATGGAAGCCTGCCTTTCTATCCCTCCTAATAGGGAAATGCAGGGAGGAAATCCCTGACCTTGGCTACACAGACGCTGGCGCTGTTTTCAGGACCTGTCACCTTAACTCTGACCCTGCCGGTTTGAGCCCTTAAAAGGACTGCTATAAAGTGCTCTCCCTAAGCTGTCTAACGCTGTGTATGCAGCGCATACAGCTGTATCGGCGATAGGACTCAGGAGGACGGAGCTGCGACAGTGATGTCTGACACCAAAGACGCAGAAGGCAGATAATGGCGTCCTGGAAGAAAATGTCCGGTTTTATAATGCAGGGACATGTGACATGGACATCCTATCTAGAGTTGAGCGCGGTTCGTGGTTCGTGGTTCTCCAGTTCGCGGCTCGAGTGATTTTGGGGCATGTTCTAGATCGAACTAGAACTCGAGCTTTTTGCAAAAGCTCGATAGTTCTAGAAACGTTCGAGAACGGTTCTAGCAGCCAAAAAACAGCTAAATCCTAGCTTGGTTTCTGCTGTAATAGTGTAAGTCACTCTGTGAATCAAACTATTATCACATTTCAGTGTATAGTGTGCGTGAAGAGCGCCTTCAGATCACTGCTGTTTCTATAATGGCGATCGCCATTTTTTTTTTTTTTTTCTTGTCTTCCTTCCCTAAGCGCGCGCGTCTTGTGGGGCGGGCCAGCATGTCAGCCAATCACAGACACACACACACCTAAGTGGACTTTGAGCCAGAGAAGCAACGGCATGTGTGATAGGATCTGCATGTCACATGTCCCTGCATTATAAAACCGGACATTTTCTTCACGAACGCCATTATCTGCCTTCTGCGTCTTTGGTGTCAGACATCAGTGTCGCAGCTCCGTCCTCCTGAGTCCTATAGCCGATACAGCTGTATGCGCTGCATACACAGCATTAGACAGCTTAGGGAGAGCACATTCTAGCAGTCCTTTTAAGGGCTCAAAGCGGCAGGGTCAGAGAGCCATAAGTGACAGGTCCTGCAAACAGCAACAGCGTCTGTGTAGCCCAGGTCAGGGATTTCCTCCCTGCATTTCACCATTAGGAGGGAATAGAAAGGCAGGCTTCCATTCCTCTACCCAGAGCACCACAATCCTGCCACTGTACCCTCTTGTCCTCTGCACACTCCAACTCATTCTAAGTAAGCCATTATACTAGCAAACACTCAGTGTACCTAGTGGCATCCTAAACGTGGCTATTGGACTTTGCTATAGTCCCACTAGTGCAAAGACATTAGCAGAGCACATCTGCCTGCATTGCACACTCCAAGTTTTTTAAACTAAGCAATTTTACTAGCAAACACTCAGTGTACCTAGTGGCATCCTATACGTGGCTATTGGACTTTGCTATAGTCCCACTAGTGCAAAGACATTTGCAGAGCACGTCTGCCTGCATTGCACACTACAACTTTTTTAAACTAAGCAATTTTACTAGCAAACACTCAGTGTACCTAGTGGCATCCTATACGTGGCTATTGGACTTTGCTATAGTCCCACTAGTGCAAAGACATTTGCAGAGCACGTCTGCCTGCATTGCACACTACAACTTTTTTAAACTAATCAATTTTACTAGCAAACACTCAGTGTACCTAGTGGCATCCTAAACGTGGCTATTGGACTTTGCTATAGTCCCACTAGTGCAAAGACATTAGCAGAGCACATCTGCCTGCATTGCACACTCCAAGTTTTTTAAACTAAGCAATTTTACTAGCAAACACTCAGTGTACCTAGTGGCATCCTATACGTGGCTATTGGACTTTGCTATAGTCCCACTAGTGCAAAGACATTTGCAGAGCACGTCTGCCTGCATTGCACACTACAACTTTTTTAAACTAAGCAATTTTACTAGCAAACACTCAGTGTACCTAGTGGCATCCTATACGTGGCTATTGGACTTTGCTATAGTCCCACTAGTGCAAAGACATTTGCAGAGCACGTCTGCCTGCATTGCACACTACAACTTTTTTAAACTAAGCAATTTTACTAGCAAACACTCAGTGTACCTAGTGGCATCCTATACGTGGCTATTGGACTTTGCTATAGTCCCACTAGTGCCAAGACATTTGCAGAGCGCATCTGCCTGCGTTGCACACTCCAACTAATTATAACGAAGCCATTATACTAGCAAACACTCAGTGTACCTAGTGGCATCCTATACGTGGCTATTGGACTTTTGTCAATTCACAGTATTGGAACGTTATTTGCATGACATCTGCCTGCATTGCACACTCTAACTTTTTTAAACTCAGCCATTATACTAGCAAACACTCACTGTACCTAGTTGTATCCTAAACGTGGCTATTGTACTTTTGTCAATTCACAGTATTGGAACGTTATTTGCAGGACATCTGCCTGCATTGCACACTCAAACTTTTTTAAACTCAGCCATTATACTAGCAAACACTCACTGTACCTAGTTGTATCCTAAACGTGGCTATTGTACTTTTGTCAATTCACAGTATTGGAACGTTATTTGCAGGACATCTGCCTGCCTTGCACACTCAAACTTTTTTAAACTCAGCCATTATACTAGCAAACACTCACTGTACCTAGTTGTATCCTAAACGTGGCTATTGTACTTTTGTCAATTCACAGTATTGGAACGTTATTTGCAGGACATCTGCCTGCATTGCACACTCAAACTTTTTTAAACTCAGCCATTATACTAGCAAACACTCACTGTACCTAGTTGTATCCTAAACGTGGCTATTGTACTTTTGTCAATTCACAGTATTGGAACGTTATTTGCAGGACGTCTGCCTGCATTGCACACTCAAACTTTTTTAAACTCAGCCATTATACTAGCAAACACTCACTGTACCTAGTTGTATCCTAAACGTGGCTATTGTACTTTTGTCAATTCACAGTATTGGAACGTTATTTGCAGGACATCTGCCTGCCTTGCACACTCAAACTTTTTTAAACTCAGCCATTATACTAGCAAACACTCACTGTACCTAGTTGTATCCTAAACGTGGCTATTGTACTTTTGTCAATTCACAGTATTGGAACGTTATTAGCAGCACGTCTGCCTGCATTGCACACTCAAACTTTTTTAAACTCAGCCATTATACTAGCAAACACTCACTGTACCTAGTTGTATCCTAAACGTGGCTATTGTACTTTTGTCAATTCACAGTATTGGAACGTTATTTGCAGGACATCTGCCTGCCTTGCACACTCAAACTTTTTTAAACTCAGCCATTATACTAGCAAACACTCACTGTACCTAGTTGTATCCTAAACGTGGCTATTGTACTTTTGTCAATTCACAGTATTGGAACGTTATTTGCAGGACATCTGCCTGCATTGCACACTCAAACTTTTTTAAACTCAGCCATTATACTAGCAAACACTCACTGTACCTAGTTGTATCCTAAACGTGGCTATTGTACTTTTGTCAATTCACAGTATTGGAACGTTATTTGCAGCACGTCTGCCTGCATTGCACACTCAAACTTTTTTAAACTCAGCCATTATACTAGCAAACACTCACTGTACCTAGTTGTATCCTAAACGTGGCTATTGTACTTTTGTCAATTCACAGTATTGGAACGTTATTTGCAGCACGTCTGCCTGCATTGCACACTCAAACTTTTTTAAACTCAGCCATTATACTAGCAAACACTCACTGTACCTAGTTGTATCCTAAACGTGGCTATTGTACTTTTGTCAATTCACAGTATTGGAACGTTATTTGCAGGACGTCTGCCTGCATTGCACACTCAAACTTTTTTAAACTCAGCCATTATACTAGCAAACACTCACTGTACCTAGTTGTATCCTAAACGTGGCTATTGTACTTTTGTCAATTCACAGTATTGGAACGTTATTAGCAGCACGTCTGCCTGCATTGCACACTCAAACTTTTTTAAACTCAGCCATTATACTAGCAAACACTCACTGTACCTAGTTGTATCCTAAACGTGGCTATTGTACTTTTGTCAATTCACAGTATTGGAACGTTATTTGCAGGACATCTGCCTGCCTTGCACACTCAAACTTTTTTAAACTCAGCCATTATACTAGCAAACACTCACTGTACCTAGTTGTATCCTAAACGTGGCTATTGTACTTTTGTCAATTCACAGTATTGGAACGTTATTTGCAGGACATCTGCCTGCATTGCACACTCAAACTTTTTTAAACTCAGCCATTATACTAGCAAACACTCACTGTACCTAGTTGTATCCTAAACGTGGCTATTGTACTTTTGTCAATTCACAGTATTGGAACGTTATTTGCAGCACGTCTGCCTGCATTGCACACTCAAACTTTTTTAAACTCAGCCATTATACTAGCAAACACTCACTGTACCTAGTTGTATCCTAAACGTGGCTATTGTACTTTTGTCAATTCACAGTATTGGAACGTTATTTGCAGCACGTCTGCCTGCATTGCACACTCAAACTTTTTTAAACTCAGCCATTATACTAGCAAACACTCACTGTACCTAGTTGTATCCTAAACGTGGCTATTGTACTTTTGTCAATTCACAGTATTGGAACGTTATTTGCAGGACGTCTGCCTGCATTGCACACTCAAACTTTTTTAAACTCAGCCATTATACTAGCAAACACTCACTGTACCTAGTTGTATCCTAAACGTGGCTATTGTACTTTTGTCAATTCACAGTATTGGAACGTTATTTGCAGCACGTCTGCCTGCATTGCACACTCAAACTTTTTTAAACTCAGCCATTATACTAGCAAACACTCACTGTACCTAGTTGTATCCTAAACGTGGCTATTGTACTTTTGTCAATTCACAGTATTGGAACGTTATTTGCAGGACATCTGCCTGCCTTGCACACTCAAACTTTTTTAAACTCAGCCATTATACTAGCAAACACTCACTGTACCTAGTTGTATCCTAAACGTGGCTATTGTACTTTTGTCAATTCACAGTATTGGAACGTTATTTGCAGGACGTCTGCCTGCATTGCACACTCAAACTTTTTTAAACTCAGCCATTATACTAGCAAACACTCACTGTACCTAGTTGTATCCTAAACGTGGCTATTGTACTTTTGTCAATTCACAGTATTGGAACGTTATTTGCAGCACGTCTGCCTGCATTGCACACTCAAACTTTTTTAAACTCAGCCATTATACTAGCAAACACTCACTGTACCTAGTTGTATCCTAAACGTGGCTATTGTACTTTTGTCAATTCACAGTATTGGAACGTTATTTGCAGCACGTCTGCCTGCATTGCACACTCAAACTTTTTTAAACTCAGCCATTATACTAGCAAACACTCACTGTACCTAGTTGTATCCTAAACGTGGCTATTGTACTTTTGTCAATTCACAGTATTGGAACGTTATTTGCAGGACGTCTGCCTGCCTTGCACACTCAAACTTTTTTAAACTCAGCCATTATACTAGCAAACACTCACTGTACCTAGTTGTATCCTAAACGTGGCTATTGTACTTTTGTCAATTCACAGTATTGGAACGTTATTTGCAGGACGTCTGCCTGCATTGCACACTCAAACTTTTTTAAACTCAGCCATTATACTAGCAAACACTCACTGTACCTAGTTGTATCCTAAACGTGGCTATTGTACTTTTGTCAATTCACAGTATTGGAACGTTATTTGCAGCACGTCTGCCTGCATTGCACACTCAAACTTTTTTAAACTCAGCCATTATACTAGCAAACACTCACTGTACCTAGTTGTATCCTAAACGTGGCTATTGTACTTTTGTCAATTCACAGTATTGGAACGTTATTTGCAGCACGTCTGCCTGCATTGCACACTCAAACTTTTTTAAACTCAGCCATTATACTAGCAAACACTCACTGTACCTAGTTGTATCCTAAACGTGGCTATTGTACTTTTGTCAATTCACAGTATTGGAACGTTATTTGCAGGACATCTGCCTGCCTTGCACACTCAAACTTTTTTAAACTCAGCCATTATACTAGCAAACACTCACTGTACCTAGTTGTATCCTAAACGTGGCTATTGTACTTTTGTCAATTCACAGTATTGGAACGTTATTAGCAGCACGTCTGCCTGCATTGCACACTCAAACTTTTTTAAACTCAGCCATTATACTAGCAAACACTCACTGTACCTAGTTGTATCCTAAACGTGGCTATTGTACTTTTGTCAATTCACAGTATTGGAACGTTATTTGCAGCACGTCTGCCTGCATTGCACACTCAAACTTTTTTAAACTCAGCCATTATACTAGCAAACACTCACTGTACCTAGTTGTATCCTAAACGTGGCTATTGTACTTTTGTCAATTCACAGTATTGGAACGTTATTTGCAGGACGTCTGCCTGCATTGCACACTCAAACTTTTTTAAACTCAGCCATTATACTAGCAAACACTCACTGTACCTAGTTGTATCCTAAACGTGGCTATTGTACTTTTGTCAATTCACAGTATTGGAACGTTATTTGCAGCACGTCTGCCTGCATTGCACACTCAAACTTTTTTAAACTCAGCCATTATACTAGCAAACACTCACTGTACCTAGTTGTATCCTAAACGTGGCTATTGTACTTTTGTCAATTCACAGTATTGGAACGTTATTTGCAGCACGTCTGCCTGCATTGCACACTCAAACTTTTTTAAACTCAGCCCTTATACTAGCAAACACTCACTGTACCTAGTTGTATCCTAAACGTGGCTATTGTACTTTTGTCAATTCACAGTATTGGAACGTTATTTGCAGCACGTCTGCCTGCATTGCACACTCAAACTTTTTTAAACTCAGCCATTATACTAGCAAACACTCACTGTACCTAGTTGTATCCTAAACGTGGCTATTGTACTTTTGTCAATTCACAGTATTGGAACGTTATTTGCAGGACGTCTGCCTGCCTTGCACACTCAAACTTTTTTAAACTCAGCCATTATACTAGCAAACACTCACTGTACCTAGTTGTATCCTAAACGTGGCTATTGTACTTTTGTCAATTCACAGTATTGGAACGTTATTTGCAGGACGTCTGCCTGCATTGCACACTCAAACTTTTTTAAACTCAGCCATTATACTAGCAAACACTCACTGTACCTAGTTGTATCCTAAACGTGGCTATTGTACTTTTGTCAATTCACAGTATTGGAACGTTATTTGCAGCACGTCTGCCTGCATTGCACACTCAAACTTTTTTAAACTCAGCCATTATACTAGCAAACACTCACTGTACCTAGTTGTATCCTAAACGTGGCTATTGTACTTTTGTCAATTCACAGTATTGGAACGTTATTAGCAGCACGTCTGCCTGCATTGCACACTCAAACTTTTTTAAACTCAGCCATTATACTAGCAAACACTCACTGTACCTAGTTGTATCCTAAACGTGGCTATTGTACTTTTGTCAATTCACAGTATTGGAACGTTATTTGCAGCACGTCTGCCTGCATTGCACACTCAAACTTTTTTAAACTCAGCCATTATACTAGCAAACACTCACTGTACCTAGTTGTATCCTAAACGTGGCTATTGTACTTTTGTCAATTCACAGTATTGGAACGTTATTTGCAGGACGTCTGCCTGCATTGCACACTCAAACTTTTTTAAACTCAGCCATTATACTAGCAAACACTCACTGTACCTAGTTGTATCCTAAACGTGGCTATTGTACTTTTGTCAATTCACAGTATTGGAACGTTATTTGCAGCACGTCTGCCTGCATTGCACACTCAAACTTTTTTAAACTCAGCCATTATACTAGCAAACACTCACTGTACCTAGTTGTATCCTAAACGTGGCTATTGTACTTTTGTCAATTCACAGTATTGGAACGTTATTTGCAGGACATCTGCCTGCATTGCACACTCAAACTTTTTTAAACTCAGCCATTATACTAGCAAACACTCACTGTACCTAGTTGTATCCTAAACGTGGCTATTGTACTTTTGTCAATTCACAGTATTGGAACGTTATTTGCAGGACATCTGCCTGCCTTGCACACTCAAACTTTTTTAAACTCAGCCATTATACTAGCAAACACTCACTGTACCTAGTTGTATCCTAAACGTGGCTATTGTACTTTTGTCAATTCACAGTATTGGAACGTTATTTGCAGCACGTCTGCCTGCATTGCACACTCAAACTTTTTTAAACTCAGCCATTATACTAGCAAACACTCACTGTACCTAGTTGTATCCTAAACGTGGCTATTGTACTTTTGTCAATTCACAGTATTGGAACGTTATTTGCAGGACGTCTGCCTGCATTGCACACTCAAACTTTTTTAAACTCAGCCATTATACTAGCAAACACTCACTGTACCTAGTTGTATCCTAAACGTGGCTATTGTACTTTTGTCAATTCACAGTATTGGAACGTTATTAGCAGCACGTCTGCCTGCATTGCACACTCAAACTTTTTTAAACTCAGCCATTATACTAGCAAACACTCACTGTACCTAGTTGTATCCTAAACGTGGCTATTGTACTTTTGTCAATTCACAGTATTGGAACGTTATTTGCAGGACATCTGCCTGCCTTGCACACTCAAACTTTTTTAAACTCAGCCATTATACTAGCAAACACTCACTGTACCTAGTTGTATCCTAAACGTGGCTATTGTACTTTTGTCAATTCACAGTATTGGAACGTTATTTGCAGCACGTCTGCCTGCATTGCACACTCAAACTTTTTTAAACTCAGCCATTATACTAGCAAACACTCACTGTACCTAGTTGTATCCTAAACGTGGCTATTGTACTTTTGTCAATTCACAGTATTGGAACGTTATTAGCAGCACGTCTGCCTGCATTGCACACTCAAACTTTTTTAAACTCAGCCATTATACTAGCAAACACTCACTGTACCTAGTTGTATCCTAAACGTGGCTTTTGTACTTTTGTCAATTCACAGTATTGGAACGTTATTTGCAGGACGTCTGCCTGCATTGCACACTCAAACTTTTTTAAACTCAGCCATTATACTAGCAAACACTCACTGTACCTAGTTGTATCCTAAACGTGGCTATTGTACTTTTGTCAATTCACAGTATTGGAACGTTATTAGCAGCACGTCTGCCTGCATTGCACACTCAAACTTTTTTAAACTCAGCCATTATACTAGCAAACACTCACTGTACCTAGTTGTATCCTAAACGTGGCTATTGTACTTTTGTCAATTCACAGTATTGGAACGTTATTAGCAGCACGTCTGCCTGCATTGCACACTCAAACTTTTTTAAACTCAGCCATTATACTAGCAAACACTCACTGTACCTAGTTGTATCCTAAACGTGGCTATTGTACTTTTGTCAATTCACAGTATTGGAACGTTATTTGCAGGACATCTGCCTGCCTTGCACACTCAAACTTTTTTAAACTCAGCCATTATACTAGCAAACACTCACTGTACCTAGTTGTATCCTAAACGTGGCTATTGTACTTTTGTCAATTCACAGTATTGGAACGTTATTTGCAGCACGTCTGCCTGCCTTGCACACTCAAACTTTTTTAAACTCAGCCATTATACTAGCAAACACTCACTGTACCTAGTTGTATCCTAAACGTGGCTATTGTACTTTTGTCAATTCACAGTATTGGAACGTTATTTGCAGCACGTCTGCCTGCATTGCACACTCAAACTTTTTTAAACTCAGCCATTATACTAGCAAACACTCACTGTACCTAGTTGTATCCTAAACGTGGCTATTGTACTTTTGTCAATTCACAGTATTGGAACGTTATTAGCAGCACGTCTGCCTGCATTGCACACTCAAACTTTTTTAAACTCAGCCATTATACTAGCAAACACTCACTGTACCTAGTTGTATCCTAAACGTGGCTATTGTACTTTTGTCAATTCACAGTATTGGAACGTTATTTGCAGCACGTCTGCCTGCATTGCACACTCAAACTTTTTTAAACTCAGCCATTATACTAGCAAACACTCACTGTACCTAGTTGTATCCTAAACGTGGCTATTGTACTTTTGTCAATTCACAGTATTGGAACGTTATTTGCAGGACGTCTGCCTGCATTGCACACTCAAACTTTTTTAAACTCAGCCATTATACTAGCAAACACTCACTGTACCTAGTTGTATCCTAAACGTGGCTATTGTACTTTTGTCAATTCACAGTATTGGAACGTTATTAGCAGCACGTCTGCCTGCATTGCACACTCAAACTTTTTTAAACTCAGCCATTATACTAGCAAACACTCACTGTACCTAGTTGTATCCTAAACGTGGCTATTGTACTTTTGTCAATTCACAGTATTGGAACGTTATTTGCAGGACATCTGCCTGCCTTGCACACTCAAACTTTTTTAAATTCAGCCATTATACTAGCAAACACTCACTGTACCTAGTTGTATCCTAAACGTGGCTATTGTACTTTTGTCAATTCACAGTATTGGAACGTTATTTGCAGCACGTCTGCCTGCATTGCACACTCAAACTTTTTTAAACTCAGCCATTATACTAGCAAACACTCACTGTACCTAGTTGTATCCTAAACGTGGCTATTGTACTTTTGTCAATTCACAGTATTGGAACGTTATTTGCAGCACGTCTGCCTGCATTGCACACTCAAACTTTTTTAAACTCAGCCATTATACTAGCAAACACTCACTGTACCTAGTTGTATCCTAAACGTGGGTATTGTACTTTTGTCAATTCACAGTATTGGAACGTTATTTGCAGGACATCTGCCTGCCTTGCACACTCAAACTTTTTTAAACTCAGCCATTATACTAGCAAACACTCACTGTACCTAGTTGTATCCTAAACGTGGCTATTGTACTTTTGTCAATTCACAGTATTGGAACGTTATTTGCAGGACATCTGCCTGCATTGCACACTCAAACTTTTTTAAACTCAGCCATTATACTAGCAAACACTCACTGTACCTAGTTGTATCCTAAACGTGGCTATTGTACTTTTGTCAATTCACGCTACTGCAAATCTATGTGCAGCACCTCTGCATGACAACCTCGTGCTCTGTTTTTAATAAGCTATAATGATAGCACAAAATACTGCCATTTTGTGGCATCATAGAACTGGCTGTTGTATTCCATTAGTGCCCCACTGGTGACAAGCTATTTCTAGCACCTCTACATCACACCCTCATGCACATTTTGCTACGCTAATGTTATAGCAAACTCATGGAATTCATTGCTGCATTTCATAATTCGGAGGGATAGAAAGTCAGGCTTCCTTTAGCTTTTCCTTCTGTTCATAGACATCATCTCCAAGACAAATTTCCCCTCCACGTCTAAGTGTGGAGAGGCAGCTAGTGCGCATGCGTGTGCCGATGTACCCCAGCTGCAGCATAATTACAGTGTTTCGCCTAGTGAGTATGCTCAGCCTGACTGTGCCATTCCTGACGCTAAGTTTTCATTTCGGGATACAGCGCATGCTCCCACACTAAGTGTGAAAAGCCTCTTTGCACAGGTGCTTGCATTCCGTATCGGGTATAAGTCCTGTTTTGGGCATAGACACCATGCTAAAGCTGATAGTCTTTTTTCAGAGACTGTATTTCATGCTACTGAGCATGCTCAGGCACTTCCTGCATCAGAGACTAGGTCCGGTAATGAACTCTTTGGCCCTGGCCCTGATGTGGGGGTCCCATATAGACCACAGGGCATCAGGTGTCCTCCCAAATGGCTTGCAGAGGCCCACACCTATGACTTGTCACCGCATTATTGATGCTCAGACGATGACTGGTGAGGTGTTTGGGTCATGGCAGCCATGAGGTCATCATTGAAGTTGCGTTTCCAAATAGGACGCTAGTTATGCCACTCATGACGTGTCACTCTACTTTTGTCTCCAGGAGGTGCATTGTGGTTCACCCTGGTTTGGGGCGGACCCAGGTTATAAAAGGGGCTGGAGCCAACAAGGAGGTGCGCAGTCTTCTATTATGCTCTGAAAGAGCACACCTCCATGTGTTGAACCCATTGCGGCTTTAGGCCAGAGGTAGGCAGGGATCGGGTGGTGGATGCAGGCCACCACCACAGTTGGTAACGCAGAACGGTTAAGACCAGCTCCTGTCCTAACAGTCCTGCTTGTGCAGCCCAGTGGCATTAACAGGCCTGCTGCTGCTGATGCGCCTGCTGTCCACAGGTGTGGCCCCTACGCACACGGTCAGCGTACTCAATGGCCCCTGTGTTGTTAACAGGGAGTTCCTGGGCTGGGTGGGCATGTGGACCCTGTGACGCTAACAGGGCTCACAGTCTCCAGATCCGAATGGCGTCTAACTCGGTTCAGGCTACTATTAGTTTCATAGCCACACAGCTCTGTATCCTCCACCAAACCTTCAAGTTGCCAACCTCTCCTTTTCCAACTGGGAGCACGGTGGACACTGACTGCTGATGGGGATATATACCTTTCTCTTTCTTTTCTTATTAATTTTCGTTATATAGCGGTCACAGATTATATACCACTTTATCCAAATCTGCCAGTCCCACTGTAACAGATGTTGTTTCTTCAGCAAATGTTACAGTTGCTTAACCACCAAATCCACGGACCAAAACTTTTTTCCCCTTTCCAACACACCTGTTCCCCTTTCCAACAGCATCTGTCCTTTTTCAACTCATTTTGGGATATGACCAAAAGTGCAACTGTGCAGGGACACCGTACTCAACGCCATCTCAGCACAGCAGCCATCCCTCGGTCCCTCCGATGTGGACAAGTAAAAGACCATTTCCTCCTATCCATGACAAAGCGTTGAGATTCACTCTGTGCAGCACTGGTGTTTAGTGGACAAGTAGATCTAAGATTGCGTACCACATTCTGCAGATACTCCTGTATACGTGCGTCTATTTCTATGGCAGGAATTAGTTCGCCAAATTTTGTCTTGTACCGGGGATCTAACAGTGTGGCAACCCAGTATTCAGGATTAGTTCAAATTCATACAATCCGAGGGTCATGGAGGTAGTGCAGCAAGAAGGCGCTCATGTGTCTTGTGCATCCAGGAGGACCAAGTCCTTGGTGTGTTGGTGGCAGAGAGGTGAGAATCGTGCATCCTTCCTCTGCCCTCTCCCCCCAACCTCGCACAACCGAAATGTGAGCAAGCTCTCACTCATCTGCTGAGTCTTCCATGCCCATCGCCAGTTCGTCCTCCATTTCTTCATGGGCTCCTGCACTTTCATCAACACTTTTTGCTGATACTATGCACCCTTGTTAATCCCTCTCCCTCACCATGACTGCCGCATAGGTGCCGCTGACCATCTGGACCTCGTAGATCTTGTTATCCCTTCCGCATATGACTCCTCCTGTACTTCCTCCCCTTCCTCTTGTCCCAACACCTGACTCCGAATAATAATTACAGTGTGCTCCATCATGTAGATGACCAGAATTGTCACGCTGAGAATGACATTGCCAGTGCTAAACATCTTCGTCGACATTTCAAAACTGTGTAGCAGGGTGCATAGGTCCTTGATCTGACACCACTCCAGCAGCGTGATCTGCACCACCTCTGGATCAAGTTATCCCAGGCTATATGTCTTACCGTATTTCAGCAGGGCTCTGCGGTGCTGCCACACACGCTGCAACATGTGCAGATTCCAATTCCTGCGTGTCGAAACATCGCATTTACGGCGTTTAACTGTCAGACCCTAAGACTTCCGGAGTGATGAAAGTTGTTGAGCTGCTGTGTGCGCACGATGGAAGTGAGCACATAGCGAGCGTGCCCACTGCACAAGGCCATGTAGGCCGTGATGGTGTTTTAAAAATTGCTGGTGAATTCGGTTCAACACGTGAGCCCTAAAAGGCACGTGTGTCACATTGCCCTGAGCATGGCCCGCAGCCAGGTTTGCATCATTGCCGCACACGGCTGTTAAGTCACCAACGGAGTCCGCTCCGTCAATTTGTACTCCGGTCGCCAGGTGACAACGTGTTCCTTTCATGAATAGTGCTGATGATGGGAGAGTAGTCGATGCCAGCGGCGCAGGTGGACGCAGGTTATGCTCACCCACTGGGCTGCATTACCTTGACAGATGCAGAATCTCTGGCTGAATGTAGCTGGTGGGTATCTCACAGATGAAATACCATCATTCAGCTACAACCAATGGGAAGACACCACACCCTTTTTTATGCCCATCCTGTCTGCAGACCACTGCCAGACATAGCTATGAACCTCTGGTTAATTTTACCCCCAGTTCAGTTTTATGATTTTGTGTGCTTGTTACCTGACTACTTTTCCTGCTTGCTGTTTATGTACCTTGTTGGCCGATACGCATTTCACCTCTGCTTGTTTTCTGATTCTTTCCTGGCCGTCCCATTCTGTTCCTGTTCCTCAATTAATGTTTTGACCCTGCCTGACTACTATTCTCTGTAATAGCGGTGTGACTCACATTTCCCATACATTTCAAAGTAAAACTTTGACCGGCTGATGGCATTGAGCTCTGCTGCCAGCATAGTAAGGAGGTGTGTGGTAGTCCTTGTGCGCAGTTGCAAGGAAGGGTGGCCTGACCACACAGGGTTTGCGCCAAGGTAGAGGACCCACACGAGGTTGAAGAGGCAGAAGCAGTGTATTAACTTCTACATACAGAACAAGGATTGAAACAACTCGTGGGGACGGCAAGACTTGTACAGCAGACCCTTCTCCATCTCTCACCATAGTTTGCCAGTGCCCAGTCAGTGACATGTAATGACCCTGTCTATGCTTACTGGTCCAAGTATCTGTGTTGAAATGCACCCTGTCGCACACAGATTTTCTCAAGGAAGTGGTGATGTTGTGTGCGACATGCTGGTGTAGCGCGGGCATGCTTTTCTTGGAGAAGCAGTGGTGATTGGGCATCTGGTACTGGGGCACAGCGACAGACATAAGGTCTGTAAAATCCTGTGTGTCCACTACGCGTAAAGGCAGCATTTCGGTAGCCAACAGCTTACAGAGGGATAGAGTCAACCACTTAGCTTTGTCATGGGTCGCAGTAAGTGGCCTTTTATTTGACCACATCTGAGGGACAGAGATCTGGCTGCTGTCTGTAGACGGTGTTGAGTAGGGTGTCCCTGGAAAAATGCAGGTTTGTGAGAAAAGTGCAGGCGGAGACATGATGTTGCCTTCATCTTGCCTTCAGATCTGTTCATCTTGTATCATTTTTAAAAAACACAGCAAGCAAGGGTTACTCCAAGCGGAGTCTACCTTTTTTCCCCAAATTGGGCACACAGACACCCCATCAGTGGCAGGACTTGTGCCCTAGTTGCAAACAGGATGTTTTGATTTGCATCAAGCACATTCCAAATCCACAAGCATTTACTCTCCCCAGGATGACACAGGGGTAGTAAATTCCTTCTGGATCCATGACTTGTTCATTTTGATGAACGTCAGTCTGTCCACATTGTCACTGGACAGACGCGTGCGCTTATCTGTCAGCACACACCCAGCAGCACTGAAGACACGTTCAGAGACAACGCTGGCAGCTGGACACGACAAAATCTTCAAGGCGTAACTGGAGAGCTCTTGACATTTTTCTAGATTTGAAGCACAAAAGGAGCAAGGCTCCATTTGCAAAGTCATTGCATCGATGTTCATTTGGAGATACTCCTGTATCATCCTCTCCATCCGTTGACTATGTGACACACTTGATGTCTCTGGTGGCCTTGCAAAGGAGGGTCTAAAAAAATTATGAAAAGATTCCATAAAATTGCTGTTACCAGCACCAGATACGGTCCTACTGGTACGGGTAGACTGTTGAAGATGACGAGGCCGTCCCATGTTTGTCAAGTTACAACTGGGAGAATCACTCCCTTCACCTGCACGGTTGTTTGGTGGAAAAGCCGAGCTAAGATCGAGTAACAGCTTCTGCTGATACTCCTGCATACGTGCGTCCCTTTCTATGGGTGGAATTATGTCACAAAATTTGGACTTGTCCCGGGGATCTAATAGTGTGGCAAGCCAGTAGTCATCATCACTTCTAATTTTGACAATACGAGGGTCATGTTGGAGGTAGTGCAACAAGAAGGCACTCATGTGTCTTGCGCAGCCATGCGGACCAAGTCCACGCTGTGTTTGTGGCATAGAGGTGCTAACCGTTCTTTCTTCCTCTGTCATCTCCCCCCAACCTCTTTCAACTTAAATTTGACCAAGGTCCCCCTCATCAGCTGAGTCTTCCATGTCCATGGACAGTTCGTCCTCCATATCTTCATGTCCTCCTGCACCTTCCTCAACATCTCGCCTGCTACCATGCGCCCTTGTTGATCCCTGTCCCCCATGGTCCCATGCCTGCCGCGTTGGTGATGATGAACGTCTGGACCTTGGTGATGTTGTTGTGTCTTGCGCATATGAATCCTCCTGTAGTTCCTCCCCTTCCTGTTGTCCCACCCTTTGACTCCGAATAGTGTTTAGCGTGTGCTCCAGCATGTAAATGACTGTAATCGTCATGCTGATAATGGCATTGTCAGCGCTAAACATATTCGTCGCCATGTCGAAACTGTGCAGAAGGGTGCATAGGTCCGTGATCTGAGATCACTCCATCAGGGTGATCTGCCCCACCTCTGCATCTCGTTGGCCCAGGCTATACGTCATGACGTATTGCACCAGGGCTCTGCGGTGCTGCCACAGTCGCTGTAACATGTGGAGAGTTGAATTCCAGCGTGTCGCCACATCGCATTTCAGGCGATGAACCGGCAGGCCGAAAGACTTCTGGAGCGATGCAAGTCGCTCAGCTGCGGCGCTTGAACGGCGGAAGTGAGCACTGCAGACAGTTTCCGTGCCCTGGTCAGAAGGCCATCTAGGCCGGGATAGTGTGTTAAAAATTGCTGGACAACAAGGTTCAACACGTGAGCCATACAAGGCACGTGTGTCACCTTGCCCAGGCGAAGGGCCGCACCCAGGTTTGCAGCATTGTCGCACACGGCCTTACCAGGCTGCAGGTTGAGTGGAGACAACCATTTATTAAACTCGGACCGCAGAGCTGACCACAACTCCTCAGCTGTGTGACTCTTATTCCCAAGACATGTCAAGCTAAAGACCGCCTGATGCCGTTGCGCTCTGCTGCCAGCATAGTAATAAGGGGTGCGTGATTCCTTCTGCGCAGTGAGAACGCTGGTGGCCTGACCAGGCAGGCTTGGGGCGGAGGTGGAGGACCCAGATGAGGTGGAGGATGCAGAAGCAGTGGCGGAACTTGGACAGACAGAGGATTGACACACAAGTCGTGGGGACGGCAAGACTTGTGCAGCAGACCCTTCACCATCTATCACCATAGTTACCCAGTGCCCAGTCAGCGACATGTAACGTCCCTGTCCATGCTTACTGGTCCAAGTATCGGTGCTGAAATTCACCCGTTCACACACAGAGTTTCTCAAGGAAGCGGTGATATTGTGTGCGACATGCTGGTGTAGCGCGGGCACACCTTTCTTAGAGAAGTAGTGGCGACTAGGCATCTGGTACTGGGGCACAGCGACAGATATAAGGTCTCTAAAATCCTGTGTGTCCACTAGGCGGAAAGGCAGCATTTCTGTAGCCAACAGCTTACAGAGGGATAGAGTCAACCTCTTCGCTTTGTCATGGGTCGAAGGAAGTGGCCTTTTATTTGACCACATCTGAGGGACAGAGATCTGGCTGCTGTGTGTATGCGGTGTTGAGTAGGGTGTCCCTGGAAAAATGCAGCTTTGGGAGGAAAGTGCAGGCGGAGACATGATGTTGCCTTCATCCAAAGTTGGTGCTATCGATGTCTGAGAGAGCTGTACACACTCACTTGTTTCCCCTTCCAAACCAACTGACGACCTACCAAGCAAACTGCCTGTTGCGGTTACAGTGGTGGAAGTTGTGGGTGGAAAAACAGGTGTGACAGCTGTCCCCACAGTCCTAGAAGATGACGAGCGCGCGGATGCCCTGGAAGGGGCAGGCGGTGGATGGTTGGCTCCACTAGGCCGCATTGCAGCACGGTGAGCTTCCCACCAGGCCATATGATATTTATTCATGTGACGATTCATGGAAGAAGTTGTCAAACTGCTGAGGTTTTGACCTCTACTAAGATAACCATGGCAAATGTTACAGATCACATAATTTGGCCGATCTTTTTTTATGTCAAAAAAGGACCAGGCTAGGCAAGGCTTAGAGGCCATGCGACCTGTTGATCCACCCCGAATAATGCTCAGAGGCAGAGTGGTGGCTGAGGATGCAGTTGTAGACGTGCTACCAGTGCTCCGACTGTGTCCAGGAAGGCGCCAGGTTACTTCGACGTCGGTTGCATCCTCCTCCACCGCCTCTATTGACCTCCTCGAGTGTCCGACTGTGGGTTGACAGTAGGTGGGATCTAGAACTTCATCATCAATTGTTGTGTTTGCACTCCCCTCCCCCTCAGACCGAGTTTCTTCTTGCCCTGACCGAATATTTAAGTTGTCATCCCAATCGGGTATCTGCGTCTCATCTTCATCAGTATGTTCCTCATTGCCTATAACCACAGTTGTTGGAAAGGCAGCATTTTGGTAGCCAACAGTTTGCATTTTATGAAAGTCAACCTCCAAGCCATGTCATGCCCTTCTAAAAGCATGTATAACACAGCGAGGGGACTCCAACCACAGTCTCCCTCGTTGCCACTCACTGGGCCACACACACCCCACTTGACTGGCATCGGTTGAGCCCCCTTTTGAAAAAGAAAAAGATGCTTTGCATGAAGCACTCTCAAAAATACGCGTGCCTTTCCCGTCCCCTGGCTGACCCCGGGGAAGAAAAGTCCTCTGAGAGCCATGACTTGTTCATCTTGGTTCTTTTAGAAACACAGCGAGGGGACTCCAACCACAGTCTCCCTCGTTGCCACTCACTGGGCCACACACACCCCACTTGACTGGCATCGGTTGAGCCCCCTTTTGAAAAAGAAAAAGATGCTTTGCATGAAGCACTCTCAAAAATACGCGTGCCTTTCCCGTCCCCTGGCTGACCCCGGGGAAGAAAAGTCCTCTGAGAGCCATGACTTGTTCATCTTGGTTCTTTTAGAAACACAGCGAGGGGACTCCAACCACAGTCTCCCTCGTTGCCACTCACTGGGCCACACACACCCCACTTGACTGGCATCGATTGAGCCCCCTTTTGAAAAAGAAAAAGATGCTTTGCATGAAGCACTCTCAAAAATACGCGTGCCTTTCCCGTCACCTGGCTGACCCCGGGGAAGAAAAGTCCTCTGAGAGCCATGACTTGTTCATCTTGGTTCTTTTAGAAACACAGCGAGGGGACTCCAACCACAGTCTCCCTCGTTGCCACTCACTGGGCCACACACACCCCACTTGACTGGCATCGGTTGAGCCCCCTTTTGAAAAAGAAAAAGATGCTTTGCATGAAGCACTCTCAAAAATACGCGTGCCTTTCCCGTCCCCTGGCTGACCCCGGGGAAGAAAAGTCCTCTGAGAGCCATGACTTGTTCATCTTGGTTCTTTTAGAAACACAGCGAGGGGACTCCAACCACAGTCTCCCTCGTTGCCACTCACTGGGCCACACACACCCCACTTGACTGGCATCGGTTGAGCCCCCTTTTGAAAAAGAAAAAGATGCTTTGCATGAAGCACTCTCAAAAATACGCGTGCCTTTCCCGTCCCCTGGCTGACCCCGGGGAAGAAAAGTCCTCTGAGAGCCATGACTTGTTCATCTTGGTTCTTTTAGAAACACAGCGAGGGGACTCCAACCACAGTCTCCCTCGTTGCCACTCACTGGGCCACACACACCCCACTTGACTGGCATCGGTTGAGCCCCCTTTTGAAAAAGAAAAAGATGCTTTGCATGAAGCACTCTCAAAAATACGCGTGCCTTTCCCGTCCCCTGGCTGACCCCGGGGAAGAAAAGTCCTCTGAGAGCCATGACTTGTTCATCTTGGTTCTTTTAGAAACACAGCGAGGGGACTCCAACCACAGTCTCCCTCGTTGCCACTCACTGGGCCACACACACCCCACTTGACTGGCATCGGTTGAGCCCCCTTTTGAAAAAGAAAAAGATGCTTTGCATGAAGCACTCTCAAAAATACGCGTGCCTTTCCCGTCCCCTGGCTGACCCCGGGGAAGAAAAGTCCTCTGAGAGCCATGACTTGTTCATCTTGGTTCTTTTAGAAACACAGCGAGGGGACTCCAACCACAGTCTCCCTCGTTGCCACTCACTGGGCCACACACACCCCACTTGACTGGCATCGGTTGAGCCCCCTTTTGAAAAAGAAAAAGATGCTTTGCATGAAGCACTCTCAAAAATACGCGTGCCTTTCCCGTCCCCTGGCTGACCCCGGGGAAGAAAAGTCCTCTGAGAGCCATGACTTGTTCATCTTGGTTCTTTTAGAAACACAGCGAGGGGACTCCAACCACAGTCTCCCTCGTTGCCACTCACTGGGCCACACACACCCCACTTGACTGGCATCGGTTGAGCCCCCTTTTGAAAAAGAAAAAGATGCTTTGCATGAAGCACTCTCAAAAATACGCGTGCCTTTCCCGTCCCCTGGCTGACCCCGGGGAAGAAAAGTCCTCTGAGAGCCATGACTTGTTCATCTTGGTTCTTTTAGAAACACAGCGAGGGGACTCCAACCACAGTCTCCCTCGTTGCCACTCACTGGGCCACACACACCCCACTTGACTGGCATCGGTTGAGCCCCCTTTTGAAAAAGAAAAAGATGCTTTGCATGAAGCACTCTCAAAAATACGCGTGCCTTTCCCGTCCCCTGGCTGACCCCGGGGAAGAAAAGTCCTCTGAGAGCCATGACTTGTTCATCTTGGTTCTTTTAGAAACACAGCGAGGGGACTCCAACCACAGTCTCCCTCGTTGCCACTCACTGGGCCACACACACCCCACTTGACTGGCATCGGTTGAGCCCCCTTTTGAAAAAGAAAAAGATGCTTTGCATGAAGCACTCTCAAAAATACGCGTGCCTTTCCCGTCCCCTGGCTGACCCCGGGGAAGAAAAGTCCTCTGAGAGCCATGACTTGTTCATCTTGGTTCTTTTAGAAACACAGCGAGGGGACTCCAACCACAGTCTCCCTCGTTGCCACTCACTGGGCCACACACACCCCACTTGACTGGCATCGGTTGAGCCCCCTTTTGAAAAAGAAAAAGATGCTTTGCATGAAGCACTCTCAAAAATACGCGTGCCTTTCCCGTCCCCTGGCTGACCCCGGGGAAGAAAAGTCCTCTGAGAGCCATGACTTGTTCATCTTGGTTCTTTTAGAAACACAGCGAGGGGACTCCAACCACAGTCTCCCTCGTTGCCACTCACTGGGCCACACACACCCCACTTGACTGGCATCGGTTGAGCCCCCTTTTGAAAAAGAAAAAGATGCTTTGCATGAAGCACTCTCAAAAATACGCGTGCCTTTCCCGTCCCCTGGCTGACCCCGGGGAAGAAAAGTCCTCTGAGAGCCATGACTTGTTCATCTTGGTTCTTTTAGAAACACAGCGAGGGGACTCCAACCACAGTCTCCCTCGTTGCCACTCACTGGGCCACACACACCCCACTTGACTGGCATCGGTTGAGCCCCCTTTTGAAAAAGAAAAAGATGCTTTGCATGAAGCACTCTCAAAAATACGCGTGCCTTTCCCGTCCCCTGGCTGACCCCGGGGAAGAAAAGTCCTCTGAGAGCCATGACTTGTTCATCTTGGTTCTTTTAGAAACACAGCGAGGGGACTCCAACCACAGTCTCCCTCGTTGCCACTCACTGGGCCACACACACCCCACTTGACTGGCATCGGTTGAGCCCCCTTTTGAAAAAGAAAAAGATGCTTTGCATGAAGCACTCTCAAAAATACGCGTGCCTTTCCCGTCCCCTGGCTGACCCCGGGGAAGAAAAGTCCTCTGAGAGCCATGACTTGTTCATCTTGGTTCTTTTAGAAACACAGCGAGGGGACTCCAACCACAGTCTCCCTCGTTGCCACTCACTGGGCCACACACACCCCACTTGACTGGCATCGGTTGAGCCCCCTTTTGAAAAAGAAAAAGATGCTTTGCATGAAGCACTCTCAAAAATACGCGTGCCTTTCCCGTCCCCTGGCTGACCCCGGGGAAGAAAAGTCCTCTGAGAGCCATGACTTGTTCATCTTGGTTCTTTTAGAAACACAGCGAGGGGACTCCAACCACAGTCTCCCTCGTTGCCACTCACTGGGCCACACACACCCCACTTGACTGGCATCGGTTGAGCCCCCTTTTGAAAAAGAAAAAGATGCTTTGCATGAAGCACTCTCAAAAATACGCGTGCCTTTCCCGTCCCCTGGCTGACCCCGGGGAAGAAAAGTCCTCTGAGAGCCATGTCCACATTGTCAGTGGACAGACACGTGTGCTTATCTGCCAGCAGACCCACAGCAGCACTGAAGACAGGTTCCGAGAGAACGCTGGCTGCAGGACACGACAAGATCCCCAAGACGTACGTGGCGAGCTCAGGCAATTTATCAAGATTGGAAGCCAAGAATGAGCAGGGCTCAAGTTGCACAATAATGGCATGTTTCCTTGCATATACTCATATATCTGTATGTCCTCCTCTTTTTCCTTGTCCAGCTCTTTTGTTTTCGCATGAGTATATGTCCTTGTCACTTTCCCATGTGTTGTGAGTTGTTTGTGACCTTTTGGACACCTTTGAGGGTGTTTTCTAGGTGTTTTTCTGTGTTTGTGATTGCCTGCCATTGTTTCCTATGCAGTTCGAGTTCGGTTCGTCGAACGTTCGACGAACCGAACTCGAACGGGAGGTCCGTTCGGCGAACCAACCTCGAGCCGAACCGCGACCGGTTCGCTCATCTCTAATCCTATCACACATGCCGTTGCTTCTCTGGCTCAAAGTCCACTTAGCTGTGTGTGTGTCTGGGATTGGCTGACAGGCTGGCCCGCCCCACAAGACGCACGCGCTTAGGGAAGGAAGACAAGAAAAAAAAAAAAAAAATGGCGATCGCCATTATAGAAACAGCAGTGATCTGAAGGCGCTGTTCACGCACACTATACACTGAAATGTGATAATAGTGTGATTCACAGAGTGACTTACACTATTACAGCAGAAACCAAGCTATGATTTAGCTGGTTTTTTGCTGCTAGAACCGTTCTCGAACGTTTCTAGAACTATCGAGCTTTTGCAAAAAGCTCGAGTTCTAGTTCGATCTAGAACATGCCCCAAAATCACTCGAGCCTAGAACTGGAGAACCACGAACCACGAACCGCGCTCAACTCTAATCTTTACCTTATACAGTTATGCACATTACACAGGTAGTTTTGACAAAAGTGATACTATTCGTAAAACCTACTTATTTTTTGGGGTTTTGCAATTTAATCGACTCCTTTTATACCCAATTTAATGCTTTTTTTCTGGTTTCAGGAGAGATTTTTTAAGGAAAACAACTAGATAAGTTCTTAAAATTCAATGAAGCTCTAAGTGTGTTTAGTTTCACACATATATTACTTTCAGACGAATGCTTTTTTCTGCATATTTAATGGCTTTTTTATGTTTACTCTCATTTTTTCACACATTCTGGCCAGATGTTTGCTGTAAGTAGAGATGAGAGATCCTGCTAAGGATCAGATCTGGTGAGGATCACTGAACATACCTGGGTTTGCTGATCAAATTGACAATACGATCGGTGATCTTAGCCGAACCCATTGAATTCAATGTTAGGCAAAACTTATGTGTTACAAAATGGTGCAGGGGGCTGTAAAATAAAAAAAATAAAGAAGCATTAAAGCAGGACAATCTTACCGAGTCTCCAGCGCTGCTCTGGGCTGCCATGTACCCCCCATTATCCTGATTGCCACCACACCAGGGCAATCAGGAAGAACTGGGTAAAGTTCTGGGATTGTTGCATCTAATGAATGCGTCAATTTTGGGCAGCTGCAGCCTGCAATTTTTTAGGCTGGGGGGCCCAATAACCATGGGTTTCTCCAGTCTGAGAATGCCAGCCGCTTGCTTTATCTTGGCTGGGTATCAAAATTGGGAGGGCCGCATGCCATTTTTTAAAATTATTTATTTAAATAATAAAAAAAGCCACAAGCAATTATTTTATTTTGATACACAGCCAAGAAAAGCGCATGGCTGGGTTCCGCAGCATGTAGCTGTGGGCTTTATCTGTGCTGATATCAATATATGAGGGGACAGTATGGCTTTTTTTATTTATTTATTTTATACCAGTATAACGCTGACAGAGAGGGTGGGGGTGCAGACTGACTGGAGCCAAACAGAGACACTGATGGCCATGGAAAGCAGTGAATATGTATGAGGGATAAATAGCAGCCCCAGAAGTAGCATTAAGGCCACTTTACACGCAACGACATCGCTAACGAGATGTCGTTGGGGTCACGGAATTCGTGACGTACATCCGGCCTTGTTAGCAATGTCGTTGCATGTGAAACGCAGGAACGACTGTTAACAATCAAAAATACTCACCATATCGTTGATCGTTGACACGTCATTCTAATCTCAAATATCGCTGCTGCAGGTACGATATTGTTCGTCGTTCCTGCGGCAGCACACATCGCTATGTGTGACACCGCAGGAATGAGGAACAACATTGTACCTGTGGCCGCCGCCAATGAGGATAGGCCGCTCTATTTGGCGGCCGCTTAGTGATGCCGCTGTGACGCCGCACGAACCACCCCCTTAGAAAGAAGGCGGTTCGCTGGCCACAGCGACTTTGCTAGGCAGGTAAGTATGTGTGACGGGTGTTAGCGATGTTGTACGCCACGGGCAGCGATCTGCCCGTGACACACAACTGACGGGGGCGGGTGCTTTCCCCAGCGACATCGCTAGCAATATTGCTGTGTGTAAAGTGGCCTTTAGAGTTCTGGAGACTCAGTAAGTATGTTCTGCTTTAACCATTTTGCTTCCTTTTTTTTTGCTGTGAGATGATGGTTTCTGTAAGCCAACATGTATCAATCCAAACTGAACATTTCCGACTTTTCAGTCAAATGTTTGGTTTTCCGATCCTGACCCAATCCCGTCAAGAATCGTACGATTTTGTAATTTTCCGATCTTATCCGATCAAGATTGCTCATCTGTAGCTGTAAGACAGTATTAAAAAAAAATAGTTATTTGCCTAATTTTATTGTGTAGAGCAGCAGCTATGTATAGGCTTCTATTTAGGACTTGGAAAAGAAACTTGTACAGATGCCTTAATAAAGAAAATGACACACAATAATACATTTTTAAAAAAGTTCATCAAAAAAGTATGAAATATACCTCATTTAGCAATGTGCATGGGTATATTCCTTCTTGCTATTTAAATTATTCCCTTACGTTTCCCATAGAACCTTTTCCCCTCTTGAGGGAGGAGACCACAATATGTAGTAGATGGTCAACCAGTCCCACCCAAATGAGCAGATTAGGCTTACAATAATATAATATATATAGCAGCCTTTATGCTTACAAATTTCACAATATGCTGTCTCATTTGTGAACATACAATGTTGTCAGAAACAGGAGCTTGCCATTATATTTATTTGCTATATGATACGTTATATTGCCTATTAATTTTTGACATTTTTAACAATTGTTGAAGCAAAATATGTGGCTGATGCAAAAAGTTGTTCTTGCCCCATTTCATTGTGGTCTGAGAACTCTTGCAGAAACATAGTCTATGGAGCATTGAAGAGAAACTGATAAGTGATTCATGTTTTACAAACCAGGGGCAACCGACAAAGGTAAAGGCGGCTTCATTCCAGACATTGATACTTTGTTCCTAAACAGAGTGAGGTTGGGTGAACTGGGCATATTCATTTTGGGTGAACTGGGAACAGCCGATACGTCCATCTGGGTGGCTCGTCTTGTCTAGATAGCAAGGGCTATTTCTATTTTTATGACATTGGAGTAAGTTATAAAAATTGTATGAAAAGCCAAAACTGTCGTCTCCGAATTTTGACAGTGTGGTGATTCAAGCAGCGCTCAAAAAGCGACCTCAAAAAGTGACCAAACACACATATTAGACAATAAGCAATATAAACTCTCACATACATGTATAGAATTATGGGTTCCTTCATGATATGTACTTTGTAAGACTGTAAGATTTCAGATATAGAATTGCACATGCCATTTTTAACTAATTATCATTAATGAATTATTGGTGCCATCAGTATATTTTAATAGGTTTATTTTATTTTTTACACTAGCTTCCCCTTTAAACCCAGTGTTTAGAACTATGTCATCTTTTTATATTATTATAATTGAAACTATCAGATTGAGTCTTCTGTCAGGGTGTGACATAAATGAAAAATGTTTCACACTTGGCATCGTTTGAAGTTTGAAATCTTTTGACTTGTGTGAAAAGGAATATTCAAGTGAGAAAATGACAGCTGCATAGTAAATGGCATTTTTCATTTGGACAAATTACACATTTTCATTCCTCTTTTTTTTCTCTCTGCAGCAGAAGCACAAAAAAAGTGTAAAGCTGGTCCTCCAAAAAGGAAGGTAAATCAGAAAAAATCTGCTATTTATTCTCATGCTGCAACCAAGCAACAGACTTTCCTATAGCATTTTGTGAGCACATCTCTCAATTAGTCATACTGCACATATAATTACATTATTGATTAACAAGCAACCAGGAATTGAAAACATAAACAATTATTTTCTTACAATTTTAATTAATCTAATTAGGCAGTAACCATTTTTGCGTAAAGCGTAACATTTTATACCAGTTTAAAAAACTGGCTCAATTTTAATGCTTAAAATGAATTTCTGTAATGTTAATACTGATGACTTAAGTCAGGATATAAATATCAGATCAGTGGGGGACAGACTTCCATTAATCCAACCAACAGAGCCATGTGTACCACTAGACACTGGGAGGCTAGTGCCAAAAGTGACAGGTTACAGGGTGGGAGTGTGGGGGTGGGGGGGGTGTAAAGACGCCATGAAAAAATAAAAAATAAATAAAAATATATATATATATTTTCTTTTGTAACCCCCCCTTTCCATTTTTAGCCTCATCTCTCCAGGTAACCACAACCAGCATTATCTTTGAGTAGTGAAAGCTCAAGATATGAACATCAGTGAATCATGGGTAGGAAATCACTAATCTGCTCCCTGCCCACACAGAAGACACTAAAGACTGCTTTACGTGCATCAATATGTCGTGCGATCGCATCCGCCCCCATCGTTTGTCCGTCACGGGCAATTTGTTGCCCGAGTCGCACAAAGTCGGTAACCCCTATCACACGTACTTACCTTCCAAACGACCTCGCTGTGGGTGGCGAACATCCTCTTCCTGAAAGGGGAAGGACGTTCGGCATCATAGCGATGTCACACAGCGGCCGCCCAATAGAAGCAGAGGGGCGGAGATGAGCGGAACATAAAGATCCCGCCCACCTTCTTCCTTCCGCATTGCCGGCGGGACACAGGTAAGCTGCAGTTCATCGTTCCCGAGGTGTCACATGGAGCGATGTGTGCTGCCTTGGGAACGATGAACAACCGGCGCACAGAAGGACGTTCGATTTTTTGAAAATGAGCGACGTGTCAACGAGCAACGATAAGGGGAGTATTTTTGCTTGTTCACAGTTGCTCGTAGCTGTCACACGCTATGATATGTCAAACGGTGCCGGATGTGCCTCATTAACAACGTGACCCCAACGACATATCTTTTGATATAATCGTAGCGTGTAACGTGTCCTTAAATCCTACTGGTAAAGGATCTAACTTGTGTGGAGGAGGTATCCTAGAGATTGCAGTAAGGAAAGGGTTTTCCCTGAGGGTAAGCAGCAGAAGTTGAAGAACATGGGGCATTGGTGACAGGTAATGAAGAAAAAATGGTACATGGTGCAGGTTGCATGTCTGGCACGCTGTATGTTGGGTACATGGATAATATAATACTCCTGTTAGTTTTTTCTTTCATCACTGCACACTGTACTGGGAATTATTTGACTCTTCTCAACCTAAAAATAGCAGCCCACATCCATCCTAGAAGTGGCACATCCATTACATGCACCAATTCTTAAACTTTGACCTTCTCTTCCAGATTGCACAGGTGCAGTATTAATTGGGGTAATATTTTTGGGGTTGATATCAGCTGTGAATTGAGAGATGGCATCAAGCCCAGGGGTTAATAATTATTATTCATCAATGAGACACCACCCTTACTAACCCAGTGAGTATAGAGTTTGAAAAAATATAGACAAAGGAAAAAAAAGTTTATTTGATTAAACACTGGCCAAATTTCCTTTTTCACCAATGTATTATTTGAACAGAAATCCTGGATGTTCCGCTGTAATTCAGTGGAGTATTGTCCCTCGGCAGCCCAGAATTTCTCATGCTCGTGTCACTTGCCAATTCACAGCTGTCATCAACCTGAAAAGTATTGCTTCGATTGCCATCACAATTGAGCACTCAAGAAGAGCCAGGAATAGTGGCAGAATTTGTGGATTTATTTTTATGTGCCACTTCTGGAGTGGATGCGGGCTGCTATTTTAGACTGGGAAGTGCCAAATAACCATGGGCCTGTTAATACCAGCCCCCCAGCTGTCTGCTTTATCACCTGGACTAGTTATCAAAAATATGGCAGAGTCCATGCCATTTTTTAAAAATATGCATTTAAATATTTCAACAAACTGCATGAGATCCCCTCTATTTTTGTTAACCAGCCAAAGTAAAGCAGACTATCATATTTAAAGAAATCCCGGCACACATGAAAAAAGTCCAACAAGGAGTGATGATGAAACTTATATTTATTTATTCTTGTTTTTTATTTTTAACATTTCGGCTATTTTTGCCTTCATCAAAAAACTGAATGTAGGGAAAAACATAAAAAAGATATATACAGTTAGGTCCAGAAATATTTGGACAGTGACACAATTTTCGCGAGTTGGGCTCTGCATGCCACCACATTGGATTTGAAATGAAACCTCTACAACAGAATTCAAGTGCAGATTGTAACGTTTAATTTGAAGGTTTGAACAAAAATATCTGATAGAAATTGTAGGAATTGTACACATTTCTTTACAAACACTCCACATTGTAGGAGGTCAAAAGTAATTGGACAAATAAACCAAACCCAAACAAAATATTTTTATTTTCAATATTTTGTTGCGAATCTTTTGGAGGCAATCACTGCCTTAAGTCTGGAACCCATGGACATCACCAAACGCTGGGTTTCCTCCTTCTTAATGCTTTGCCAGGCCTTTACAGCCGCAGCCTTCAGGTCTTGCTTGTTTGTGGGTCTTTCCGTCTTAAGTCTGGATTTGAGCAAGTGAAATGCATGCTCAATTGGGTTAAGATCTGGTGATTAACTTGGCCATTGCAGAATGTTCCACTTTTTTGCACTCATGAACTCCTGGGTAGCTTTGGCTGTATGCTTGGGGTCATTGTCCATCTGTACTATGAAGCGCCGTCCGATCAACTTTGTGGCATTTGGCTGAATCTGGGCAGAAAGTATATCCCGGTACACTTCAGAATTCATCCGGCTACTCTTGTCTGCTGTTATGTCATCAATAAACACAAGTGACCCAGTGCCATTGAAAGCCATGCATGCCCATGCCATCACGTTGCCTCCACCATGTTTTACAGAGGATGTGGTGTGCCTTGGATCATGTGCCGTTCCCTTTCTTCTCCAAACTTTTTTCTTCCCATCATTCTGGTACAGGTTGATCTTGGTCTCATCTGTCCATAGAATACTTTTCCAGAACTGAGCTGGCTTCATGAGGTGTTTTTCAGCAAATTTAACTCTGGCCTGTCTATTTTTGGAATTGATGAATGGTTTGCATCTAGATGTGAACCCTTTGTATTTACTTTCATGGAGTCTTCTCTTTACTGTTGACTTAGAGACAGATACACCTACTTCACTGAGAGTGTTCTGGACTTCAGTTGATGTTGTGAACGGGTTCTTCTTCACCAAAGAAAGTATGCGGCGATCATCCACCACTGTTGTCATCCGTGGACGCCCAGGCCTTTTTGAGTTCCCAAGCTCACCAGTCAATTCCTTTTTTCTCAGAATGTACCCGACTGTTGATTTTGCTACTCCAAGCATGTCTGCTATCTCTCTGATGGATTTTTTCTTTTTTTTCAGCCTCAGGATGTTCTGCTTCACCTCAACTGAGAGTTCCTTAGACCGCATGTTGTCTGGTCACAGCAACAGCTTCCAAATGCAAAACCACACACCTGTAATCAACCCCAGACCTTTTAACTACTTAATTGATTACAGGTTAACGAGGGAGACGCCTTCAGAGTTAATTGCAGCCCTTAGAGTCCCTTGTCCAATTACTTTTGGTCCCTTGAAAAAGAGGAGGCTATGCATTATAGAGCTATGATTCCTAAACCCTTTCTCCGATTTGGATGTGAAAACTCTCATATTGCAGCTGGGAGTGTGCACTTTCAGCCCATATTATATATATAATTGTATTTCTGAACATGTTTTTGTAAACAGCTAAAATAACAAAACTTGTGTCACTGTCCAAATATTTCTGGACCTAACTGTATTCAATGTTATTAATGTTATTGTTCTTGCCTAAGTTTTTATATTTGTGTGTTATATATGTCTTGACTTTTGGACTCAGTGAATGATTCATTTAAAGCAATAAAATGTATGTTTGTGTCCTTTCTCATAAACAATTTTTTTTTCTAACTCCAGGTCATGAACACTGGTGTATGAGAGTTTGCTAATCCTTCAGAATTTTATATATTTTTGGAAGAATTTAAACCAGAACTACATCAGATTTTCACACAAGTCATAAAAGAAGATAAAGAAAACCAAATCAAACAACTGAGTCAAAAATATTACACCTTCACATTTTATTAAATAAGGAAAATTATAAAATATCATATCTGTGAGGGTATGATTTGGCCAGGATGACTTGCCATCATTGATGGAAAAGAGAAATCTAAATAAATCCAACAGATTCTAAAGCATAATGTTAGGACATACTACAATGAGCTGCATCTCAAGAAAATGTGGTTCATGCAGCAAGACAACATGAAACACACAAGACATTCTACAAACAAATATTTCAGGAAAAGCGAAGTTTTGGGCTGAACAAGTCACAATCAGCACCTTAATTCCAAAGAAACATTCAGGAAGGACCCCAGGGACCTTTTCATGGGAGTATTCAAACTAATGTATTAACTTGGAAGCAGAGTTTGAGGAAGAAGATAAAATTCTATGTGCAGGACTAATGAAAAATTACCAAAAATGTTCAGATGTAGTTACTGATGCACAAGGGAGTCACAATAGTTACAGAAAGTAAAGGTTCCCAAACTTTTGCAACTCAGACATGTGATAATGTTCCTCATTATAAAATGACAAACTACATTTGACTAGACTTTCTGCATCCTCATTTAGAACTTGTGTGAAAATGTGATGTAGTTTTAGGTAAAATTTGTGCAGAAATATCACACTATATATGACAATTAGTTTGGTGGTTGAAGTTTACATTATTGCTCATCATAAATGCAGTGCT
Source organism: Anomaloglossus baeobatrachus (assembly GCF_048569485.1). Lineage (NCBI taxonomy): Eukaryota > Metazoa > Chordata > Amphibia > Anura > Aromobatidae > Anomaloglossus > Anomaloglossus baeobatrachus. The sequence goes on from NC_134355.1 coordinate 140,718,588, forward strand.
ACAGACCTGAAGGTGCAGCAAAACAATTCAACTTAGCTTATCTTGCCAAAGGTAGTAAATAGCTGTTAGAAGGAATATACATGGAACCTGAATTTTATGATATGATTACATGAGAGTGACTTTAAAAGAGTCTCACAGTAGGATCACACTGTAGGTTCCAGTGATATATACTTTATTTTTTGCATTTATAACTAGTGTTACCTTAGAATGGTAGAATTATTCAAAACAAAGCAAACACAAAGAGAAATTAGTTAGACTAAGGAAAGGTATCCTACAGAAAAATCCTCTTTTAGGCCCCCTTCACACGCCAGTGATTCTGGTACATTTGTTACTGTTTTATATGTACCAGAATCATGGACATGCGCAGACCCATTAAAATCAATGGTTCATGGTTCAATCAGGGATTTCTCACTGACCGTGTTTACGTGTGTGCTGCATGGAGACAAATCCATTTTTCTCTGACATCACTGATGTCACACCGACCACACAGTGGTGTGATCTAGATAACACGTACCAGAAAAAACATGTATCTTTGAAATAAAATTATTTTTATACTCACCGCTGCTGTCTCCTGCTTCTAGGCCGGCTAATTATGCTAATGAATATTCCCTGGACAACAAAGTAACAGTAGCGGTGAGACAGCAATGGCCGGATACAGAAGAGTCGGAGACATCAGCACCATGGACAGCAGGAGCGTGGACAGGTAAGTATAAGTGCCTAATCTCCAAGTGCTATCACGGATAGCATACGTAGAACTCACATGTGCCATCATCATAGCACAAGGAGAGACATATGTGTCTTTAACACATCATTGAAAAACGCGGGGTTTTTTTACTGATGTGTGAATAGGGCCTCAGTTGTATACTCTTTGACAAAGTCATTCAAAATATTTGTGTAACTTTGCCTGAAATACGATATTCTGTTCTGACCACCAGTTCTCCTACAAGGTGCCATGGGAATAGAGAAGATACGAAATTGAACAACAAATAAATATATAAGGTTCCTTGTGGTGTATACAGCTTTGAATTAATAAATTTAGTCAAGTTTAGAGAAACAATCCGAATGAAGTACAAAAATGGACTGTGCAAAAAAAAGGAAATTAATTTATTCCTTTTGTGGAAAATATTATCAAAGCCAAAATAATTCCTTCTAACTGGAAAAAAATGATCTCTAGAAATACAAAGCCTTCTTTACTACAGACTAGAGATGAGCGAACCGGTCGCGGGTCGGCTCGAGTTCGGTTCGCCGAACGGGCGTCTCGTTCGAGTTCGGTTCGGCGAACGTTTGAAGAACCGAACTCGAACCGCATAGGAAACAATGGCAGGCAATCACAAACACATAAAAACACTTAGAAAAGACCCTCAAAGGTGTCCAAAAGGTGACAAACAACTCACAACACAACACAAACACATGGGAAAGTGACAAGGACATATACTCATGCGAAAACAAAAGAGCTGGACAAGGAAAAAGAGGAGGAGACACAGATATAGGCATGGCACGCCCTTCTAAAATCATGTAAAACACCGCAAGGTGACTCCAGGCAGAGTCTCCCTTTTTTCCAAAAATTGGGCCACACAGACACTCACCCCTCCAGTGGCAGCAGTTGTGCCCTAGTTGCAAACAGGATGTTTTGATTTGCATCAAGCACATTCCAAATCCACAAGCATTTACTCTCCCCAGGATGACACAGGGGTAGTAAATTCCTTGTGGATCCATGACTTGTTCATTTTGATGAACGTTAGTCTGTCCACATTGTCAATGGACAAACGCGTGCGCTTATCTGTCAGCACACACCCAGCAGCACTGAAGACACGTTCAGAGACAACGCTGGCAGCTGGACACGACAAAATCTCCAAGGCGTAAGTGGAGAGCTCAGGCCATTTTTCAAGATTTGAAGCCCAAAATGAGCAAGGCTCCATTTGCAAAGTCATGGCATCAATGTTCATTTGGAGAAACTCCTGTATCATCCTCTCCAGCTGTTGACTATGTGTCAGACTTGTTGTCTCTGGTGGTCTTGCAAAGGAGGGTCTAAAAAAGTGGCGGTCACCCATAATCCTGACCGCAAACCATGAGTGGCGTCACACAACTCCCATGTAAATAAACCTGACATACCTGTGGCCAGAAATAATCAAGTGGAGACTCTGTGGCATCCCCGAAGGTGGAGTGAAGTCCCTGAGGCGACCGCTGCAGGTGGGCAACACATTAGCTGTAGGACACTATAGGAAAGCCATTAGTTTGCTCAGTGATTCTTCAGCAATTTTTAAAATAGCACTGGTCGGCTTTTTTTAGCCATACACATAAATTGTCTCAGAACCTTATCACATTTGTGGCGACCTGTGGCTTTCAGGACATTCACCTTCACATTAACAATTAGATTCTCCATGGATTGTTCCAATCATCCCTAGGTAAACACAAGATTTTCACTTTTCACAAGATTTTCACTTTCACTTATTGCTTTGTTTTTCTGTTATTTCTTTTTTTTTGCTTTTCAACTTACAGTTAGGTCCAGAAATATTTGGACAGTGACACAATTTTCGCGAGTTGGGCTCTGCATGCCACCACATTGGATTTGAAATGAAACCTCTACAACAGAATTCAAGTGCAGATTGTAACGTTTAATTTGAAGGTTTGAACAAAAATATCTGATAGAAATTGTAGGAATTGTACACATTTCTTTACAAACACTCCACATTTTAGGAGGTCAAAAATAATTGGACAAATAAACCAAACCCAAACAAAATATTTTTATTTTCAATATTTTGCTGCGAATCCTTTGGAGGCAATCACTGCCTTAAGTCTGGAACCCATGGACATCACCAAACGCTGGGTTTCCTCCTTCTTAATGCTTTGCCAGGCCTTTACAGCCGCAGCCTTTAGGTCTTGCTTGTTTGTGGGTCTTTCCGTCTTAAGTCTGGATTTGAGCAAGTGAAATGCATGCTCAATTGGGTTAAGATCTGGTGATTGACTTGGCCATTGCAGAATGTTCCACTTTTTTGCACTCATGAACTCCTGGGTAGCTTTGGCTGTATGCTTGGGGTCATTGTCCATCTGTACTATGAAGCGCCGTCCGATCAACTTTGTGGCATTTGGCTGAATCTGGGCAGAAAGTATATCCCGGTACACTTCAGAATTCATCCGGCTACTCTTGTCTGCTGTTATGTCATCAATAAACACAAGTGACCCAGTGCCATTGAAAGCCATGCATGCCCATGCCATTACGTTGCCTCCACCATGTTTTACAGAGGATGTGCTGTGCCTTGGATCATGTGCCGTTCCCTTTCTTCTCCAAATTTTTTCTTCCCATCATTCTGGTACAGGTTGATCTTGGTCTCATCTGTCCATAGAATACTTTTCCAGAACTGAGCTGGCTTCATGAGGTGTTTTTCAGCAAATTTAACTCTGGCCAGTCTATTTTTGGAATTGATGAATGGTTTGCATCTAGATGTGAACCCTTTGTATTTACTTTCATGGAGTCTTCTCTTTACTGTTGACTTAGAGACAGATACACCTACTTCACTGAGAGTGTTCTGGACTTCAGTTGATGTTGTGAACGGGTTCTTCTTCACCAAAGAAAGTATGCGGCGATCATCCACCACTGTTGTCATCCGTGGACACCCAGGCCTTTTTGAGTTCCCAAGCTCACCAGTCAATTCCTTTTTTCTCAGAATGTACCCGACTGTTGATTTTGCTACTCCAAGCATGTCTGCTATCTCTCTGATGGATTTTTTCTTTTTTTTCAGCCTCAGGATGTTCTGCTTTACCTCAACTGAGAGTTCCTTAGACCGCATGTTGTCTGGTCACAGCAACAGCTTCCAAATGCAAAACCACACACCTGTAATAAACCCCAGACCTTTTAACTACTTCATTGATTACAGGTTAACAAGGGAGACACCTTCAGATTTAATTGCAGCCCTTAGAGTCCCTTGTCCAATTACTTTTGGTCCCTTGAAAAAAAGGAGGCTATGTATTACAGAGCTATGATTCCTAAACCCTTTCTCCGATTTGGATGTGAAAACTCTCATATTGCAGCTGGGAGTGTGCACTTTCAGCCCATATTATATATAATTGTATTTCTGAACATGTTTTTGTAAACAGCTAAAATAACAAAACTTGTGTCACTGTCCAAATATTTCTGGACCTAACTGTATTCAATGTTATTAATGTTATTGTTCTTTCCTAAGTTTTTATATTTGTGTGTTATATATGTCTTGACTTTTGGACTCAGTGAATGATTCATTTAAAGCAATAAAATGTATGTTTGTGTGCTTTCTCATAAACAATTTTTTTTTCTAACTCCAGGTCATGAACACTGGTGTATGAGAGTTTGCTAATCCTTCAGAATTTTATATATTTTTGGAAAAATCTAAACCAGAACTACATCAGATTTTCACACAAGTCATAAAAGAAGATAAAGAAAACCAAATCAAACAACTGAGTCAAAAATATTACACCTTCACATTTTATTAAATAAGGAAAATTATAAAATATCATATCTGTGAGGGTATGATTTGGCCAGGATGACTTGCCATCATTGATGGAAAAGAGAAATCTAAATAAATCCAACAGATTCTAAAGCAAAATGTTAGGACATACTACAATGAGCTGCATCTCAAGAAAATGTGGTTCATACAGCAAGACAACATGAAACACACAAGACATTCTACAAACAAATATTTCAGGAAAAGCGAAGTTTTGGGCTGAACAAGTCAAAATCAGCACCTTAATTCCAAAGAAACATTCAGGAAGGACCCCAGGGACCATTTCATGGGAGTATTCAAACTAATGTATTAACTTGGAAGCAGAGTTTGAGGAAGAAGATAAAATTCTATGTGCAGGACTAATGAAAAATTACCAAAAATGTTCAGATGTAGTTACTGATGCACAAGGGAGTCACAATAGTTACAGAAAGTAAAGGTTCCCAAACTTTTGCAACTCAGACATGTGATAATGAGAGTGACTTTAAAAGAGTCTCACAGTAGGATCACACTGTAGGTTCCAGTGATATATACTTTTTTTTTTGCATTTATAACTAGTGTTACCTTAGAATGGTAGAATTATTCAAAATAAAGCAAACACAAAGAGAAATTAGTTAGACTAAGGAAAGGTATCCTACAGAAAAATCCTCTTTTAGGCCCCCTTCACACGCAGTGATTCTGGTACATTTGTTACTGTTTTATATGTACCAGAATCATGGACATGCGCAGACCCATTAAAATCAATGGTTCATGGTTCAATCGGGGATTTCTCACTGACCGTGTTTACATGTGTGCTGCATGGAGACAAATCCATTTTTCTCTGACATCACTGATGTCACACCGACCACACAGTGGTGTGAGCTAGATAACACGTGCCAGAAAAAACATGTATCTTTGAAATAAAATTATTTTTATACTCACCGCTGCTGTCTCCTGCTTCTAGGCCGGCTAATTATGCTAATGAATATTCCCTGGACAACAAAGTAACAGTAGCGGTGAGACAGCAATGGCCGGATACAGAAGAGTCGGAGACATCAGCACCATGGACAGCAGGAGCGTGGACAGGTAAGTATAAGTGCCTAATCTCCAAGTGCTATCACGGATAGCATACGTAGAACACACGTGTGCCAACATCATAGCACAAGGAGAGACATATGTGTCTTTAACACATCATTGAAAAACGCGGGTTTTTTTTACTGATGTGTGAATAGGGCCTCAGTTGTATACTCTTTGACAAAGTCATTCAAAATATTTGTGTAACTTTGCCTGAAATACGATATTCTGTTCTGACCACCAGTTCTGCTACAAGGTGCCATGGGAATAGAGAAGATACGAAATTGAACAACAAATAAATATATAAGGTTCCTTGTGGTGTATACAGATTTGAATAAATAAATTTAGTCAAGTTTAGAGAAACAATCCGAATGAAGTACAAAAATGGACTGTGCAAAAAAAAGGAAATTAATTTATTCCTTTTGTGGAAAATATTATCAAAGCACAATTAATTCCTTCTAACTGGAAAAAAATGATCTCTAGAAATACAAAGCCTTCTTTACTACAGACTAGAGATGAGCGAACCGGTCGCGGGTCGGCTCTAGTTCGGTTCGCCGAACGGGCGTCTCGTTCGAGTTCGGTTCGGCGAACGTTCGACGAACCGAACTCGAACCGCATAGGAAAAAATGGCAGGCAATCACAAACACATAAAAACACCTAGAAAACACCCTCAAAGGTGTCCAAAAGGTGACAAACAACTCACAACACAACACAAACACATGGGAAAGTGACAAGGACATATACTCATACTCTGCATTCGGCAGTGTTACGGTCAATCTGCCGCAAGTGGGGCACTCCGGAAAACAAAGGAGCTGGACAAGGAAAAAGAGGAGGAGACAAAGATATAGGCATGGCACGCCCTTCTAAAATCATGTAAAACACCGCAAGGTGACTCCAAGCGGAGTCTCCCTTTTTTCCAAAAATTGGGCCACACAGACACTCACCCCTCCAGTGGCAGCACTTGTGCCCTAGTTGCAAACAGGATGTTTTGATTTTCATCAAGCACATTCCAAATCCACAAGCATTTACTCTCCCCATGATGACACAGGGGTAGTAAATTCCTTGTGGATCCATGACTTGTTCATTTTGATGAACGTTAGTCTGTCCACATTGTCACTGGACAGACGCGTGCGCTTATCTGTCAGCACACACCCAGCAGCACTGGAGACACGTTCAGAGACAACGCTGGCAGCTGGACACGACAAAATCTCCAAGGCGTAAGTGGAGAGCTCTGGCCATTTTTCAAGATTTGAAGCCCAAAATGAGCAAGGCTCCATTTGCAAAGTCATGGCATCGATGTTCATTTGGAGAAACTCCTGTATCATCCTCTCCAGCCTTTGACTATGTGTCAGACTTGTTGTCTCTGGTGGCCTTGCAAAATGATGAAAAGATTCCATAAAATTGCTGTTACCAGCACCAGATACGGTGCTACTGGTACGGGTAGACTGTTGAAGATGACGAGACCATCCCATGTTTGTCAAGTTACAACTGGGAGATTCACTCCCTGCACCTGCACGGTTGTTTGGTGGAAAAGCCGAGCTAAGATCGAGTAACAGCTTCTGCTGATACTCCTGCATACGTGCGTCCCTTTCTATGGCTGGATTTATGTCACAAAATTTGGACTTGTACCGGGGATCTAATAGTGTGGCAAGCCAGTAGTCATCATCACTTCTAATTTTGACAAAACGAGGGTCATGTTGGAGGTAGTCCAGCAAGAAGGCACTCATGTGTCTTGCGCAGCCATGCGGACCAAGTCCACGCTGTGCTTGTGGCATAGAGGTGCTAACCGTTCTTTCTTCCTCTGACATCTCCCCCCAACCTCTTTCAACTGAAATTTGACCAAGGTCTCCCTTATCCGCTGAGTCTTCCATGTCCATGGACAGTTCGTCTTCCATTTCTTCATGTTCTCCTGCACCTTCCTCAACATTTCGCCTGATACCATGCGCCCTTGTTGATCCCTGTACTGCATGGTCCCATGCCTGCCGCGTTGGTGATGATGAACGTCTGAACCTTGGTGATGTTGTTGTGTCTTGCGCATATGAATCATCCTGTAGTTCCTCCCCTTCCTGTTGTCCCACCCCCTGACTCCGAATAGTGTTTAGCGTGTGCTCCAGCATGTAAATGACTGGAATTGTCATGCTGATAATGGCATTGTCAGCGCTAAACATATTCGTCGCCATGTCGAAACTGTGCAGAAGGGTGCATAGGTCCTTGATCTGAGACCACTCCATCAGGGTGATCTGCCCCACCTCTGCATCTCGTTGGTCCTGGCTATACGTCATGACGTATTGCACCAGGGCTCGGCGGTGCTGCCACAGTCGCTGTAACATGTGGAGAGTCGAATTCCAGCATGTCGGCACATCGCATTTCAGGCGATGAACCGGCAGGTCGAAAGACTTCTGGAGCGATGCAAGTCTCTCAGCTGCGGCGGTTGAACGGCGGAAGTGAGCAGACAGTTTTTGTGCCCTGGTCAGAAGGCCATCTAGGCCGGGATAGTTTGTTAAAAATTGCTGGACAACAAGGTTTAACACGTGAGCCATACAAGGCATGTCACCTTGTCCAGGCGAAGGGCCGCACCCAGGTTTGCAGCATTGTTGCACACGGCCTTACCAGGCTGCAGGTTCAGTGGAGACAACCATTTATTAAACTCAGTCTCCATAGCTGCCCACAACTCAGCCGCTGTGTGACTCCTATTTCCAAGACATGTCAAGCTAAAGACCGCCTGATGCCGTTGCGCTCTGCTGCCAGCATAGTAATGAGGGGTGCGTGATTCCTTCTGCGCAGTGAGAATGCTGGTGGCCTGACCAGGCAGGCTTGGGCCGGAGGTGTAGGACCCAGATGAGGTGGAGGAGGCAGAAGCAGTGGCGGAACTTGGACAGACAGAGGATTGACACACAAGTCGTGGGGACGGCAAGACTTGTGCAGCAGACCCTTCACCATCTATCACCATAGTTACCCAGTGCCCAGTCAGCGACATGTAACATCCCTGTCCATGCTTACTGGTCCAAGTATCGGTGGTGAAATGCACCCGTTCACACACAGAGTTTCTCAAGGAAGCGGTGATGTTGTGTGCGACATGCTGGTGTAGCGCGGGCACACCTTTCTTAGAGAAGTAGTGGCGACTGGGCATCTGGTACTGAGGCACAGCGACAGACATAAGGTCTCTAAAATCCTGTGTGTCCACCAGGTAGAAAGGCAGCATTTCGGTAGCCAAGAGCTTACAGAGGGATAAAGTCAACCTCTTAGCTTTTTCATGGGTCACAGGAAATGGCCTTTTATTTGTCCACATCTGAGGGACAGAGATCTGGCTGCTGTGTGTAGACGGTGTTGAGTAGGGTGTCCCTGGAAAAATGCAGGTTTGTGAGGAAAGTGCAGGCGGAGACATGATGTTGCCTTCATCCAACGTTGGTGCTATCGATGTCTGAGAGAAGTGTACACACGCACTTGTTTCCCCTTCCAAACCAACTGACAACCTACCAATCAAACTGCCTGTTGCGGTTACAGTGGTGGAAGTTGTGCGTGGAAAACCAGGTGTGACAGCTGTCACCACAGTCCTAGAAGATGAAGAGCGCGCGGATGCACTGGAAGGGGCAGGCGGTGGATGGTTCGCTCTTCTAGGCCGCATTGCAGCACGGTGAGCTTCCCACTGAGACATATGATATTTATTCATGTGACGATTCATGGAAGAAGTTGTCAAACTGCTGAGGTTTTGCCCTCTACTAACAGAATCACGACAAATTTTACAGATCACATAATTTGGGCGATCTTTTGCTATGTCAAAAAAGGACCAGGCTAGGCAAGGCTTAGAGGGCATGCAACCTGCTGATCCACCCCGACTAGTGCTCAGAGGCACAGTGGTGGCTGAGGATGCAGTTGTAGACAAGCTACCAGTACTCCGACTCTGTCCAGGAAGGCGCAAGGTAACTTTGTCGTCAGTTGCATCCTCCTCCACCGTCTCTGTTGACCTCCTCGAGGGCCTGACTGTGGGTTGACAGTAGGTGGGATCTAGAACTTCCTCATCAATTGTTGTGTTTGCACTCCCCTCACCCTCAGACCGAGCCTCTTCTTGCCCTGACCAAATATTTAAGTTGTCATCCCAATCTGGTATCTGCGTCTCATCGTTATCAGTATGTTCCTCATTGTCTATAACAACAGGTGTTACAGTTTGTGAAAAAGGGTCAACATTATTCTCAGAAACTTGGTCCTCACGGCCTGATTCAGAGTCACAAAGGTTCTGGGCATCACTGCAGACCATTTCCTGGTCTGTACTCACTGTAGCTTGGGAGCAGACCTCTGATTCCCAGGCTATAGTGGGACTGAACAGCTCTGCAGACTCAGCCATCTCAGTTCCACCATACTGTGCAGGGCGGATGGAGACTTCAGAGCTGGGAGACAGCAAGTTTGATTGGGATGACAACTGAGAGGACTGGTGTTTTTTGGATGCGGTAGTTGAGGTGGCGGAGAGGGCACTTGTTGGACCACTTGAGATCCATTCAAGCATTTTCCTTTTTTGGCCATCATCTACCTTTGTTCCAGTTGTTTCGTGTCCGTAAAAAAGGGAGCACATCGGATTGTCCACGGTAAGTAGTAGACATCTTACTTTTGCTGGAAGATGGTCTATCTTCTGCAGATGTCAATGGAGCTTTGCCACCTTCCCCACGGACAAACCCTTTTTTTCCTTTTCCAACACGCCTCTTCCCCTTTCCACCAGCATCTGTCATTTTGCCACTCATTTTGATTGCGACAAGATTGTGCACTTAAAATGTGGTAGTAAAAATTGAGAGGTGATGTAGATTGCAGTGGTGGTCTATCTTTATTAACAGCAGATTAAACAATAATAACTATCCCTGACAATGCAACTACGGCCCTTAAACTGGCAGCATAGTTTGCTAGTATAATGGCTTAGTAACAATGAGTTTGAGTGTGCAATGCAGAGGTGCTGCACATAGATTTGCACCAGTGGGACACTAATGGAAGTCCAACAGCCACTTTTAGGATGCCACTAAGTTTCCTCAGCGTTTGCTAGTATAATGGCTTAGTAACAATGAGTTTGAGTGTGCAATGCAGAGGTGCTGCACATAGATTTGCACCAGTGGGACACTAATGGAAGTCTAACAGCCACTTTTAGGATGCCACTAAGTTTACTCAGTGTTTGCTAGTATAATGGCTTAGTAACAATGAGTTTCAGCGTGCAATGCAGAGGTGCTACACATAGGTTTGCACCAGTGGGACACTAATGGAAGTCCAACAGCCACTTTTAGGATGCCACTAAGTTTCCTCAGTGTTTGCTAGTATAATGGCTTAGTAACAATGAGTTTGAGTGTGCAATGCAGAGGTGCTGCACATAGGTTTGCACCAGTGGGACACAAATGGAAGTCCAACAGCCACTTTTAGGATGCCACTAAGTGTCCTCAGTGTTTGCTATTATAATGGCTTAGTAACAATGAGTTTGAGTATGCAATGCAGAGGTGCTGCACATAGGTTTGCACCAGTGGGACACTAATGGAAGTCCAACAGCGACTTTTAGGATGCCACTAAGTTTCCTCAGTGTTTTCTAGTATAATGGCTTAGTAACAATGAGTTTGAGTGTGCAAAGGGCAGGAGGGTACAGTGGCAGGGTTGTGGGTCTGGGTAGAGGAAAGGAAGCCTCCCTTTCTTTCCCTCCTAATGGGGAAATGCAGCGAGGAAATCCCAGACCTTAGCTACACAGACGCTGTCATCTTGTGTAGCTGTTAAAATCTGTTTTCACGGACCTGACTGTCACCTATGGCTCTGACCCTGAAGGTATGAGCCCTTAGAAGGACTAATAGAAACTTCTATCCCTATTCTGTATAGCACTGTGTATAGAGCGTACACAGCAGTATCGGAGACAGGAGCTACGCCAGCGGTGACTGACACCAAGACGCAGAAGGCAGATAATGGCGTGCTGGAGGAAAATATCCGTTTTTATAATGCATGGACATGTGACATGGACATCCTATCACACATGCCGTTGCTTCTCTGGCTAAAAGTCCACTTAGCTGTGTGTGTGTCTGGGATTGGCTGACATGCTGGCCCGCCCCACTACACGCGCGCGCTTAGGGAAGGAAGACAAGGAAAAAAAAAAAATTGGTGATCGGCATTATCCAAACAGCAGTGATCTGAATGCGCTGTTCCCGCACACTATACGCTGAAATTTCATAATAGTGTGAGTCACAGAGTGACTTACACTATTACAGCGGAAAGCCAGCTAGTAATTAGCTTATCTTTTTGCTGCTAGAAGCGTTCTCGAACGTATCTGGAACTATCGAGCTTTAGCAAAAAGCTCGAGTTCTAGTTCGATCTAGAACAGCCCCCAAAATCACTCGAGCCGCAAACTGGAGAACCTCGAACCGCGAACCGCGCTCAACTCTACTACAGACACTACACTGATGTATCTCCAGAGGTGTAGTGGGAGAATGGCTTGAGAGAGAAGCCAGCGCTGAGAGCGTGCCTTCTCCCACACTTGTACACACCAGCCCTAGTGCTATGTTCATGCTTGTAGGCTCTAATGCAAGTGCAGGCATAGTGATGGAGTTTGAATACTGAGTGCAGTCAATCAATATTAGGGAAAGTAAATTTGAGCTTGTAAAGTATTTTGCCATATCAAAGTTTCACCAAAATATCTTCATTTGTACATAAAATAAAAGTCGATTTCTATAAGCTGTTTTGAAGCCATAAACTGTTACTGCTTTCTCCTTTGGACATAGTTACAATAATGGGCAATGACATGTACTACAGCTAGTTAAAGATATATATTTGAAAATTGTGACGGACATTTGAATTCAACCCCTGTAGTCTGATACCACTAAATAAAATTGTGAGTGACTATTTGCCTCCAGAAGTCATGTAATTAGTACATTGCATCCACCTCTGTGTAATTTATTCTCAGTATAACTACATCTTTTCTGTGAAGGCCTCAGAGGTCTGTTTGAGAACATTAGAGATCAAACAGCATCATGATAACCAAGGAACACACCAGATAGGTCAAGGATAAAGTTGTGTAGAAGAAGATGACAGGGTTAAGTTATAAATAAATAGCCCAAGTTATGAACAACTCTGTAATACTATTGTATGTTCTGAGGATTTCGATAGCGTTAGGGCAATGACAACCAGAGACGAGTTCTTGGTACAAGATGTTTATAATATGTAACCACGGTAGGTACAGAACGGAACAAACACAGCAGAACAAACACACGAAATTGTTTCCCGAAACGGAGCGAAGGGAATTCCCGGGGCCACGCACCGGACTCCCCCAGGGAGACCACCAGAGCGAACCCCTATACAGGGACTGTCCGGCAATCACCCCGGAAGGCCTAAATGCGCAGCAGCCGGGACACAAGGGGCAAGTGGTAAAGTCCAGGAGTGTCCGTACGGGATGATAGTCCAGAGTGGTTACAAACCGGAAGGAACCGGGCAGAAGTGCTGAACACAGACGGCAGACGGAGTCCAGGCACAGCTTGAAGAAAACCGGGTATGGTCCAGAGTCGGTCGGTATTCTTTCAGGAGGATCCAAAGGCAATCAGGAATTAGAAGCAGCAAGGCAGGAGCACACAGCAAGCAGTATACTCAGGCACTGGACTAGGCTTAGAGGCGGCCTTTTAAGCAGCTGGACAGGAAGTAGGGCAACAGAACAGTAAACTCCATGTTAACCGAGGGCAAGCTTTTGTCAAAAGAGAACTGGAAAACCCGGAAACCTGACAAACTCACAGATTACTGTTAAATTCCTCTTCCAATAATGAAAGGTGTATTGTACAAGTACAAATAATAATAACATTTATTCATCTAAATAGCACTATTTATTCCGCAGCGCTTTACATACAATGGCAACACTGTCCCTATTGGGGCGCACAATTTAAGTTCCCTATCAGTATATTTTTGGAGTGTGGGAGGAAACCAGAAAATGTGGAGGAAACCCATGCAAACATAGGGAGAACATACAAACTCGTTTCAGATGTTGTCCTTGGTGGGATTTGAACCCAGGACCCCAGCGCTGCAAGATTGCAGTGCTAACCACTGAGCCACCATGCCACAAATCTACCAACATAACTGTCCACTAAAACTGACATCCCAAGCAAGGGAAGCAGCCAAAAGGCTCATGATCACTCTAAAGGAGTTGCAGAGATCCCCAGTTCAGATGGGGGAATCTGACACATGACAACTGTTAGTCATAAACTTTACAAATCTGACTTTTATAGAAAAGTGGCAAGAAGAAAGCTATTTTTGACAGCAATCCATAAGAAGTCCACTTTGCATTTTGTAAAAAGTTATGTATCGGATGCAGCTATACAGATAGCATATGGATAAATGTGCTTTGGTCAGATGAGACCAAAGTAGAATTTTTTTTGGGTAAATGCAAATATCTATGTGTGGCAGAAAACTAATTCTGCATAATACCCTGAAAACACCATGCCCACAGACAAACATAGTGATGGCAGCATAATGCTGTGGAGATGCTTTTCTTCAACTGTGACAGGAAAGTTGGTCAGTGTTGATGAAAAGATATATGGGGTTAAATACAGGCAATCCTGGAGGAAATCCTGTTAGGGGTGGCAAAAGACTTGAGGCTGGGGCATATCTATATCTTCCAAAAGGATAACGACCCTGAGCATACTGCCAGAAATATAGTGGAATGGTTCAGCTCAAAAAATATTTATGTGAATAAATTGCCCAATCAAAGTCCAGACCTAAATCCCACTCAGAATCTCTGGCAACATTTGAAGATTGTAGTTCACAGACACTCTCCATCTAATCTCATTGAGATAGAGGTACTTTACGATGAAAAATGGTCAAAAATTTGCTAGTCACAATTTTCGGATTTTTAGTTTTTTAAATATTTAAAAAATCATGTATAATTTCCTTTATACTTCACAAATATTTGCAACTTAATGTTGGTATATCACATAAAATACCAATAAAATACGCTTAAGTTTGCGGGTACAGTTAGGTTAATCCTAAGCACACAAGAGGACAAAAGGAATTTTAATGCAATAGTGTTTTATTGACTGACTATCTGCAAAGAAAAACGCCTCAACCAGAAATAGTGCAAAAGCCAACGTTTTGGACAAGATTGGCCTTTATCAAGGTTTTGCGTATCCTATATTGGTGAGTAAGACGAATTGGACATCTACAAGTACGTATCTCAAAGGAGGCGTTGTTTTCTTTAGGTATATTGCAATACACAAGGAGGCACGTAGGATAGGTAGAGGGAGAGAGGAGATGCCTTAGCAGTCGGAGAAATGAGGACAGGGTCCCAGGGGCCAGCGGTTGCAGCAGGATAAGGCAGCGGGTGGCACCACCCGCTGCCTTATCTCTTCCTCCATTTCTCACTCCATCTCACTCTCTGTCTCTCCTTCAGAGCTGGATAATTTCCTAAGCACATGGCGCATACTTGCAAGCTCTTTGCTTTAGCGTTTGCAGGTGCTGCCTTGAAGCTTGTTGGTTCCAGCCAGGTTCATTGTCCTTGTCCACCGCTATGATGCTATGGTTTGGGAAAGCACACAGTTTGGACCAACAGCACCAGAGGACTACCCCACTCCATCAAGCAAATGAGACATATGGCTGGGGAGCAGAGCATCCTTGAAGAATGAAAATGAGAAAATACGACTTTAACCCCTTCACAACCTTTGACATATATGTCAAAAGCCATGACCCTTCCTTTGATGGGAGCTTACACAACAAACCTGCATCTTTCCTAGCACAATGGTTGATTTTACCAGCCTTTTTTTTTTTTTTTTTACAAATTGACACATTTTTTTCTACACTTAAATAAAACAAAAAAGTATGTATATATTTGGTATTTCCGTAATCTTACTGACTAGAAGAACCATATTGCCAGCTCAATTTTACCATATAGTATATATTGTAAACAAAACACCAAAAACCCTTTTTTGCAATTTCAATGCACTCTGAATTTTTATCTCAGTTTCCAGTGAATCACATGATAAAATGAATAACGACAAAAATATAGGATTGGAAATTAAATTTATTTTACCTTCTTAAAAAAATTGATAAATTGGAAAATTATAAAATGAAAAGTGTCTTTCAAAAGTACAACTCAAATTGCAAAAAAAAAAGCTCTCATATGGGTATGAGGATGGGCAAATAAAAAAAGGTATGCCTCTTGGAAAAAGGGGAGGAAAAAATTGAAAGTGCAAAAATGGAAAATCGCTAGATCATGAAAGGCTTAATTGTCCAAGAATATGTTTACATCACAGCGGCTAAAAAGTCACTTACTAACACATTACTGAAGTTTGTTTATTGGTACATTTTATCTCTTATTGTTATGTATTGTATAACCATATGCATGCTACTCATGCCTGTTATTTCTTGTGCCTTTATATTATCCTTCTGTTTCTAAAATCCACCAGCATTGGCATAATATATAAAAAAGAAAGGAAATGTTATCTTCAGTTCTTCTGTCAGCTGGCCAGAAGAGCTAAACAGATCTTAGGAATATATATACAGTACAGACCAAAAAGTTTGGACACAGCTTCTCATCTCTAGAACAACTATTAAGAGGAGACTTTGTGCAGCAGGCCTTCATGGTAAAATAGCTGCTAGGAACCCACTGCTAAGGACAGGCAACAAGCAGAAGAGACTTGTTTGGGCTAAATAACACAAGGAATGGACATTAGACCAGTGGAAATCTGTGCTTTGGTCTGATGAGTCCAAATTTGAGATCTTTGGATTCAACCACCGTGTCTTTGTAGAAAAGGTGAACGGATGGACTCTACATGTCTGGTTCCCACCGTGAAGCATGGAGGAGGAGGTGTGACAGTGTGGAAGTGCTTTGCTGGTGACACTGTTGGGAATTTATTAAAAATTGAAGCCATACTGAACCAGCATGCCTACCCAGCATCTTGCAGCGGCGTGCTATTCCATCCAGTTTGCGTTTAGTTGGACCATCATTTATTTTTCAACAGGACAATGACCTTAAACACACCTCCAGGCTGTGTAAGGGCTATTTGACTAAGAAGGAGAGTGATGGGGTGCTACACCAGATGACCTGGCCTCCACAGTCTCCAGACCTGAACCCAATCGAGATGGTTTGGGGTGAGCTGGACTGCAGAGTGAAGGCAAAAGGTCCAACAAGTGCTACGCATTTCTGGGAACTCATTCAAGACTATTGGAAGACCATTTCCGGTGACTACCTCTTGAAGCTCATCAAGAGAATGCCAAGAGTGTGCAAAGTAGTAATCAAAGCAAAAGGTGGCTACTTTGAAGAACCTAGAATATAAGAAATATTTTCAGTTGTTTCACACTTTTCTAAGTATTTCATTCCACATTTTTTAATTCATAGTTTTGATACCCTCAATGGGAATCTACAATTTTTAGAGTCACGAAAATAAAGAAAACTCTTTGAATGAGAAGGTGTGTCCAAACATTTGGTCTGTACTGTATATATATATATATATATACTGGGCCCCGTACTGTATATATATATATATATATATATATATATATATATATATATATATATATATACTGGGCCCCATCCAGAAAACTTAAATATGATGTAGTAAAATATTTTTTTGAATGCAGTGCTACCAATAATGCAAATTATTAAAAAATAAATCCAACTTTGCTCAATAGTTTATAACATATTTACATGGCCTCCTTTATATTGAAATTTTAAAGAAATATTTTTAAAAACATAAAATATTGCTTCAATTTTTCAATTTTAAGCATTGGTTAAGCCATTTCTTAAATGCATTTTGGGTCTGTATGCAATTTTGTATAAATGTTTTATTCCAAGTGGTTTTGAGGCTCTAATTTAAAGTGTAGAAAAAAAAATGCTAAAGAAGCTCATTATGTTCAGGATGTTGGGGTTTTTTTTGTACTAAAAGCACTGCTGACTAAGACACCATAAATCAAAACAACATGTATACAGACTGCTATCAACCGGTTGTTGTGTTTTACTCCAAAATGCAGAGGACTATTCGAGCTAAATGTCACATGTGAAGTTAAACTTACTGACTTTACTATGTGAACTTTTGACTGACCGAGGAAGTTTCTGAACTTCTACAGAGAGTCAGCATTCCGGGAAATGGAAACTGTTGGGAAATGAGCAAGATTCAACTTTTCTCTAATATAATATACCGTATTAGAATTAAAGCCTAAAATGTCAGTACAATTAATTAAAAGCATTAAAACATACCCAATTTAAAGGGAACCTGTCAGGTTCTCTGTGCACGCAAAACCACGAGCAGTTCTTGGTATATATTTATAATTCCTCCCTAACAGTACCTGTATATGCTAGCATATGTAAATATATCTTTAGACAAGGTATTTCTAAAAATCATTTATTATATGCTAATGATATCAATGATTAGTTAGTTCCCCTGACTAGTCTGCTCACATAGCAAGTTTTCACACCCCTCTGGGCATGACACTGTAGTATACAATGCACCGCATGGCCGTGCGTACCTGTGTGACTTGACCATGTACAACGCTAGGTGTAGCCTCAGTGTGCATGATCAGAATTCATCGCACTTCCGGTTATGCGCACTACACCACTTTGAAGCCAGGAGTCCCCCACAGATTTCCCTCACAGAGCGCGTAATTTAAGAGTTCCCCCACTAAGATTGTTGTCAGAGTTCCCTCACAGAAAAAATATTTTAAGAGAGCCCCTACATAGACTGTTATCAGAATTCTCTCTCCGAGGCATACCACCTCAGAAACTGTTTTAAGATCTTTCCACAGAGCCAACATTTTAAGAGTGCCACTACAGAGCCCATTTACAAAATTTCCACAATGAGCCCCATTAAATTAACATAGAATTAAAAAAAATCTTGAATAAGGAGGCGGATGAACAAGGCTTTTTTTAAGAGTACCCCCACAGAGCTTTCATTAAAATCCCCCCCACAGAATACTACCACAGTACCTGGTGCAGAGTGGCCCACAGATATTTATTAAAATTCCCCCACAGACCCTTTTTTGAAAAGTACCTCAATGGAATGTCCTGCAATGTGGCCACACAGACCCTTTATTAAAGTTCCCCCCACACATCCTTTTTAAAGAGCACCCCAAAAAAACCTTACTTAAGATTCTCCCCACTGACCATGTATTAAAATTTGCCCCACAGACCCATTTTTAAGGGTACCCCCACAGAGGCTGGTGCAGAGTGGCCACAGTGACAATTTATTAAAATTCCCCTCACAGAATCTTTTTTAAGAGTACTCCCACAGAGCCCGGGACAGACTGACCACACAGATCCTTTATTAAAACTTCCCGCACAGAGCCTTTTTTTTAACAGTACCCCCACAGAGCCTGGTGCAGAGTGGCCCTACAGCCCCTCTATTAACATTTCTCCAAAACAAACCCTTTATTAAGAGAAGACACAGAGACCCCCAAAGACCATTTTTTAAGAGTATTCTCATAGAGCATTTTCTTCAAATTCCCCCCCACAAGCCTTTTTTAAAATTCCATCCACACACCCTTTTTTAAGAGCACCCCCACAGAACCAGATGCAGAGTGGCCACACAGAGCCTTTATTAAAATTCTTTCCACTAACCCCACAAAGCCTTTATTAAAATTTCCCACAGAGATAGTTTTTTTTTAAGAGTGTCCCCACACAGCCTACTATGGAGTGGCCGCACAGACCCTTTATTAAATTTACCCCATAGACTCTTTTTTAAGAATACCCCCAAAGAACCTTTATTAAAATCCCCCCCCCACTGACTGTATTCAAATTTGCCCCACAGACCCCTTTTAAAAAGTACCCTTACAGAGCCGGGTGCAGAGTGGCCACACAGACCCTTTATTAAGATTCCCCCCAGAGTTTTTTTTTAAGATTACCTCAACAGAGCCTGGTGAAGACTGACCTAACAGACCCTTTATTAAAACTTACTGCACAGAGCCTTTTTTAACAGTACCCCCACAGAGCCTGGCACAGAGTGACCCCACAGCACCTTTATTCCCCAAACCCTTTTTAAGAGTAGGTACGCAGACCTTTTATTAAAATTCCCTCCACAGACCCTTTTTAAAAGTACCCTCCACAGAATGTGGTGCAGCGTGGCCACCCAGACCCTTTAGTAAATTTCACCCCACTGACCATTTTTTAAAAGTACTCCCATAGAGCCTTTTCTTAAAATTCCCCCCACAGATCCTTTTTCAAAATTACCCCCACACACCCTGTTTTACGTGCACCCCCACAGAACTTGATGCAGAGTAGCCACAAAGAGCCTTTATTAATATTCTCCTCACAGACCTTTTCTTAAGAGTACCCCACAGAGCTTTACTAAAATTCCCCCCATAGCCCATTTATTAAAATTCACCCATCAGATGATTTTCTTTTTAAGACTACCCATAGTGGCCATATATCAAAATTCTCCCCACAGACCCTTTTTTAAGTGTACCCCCACAAAACCTCAGAGCCTGGTGTAGAGTGGACACAGAGGATTTTTTTAAGAGTACCGTTATGTTAACCTAAAATTGTCATTTTCTCAATCAGCTTCCCCTCCATATCGTGGTCAGAGAAAAATGGCAGCGCCACCCGTGATCTGGTGTTTATACAGGCTGGGCCATGTGCTGCACCAGACAATCACAGCCATGTCCATACTTGATATGGTTGTGATGGCTGTGGAAGTGCACACAGCCAAAATGCTTGTTGATTGGCTGCACTGCAGTCTTTCAATAAGCTTTATTCAGCATTGAACTACAAACTCTGGTACGGATTACCGAGAGAAATCCGTGTTCACATTTGACCACTGGATGCTAGGTTTCCAGTATGAACCCTGAACTTTACGGTTCGAGTTCACTCATCACTAATCACAAGATTTAATATGTGGAGGAACACGGCATTTATGTAGAACTAGCTGTAGTACCTGGGCGTTGCCTGGGATAGTAATTGTCTCTTTGTCTCTCTTCCAGTCTGTCTGTCTGTGTCTGTCTGTCTA